>NW_011494508.1:123719-137910 GCF_000754665.1 Bison bison bison
TAATTTAACTGGTTTGAGGTCTGGGACTCAGGCATTGATTTTTTGTTTGTTTCCAAAATCCACAGCGGGTGTAATGGGCCACCAGGCTGGGAGTCCCGGCTTTAAGGATTCATTGCTGTCTATGAGGTGTGTTTCCCTCACTAACCAGAATGTGCTCCTTTCACTTTAGGCAAACTAGGTTACATGTAAGACAATTTTCCACTCTCCATGTTTTGCTCATGTCACCCACTCTGCACTGTTCATGCCTTGAATGTTTCGCCACCCCTGCCTGCATCTACTGCCACAGTTTTACCTATTATCCCTGACACTGCTTAAGGGCTACCTCCTCTGAGATTTCCCCTGCCCCTCATTTCCAAACAGCTATCTCTCCCTCCTTTGAATCCTTGAAGATTTTTAAAATAACGTCTATTATTTTTTTCCTTAGTAGAAAATGAATATATTTATACAGTATTATTTTTACTTATCAAATTGGCAACAATCAAAAAGTCTGATACAGTAGTCCCCTCTTACCCATGGTTTCACTTCCCATGCTATCATACCTGCAGGCAACCACAGTCTGAAAACATTAATGGAAAAATCCAGAAACAAACAATTGTTAAGTTTTAAATTATGCACCCTTTTGAGTAGTGTGATGAAATCGTGTACCACCCGCTCCATCCCACCTGGAAAGTGAATCATCCCTTTGTCCGGTATATCACCCCAAATGCTAATTTTAAGAGTTTATTTTAAAAAGATAAAATATCTAGAGCAATTTTGGGTTTATCCAGAAATGCAACTGAAGTTAAATACTAGAAAATAAATATAATTCACCACATTAACATTAAACAGGAAAAAACATATGCTCATCCTAAATATGCAACAAGTAATATCCCTAATGATAGAAAAATGAGAAGCAAACCCTAAAAAGTTCAGGAGCAAGGAAAGTCTATTTACCTCTATTTGGTATTAAAATGTATTTCTTAACTAGTGTGGTAAGACAAGAAATAACAGAGCACAAAGATAGGAGAAGCGGTAGCGGGTGAAAGTATTGGAGTGGTCTTTTTTCATAAAAATATAGTTGTCTACATTCCAGTGAATCTTCAGGCAAATGATTAGTAATGAATGCAGAGCTCAGTAACATGGCTGAATAGAAGACCAATACACAAAATCAAATATACTTCTAAGCACTGGCAAAAAAGAGTTAGAAAATACAATTTTGAAAAAAAAAAATGCAGTTTACCATAACAATTAAAAAAACATAAGCTACCTCTTTCATAAGGCCTATATGCAATAAATTCCAAAACTCTATTTGATGAACATCAAGGAAGACCTATCACAGAAATTCATGGTGGAAGATGTTCAATAGGAAGACTCTTTTGTGAAGTTGCCAGTTCTCCCCAATTTGATCTATAGATTCAATGTAATCTAATTCCAAATCCCATGGGATTCCCTTCCCCCAACCCCGACTAAAACTGATAAGCTGATTCTAAAATTTGTACAGATAAAACAAAAGTTGATATATAACAAACACTCTTTTGGAGAATAAGGTAGGAAGACTTGTTGTATTAGATTTTAAGAATTTAATTATAAAGTCATAAGAATGAAGAGAGTGTGGTACTGATGCTGCAGTAGACAAGTGGATTCATGGAATAGTAGAGATTCCAGAGGCAGATTTATGTATTTATGGACATAATATAAAAGAGGAGTGGTGGACTTACCTGGTGGTGCAATGGATAGGAATCTGCCTGCCAATGCAGGGGACACAGGTTCAATCTCTGGTCCAGGAAGATTCCACAAGCTGTGGAGCAGCTAGGTCCGCACACCACAACCACTGAGCCTGCGCTCTAGAGCTTGCGAGTCTCAACTACTGATCTTGAATGCTGCAACTACTGACGCCCACATGCCTAGAGCCAGTGCTCTGCAACAAGAGAAGCTACCATAATGAGAAGCTCACACACCACAAATAGAGAAACCCTGTGCACAGCACCAAAGACCCAGCACAACCAAAAATAAATAAATAAAAAGAGAAGTGGTATGGAACATACTATGGAAAGGAAGGATTAGTCAATAAGTGGTGCTAGGGAAATACAGGGGGAAAAAGCAGATTCCTACCCCATGGGTATATAGGAAATGAATTCTAGTTGTATTAAAGACTTGGATGGAAAAGCTGATTTTTAAACATCTAAGAGGAAAATAAAGAATAGTATCTTTATGTGTTTGGGATAGAGAAGAATTTCTTAAAACACACACACAATCTTATCCAAAACTGACAACTGAAAACATCAACAAATTTGACTCTACTAAAATTAAAAGATTTATGTTCTTCAAAAGACCCCACAAAAGAATTTGTAGACAAACCACAAACCAAGAATAGATATTTGCAAAATATATAACTAGTGATGTGCTTGTCATGATTTGTAGGGTTTGATTTTACCATGGAGGAAATAATCCCACCATAGCTTATTTCAAACTACCAAAATGATGTCTTACACACAGTTTGGAAGAGATGCACAAAATTACTCTTATGAGACCAGGCAAGCCAGTTCCAGTGCACCACTGCATATTACATTAAGGATTTGTTTCCAGAATATACGAAGAACTCTTTCTGAATATCAATAATTAAACATCAAGCAATGTCATAGAAAAATGTGTAAAAGACATAAATAGTCATTTTACAAAAGAGAAAATGTGGAGAATAGAAATATACAAAGATTCTCCACCTTCATTAATAATCATACAAATGTTATAATTAAGATTACAATAAGAAACCATATATACTCTATAGGTGGGTTAAAATTAAGAAGTATATTAATACTAAGAAATTGCAAAGACTTGGATCAAGAGAAACTCTTTTTCTTAAAACTTTTTATTTTGTATTGGGGTATAGCTGATTTATGTTGTGATAGTTTCAGATGAACAGAGAAGGGACTCAGCCATACATATACATGTATCTATTCTCCCCCAGACTCCTGTCCCATCTAGACTGCCACATAACAATGAGCCAAGTTCCATGTGCTATACAGTAGGTCCTTGTTGTTTATTCATTTTAAATATAGCAGAGTGTATATGTCTACCCCAAACTCCCTAAATATCCCTTCCCCGCATACCTCCTACTGGCAACCACAGGTTTTTTCTCCAAGTCTGTGAGTCCAAGAGGAACTCTTAAACAATGCTTCTGTGAGTATAAACCGGCACAACTACTCAAGAATTTAAAATTTTTATTATCTTAAAAGTTGAATATTTGAATACCCTACAATCCAGAAATATGTACTCTTTAGGTATCTATTTTAGAGGAATTTTAGCACAAGTATACCAGAAAGCACAAACATGAATGTTCATGGTAGCATTTCTATAATAGTAAAAAACAAACAAATAAAATTCAGCCCAAATGTATCAGTCAGGGTTTGTTCGAAGAAGCAGAACCACTGTGAGAAATTAATGCAATAAGGGATTTATTATAGGGGATTTAACTGTACACAATTCCAGAAGCTGCCAGCACTGTCTATGTGAAGCTGTTGTTCCTGTATCTGATACTAGAGCTAAAGTCCACAGGACGGGAAGACAGGATGTGAAGTGGGGGGAGCAAGGACATACCGGAACCCACAAGGGTAGACTGGAATCCGCACTAGTCTTTCCCTCCTCCCAAACCCCTGGTGACATTCATTGTGGAGTTAAACACACACCTGGCCCAAGAGTTGGAGAAGCTGAAGCTGACAATATGAAGGAATTGGGGAGCTATGGGCCTGCAGGGACTTCCTCCATATAAGGAAATAGGGCCACTCCTTCACTGCTGCCTTCTTTACTGAGCACAAAATGTCTCTTTGTCTTTTCACATAACCCTGAGAGGCCCAGAGAAGTGAAGTGACCTGTGACCTATAGAACCCTATTTTAAGCAGTGTCTTTCTGCATCTTTCTGCATTTCTTCTCAAGAGAGCTCATTGCAATATTTTGGATCTGAGTATCTGCTATTCCTCCTCTCCAAAGGACATTCCTGACACAGGTACTTGTGCCTGTTGCCTCTCATGATACCGTATAAGCAGGCTTAGGTAGCTTTGTAATAACAGATCTTCTTACATGATTAGCCGCCAAGGAAGTTCCTCATTCCACTGTAAACAGATGTCATCTTAGGACTGATTTCCTCCCGAATAACATAATCTTATCTAAATTTGAGCAGTGCATCCAAATGTACATTTTATTTAAATGGGAATTGCTGGCTTTCAGCTAAAGACAAATTCTCAAACCTCTGTCCAAGTTTGGTACCAAATTATCCATGGTTACTCTGCAACTACTAATCTAGTGGGGGAAACACTCTTTGGCAGAAGAGGAAGTCAGTTCCCAACCTTCATTTCTCTATTCTCAGAGACATTGGGATGAAGTTTAAATCCATTACCAAAACATAACAATAGAATTAAAATTATTTAAGAGAGAGACTAAGTCTTTGCCAATTCATTTATTTTGAGCAAAAATAATACAATAAAGTTCCAGTACTGGAAAAGAATTTGGCTAATATTCTTAAGAACAATATCACAATATGTAACTTGAAGTGACTTTTTCCCCCTCTGTATCTAAAAGTGTTGGGCCAGAGGTAATTAATCAGAAGTGAAGCAATTTTATATTAGATGTTTTGCTGTGGCTTTAGATTTTAAATAACAAACACTTTAGTTTAAATCATTTCAGTGAGTGAAAATCTGATTCTGTAAAGTAACTAATTGGAAGTTAGTGATTTTAATTTGCAATTCTTTTCTCTGTAGAACTGTTTGTCATAAAAGTCTTCACATGGTGAGTTCTGCTACTGACTTTAAAATATAATTTAACTCACCAAAATATGATTCATAGTCCAGTTTTTCAGAGATGTATTTTTTTGTACGAAGTGAGAAATGTTAGTATTTCTTTCATTTCTAAATCTCTTTCTTTATTCTTTTTTGTTAATTTATTTTCACTGTAAGATAATTTTTTGTAAATATGGTACTTACTGAGTTATATTCTAGTATGGTTATTATTCAGAAACATCAAAAGAGAGACAGAGACAAAGTTCCTCCTGCAAGGGAGCCGTCAGTCACTAAAACCACCGGTCGACTGAGCATAAGACAGTTCTACATACAAGCAATAACTGGCTGCTTTGACTTTCTCTCTCTTTACTCCTTTGGGTCTATACTTGAGGAGTTAAGGTATCTAGATATTTGTACCTGGGCTCTGAGTACCTGACATGAGAACTAGATTCAAGACAGAGATTAAGGTAAGGAAGTTTATTAGGACGTGCTTTTGGAATCAAACCAATCTATTGCTCTGGACTAGACCAATACTATTGTTTTGTTTATTTATTAATTTATTTTTGGCTGCACTGGGTCTTCATTGCTATGTGCTGGCTCTCTCTAGTCGCTGAGAGGGGGCCTACTCTCCAGTTGCAATACATGGGCTTTTCACTGCAGTGGCTTCTCTTGCTGCGGAGCATGGGTGGTAGACGCAGGGGGATATAAGATCCAGCTGTTCCTTTCCATGTGGATATTCTCTTTTGAATATTGATTTTGGAGGATATGTGTTTATTTTAATTAAAGAAGGCAACACTTTTTAAATCAAGGGCCTATAAATATTAGTGGCTAAACATTTTCAAAAAATTGAAATTCAATCACAATCTTCATTATCAATGAGCAATTTAGAAGAACATAGCATTGTTACTGAAACAAATTTACTATATTTTCCAGACCCTATCTTAAGAATTGAAAAACTGGTGGTTTTGCTTTTTGGAAAATATGATACATTTTCTTCTCAAAGTTTCCTTTTGTTTTTGCCTTATGTGGCCTCATAGCTCTCTCCATGCCCTGTGCATCGCTTTCCAAAATCTGTTCTTGCTGTCAGGTAGAGAAATTTAGCAACAAAGAAAAATCTAAGCAGGACCCACCCAGCTTTTATATCCTGCATGGCTGAACTTTAATGAAAGTTTGAGTTTTTCCAAAATCTGGTCTTCACTGACTGGGGAGGAAAACCAGCTTGGGGGAAAAAAAAAAATGCCTTCAGCATGTGAACCATGTAATTTTATTTGAACTCAGGAATTCCAAAAATACTTGCTTATTGAAAACACAGTTATGTTTTTGTGTTGAAACTTGTTATGGAGAAGGATAAGTGCTAGTTCTTTCCTCCACTTTTTCTCATAAACATAAAAAAAATTAAAGACTGAGTGGCTGGGCAGAAAAATAATATGGAGGGGATGAGTCGGACCATGTTCTGTCCTGAAACCTATGCCTTCCTTGGGAGATCCGTATCTATTTTGTGGGATCTACTAAGCCCCACTCAGCTTCAGATAACCCTTTCCCCCTCTGATGAGAATTCAGGGCTCCCTCTGGCCTGATCTTCAAGACCAGTTGGCTCACTGTTCTACTTGCTGACGTCAGTGTAAATGCTGTGCCAGTAGCAAGACTAGAACTTCTGGGTTCCTGCAGGGAAAACTGGCCAAGCAGAACATTTTAAGGTCTGGTCAGGTTTAAGGGGATCCAGTGTTAAGAATAATATTAATAACTAGCATTTGGGGGAATATATACTATGTGTCAGTAGCAATACTGGGTGTTTGTTGTTGTTGTTTTTTTAATGTGAATTACCTTATTTAATCCCCACAACAATCCTTTGTGGTATTTGATGCTTAGGGAAGTTTAAGAACCCAGAGTTTGAAACCAATCAGCCTGTCTCCAGAGCTCTTGATCTTCTTCCCTATTCTGCGAGCCCTGACATTTATTAATGGGTCTCCATGTAGTAGATTGGAATCTCAGGCACCAGGGTAGCAGATGCTTGTTGGTGCCCTGCCCATGTCTCCTTGAGGCTGTACCAACTGCCAGCAACTGCACCACCGATCAGTGACTTTCTCTAGTGCTTAGAGGTCCAGCTGTGAGTATGGAGGTTGGGTGTGGGGAGATTTAATGCCTCCCAGGAGCAGCCCTTAACTACTGATTGGTAGGAGCTGGTTTATAAATCTCCAGTGCCCTTGCTTCTCAGATGCAGTAATTCAGAAGTATGGGATCTATACTGGTTCCCAGAATTCCCCAGAGGGACTAAGCACCCATTACCCATAGTGCTCACGTGCTTGAAAACACTCTCCTCATTGGTTGTCTTCCCATTCTTGCATATTTCCCTGCTGGCATTTCCTGATACCAACACCGAAGTGAACTATTGGCATGTGTATTCTTGTTGGCTTCTAGGAGAACCAAAACAAAGACAAAGAGTAAAGGAAAGGAGGGTCTGTGAAGAAGGAGAAGGCAGGTGGAAGAGCTGCTGCATTTCTGGAAGGAGCACGGGGTTGCTTCTGTAGAAAGTAGCCTCATAGGTGGTTCCCTACTCTTGAAGGCGACAGTGTCTTTGTGAGACATGAGAGAAAGGTTTCAAAGGATTATTGAATATTGACACACTGGATGGCTCTTTTATGGCTCACTTGGTGGAATGTTTGTCAGAGGTCTCTTTTGCTCCACTGTTTTTAAGTGTACTTTTGCCTAGCGTTTTAGTTGGAAGTAAGAGAAGCTTCCCTGGTGGCTCAGACAGTAAAAGAATCTGCCTGCAATGCAGGAGACCTGGGTTTCATCCCTGGGTTGGGAGGATCCCCTGGAGAAGGGAACGGCAACCCACTCCAGTATTCTTGCCTGGAGAAAGAGGAGCAATGGCAACCCACTCCTCTGTTCTTGCATAGACAGAGGAGCCTGGGGGCTACAGTCCATGGGGTCACAGAGTTGAACACAACTGAAGCGACTTAGCACAAACGCACAACAGGTAAACTGTTTTTTATTTCCTTGATCATGGAAGGACGTGGGCTTAATAACAAATATATACAGGCAGTGGCCAGCTTCTTCCAATACACCTGGCTGATAGAAGACGTTTCCTTCTACCTGGTTAAGGTAAAAACCTGGAGGGAGATCTTGCCACCTTTGTCAGTTTTCTTGTCTTTATTACAGAGGGGAAAACCTCTGAGAACTGTAATCTTGCTTGGGATTGGGAAAGTGTAGGTTGAGGGGAGAAATTGTAATGCTCCCTTCCTCAGGGTCCTGCAGAAATTGCTCTCTGATGGGAAGCAACAGACAGTGCAGCACACAATCAAACCCCAAGGGCCTTTCACAGGAAACAGCCTGCATTTGCTCACTTTCTAAAAATGCCCACTGAGTAGGGGAGAGTCTTCCTTGGTGAATCATGTATTAAATGATGTGATGCATTAATGTTGTTGAAATACTATCCAACTGCTAAAAGGCTAATTTCTTGATTCACTTTATAGATTCAACATCCTACTTAAGTGATGTAATTCCTTCTTCCCTCTCTTCCTTCCACAGCTTATTAATATTTTCACATGACCTTTTGGATAGATTATCATTTCATTTTTGCTTAAGATATAAAGGATGTTATTTGCTAGGTGAATATGAAAATGCCAATTTCATTCATTTTCTTAGCAAAGCAATTTTTCTGCATGAAGGATTCATAAAAAATATTTTTAGGAATTGAAAAAAATAGTTAAGTCTGCCTAATACAAAATATGTATATTTTATTAGTGAGAAAATAAGTTTGTAGAGAGAGACTGTATTCAAGTTGTTAAGTGTTAGTGTTCTGGGTTCAAGTTTTGACTCCACCACTTCCTTCTTTACTCTGAACCTTGAGCCTCTCTGAGCCTTAGTTTCTTCACCTGTAAAGTAAGGATAATAATAGCTACCTCATATGGTTGTTTGGAGAAGGCAATGGCAACCCACTCCAGTACTCTTGCCTGGAAAATCCCACGGATGGAGGAGCCTGGTAGGCTGCAGTCCATGGGGTCGATAAGAGTTGGACACGACTGAGTGACTTCACTTTCACTTTTCACTTTCATGTATCGGAGGAGGAAATGGCAACCCACTCCAGTGTTCTTGCCTGGAGAATCCCAGGGACGGCAGGGCCTGGTGGGCTGCCGTCTATGGGGTTGCACAGAGTCGGACACGACTGAAGTGACTTAGCAGCAGCAGCAGCAGCATATGGTTGTTAGGATGATAAACATTAAGCGTTATAAAGTGCTTAGAGCAGTATCTAGCACATGATGAGAGCTGAATACTTGTTATTATTATTATTATCATTTGTGTAATAGCACTCATCATTAGGAAGTTCTTTGTGTCTAATTCAAAATATGCTTCTAAGGGCATAGATTACTCTGACCTTTCAGTCTCTGGCATCATTAAAAAAAAAGAATCTGACAAGATAGGTATTAGCATCTCCACTCCACAGACAAGGAATAGTTAAAGGTAGTTTAGAGGGCTAACAAGGCAACACAAAGGTGATGAACAAGGCCAAGTAGTCCATAAGCGTGGGCTCCACTCACGCATGAGGACCGCTATTGAATGACCTAAAGTTACTTCAACCCCTTGGTATCCTCTGGTCTCTACAGTGGAGTTGTTACACCCTTTGGATAGCTCTTTCACCAGGAAATTAACAAAATTCAGATTTTCTGGAACAGAATTCATGCCCACACTTCCTCAGAATCCAGTGTACCAGGATTTTGACTTGTTTGTATGCTGATAGGAGAACTGTATAGAGATTCTAGCCTACATACAGAGTACAGACAGAAGGCACTTTAGCTTTTAACTCCTAATCAACTCTTTATTAGCTCTTATTAATATGCATGAGAATCTTGTAGGTATTTGTTTAAAATGTTAATTCTTGGGCCACACCATGAAGGGATTCTGACTCAGGAAGCCTGGGATTCGGTCATGGACGCTGCATTTTATTTTATATTGTTTTGTGTGTGGCAGATTCTCTTTTCTTTTTTAAATTGAAGTATAATTATATACAATATTACATGTTATAGGTGTATAATACAGTGATTCACTATTTTAAAGGTTATACTCCATTTGTGGTTATCATAAAATACTGGCTATATTCCTTATGCTATACAATATATCCTTGTAGCTTATTTTATATACAATAGCTTATAGATATCTGCATTTTAAGTGTATCTCCAGACAGTTCTGATGCAGGTGATAAGTGGACCACAATTTGGGAAAATTGATCTCTTCAATAACAAATTAACATACAAAATAGCTATTTTTTCTGATTAAAAGAGAAAAATATTACCATTTTTCTGCTTATAAAAGGAAAAAAAAAAGAAAATGCCAGGAATGAAAAAGAAAAGAAAACTATGCATAATTATATTTTCTAGAGATGAGTACTGCAAATATTTTGATGGCTTTCCCTTTAGTTTTATTTTTTAATGTGTAGCCACTTTTTCATATCCTTTAGTACTTATAATCAAACGTATTAAATGTGGTTTCATAGATATGTTCCTTTTATATTAAGTCTTTAGTGGTTTTATAAATTAATTTTGTGTTTTAAATATATGTAAACTTACTCTATGAAATCTACTTATATTTTTGTCGAGGCTGGAGATTGGACTAGGTAATATTTCAGGCCCATTCTGATTAAGATCTCATACTTGTAAGATTCGTGTAATTCTTTGAGTGTAAGAATTAACCCCATTCAAACCTGATACAGAATCTAAAATTACATTCTCCAAAACTTAAGCTCAAAGATTTGCTCTTGGGCTTTGTCTTTCTCTACAGATCTGCTGATGTGACATTATATCAAAGGTAATAATAACATTTGTTCAAAGATGATATACACTTGGCCAACAACTATGTAAAAAGCTGTTCAATATCCCTAATCATCAGAGAAATTAAAATCAAAACCCAAAATGGATATTATCTCACATCCATGAAGACAGCTACTATTAAAGAAGCAGAAAATAACAAGTGTTGGTGAGGATGTGGAGAAATTAAAACCCTGTGCACTGTTGCCTGGGTTGAAAAATGGTTCAACCTCTATGAAAAACAGTATTGGATGTTCCTCAAAAAATTAAAAATGGCACTACCATATGATCCAGTCATCCCCTTTCTGGGTGTATTTCTAAAGGAATTGAAAGCCGGGACTTGAACAGATGTTTGTGCACCAAAGTTCCCAGCAGCTTTATTCACAGTAGCCAAAGTGTAGAAACAACCCAAGCATCCACATATGGATGAATGGATAAACAGAATGTGTAATATATTTATACAATGGGCTATTTGCCTTAAAAAAGAATGACATACTATCACATGCTACATACAACACGGATGAATCTTAAGGACATTATACTAAGTGAAACAAGCCAGTTGCAAAAAAGACAATTATTGTATGATTCCACTTATATGAGGTGGAAACTAAACTAGTCAAACTCACAGAAACAGAAAGTAGAATGGTGGTTATTAGGCACTGGGAGGCAGGGGGAAAAAGAAGCTATTGTTGACAAGATATATAGTTTCAGTTTTACAAAATGGAAAGTTCTGGTGATCTGTTTCAGACAGGGTGAATATACTAAAAATAGTTCAGTGCAGTTGCTCAGTCATGTCTGACTCTTTGTGACCCCATAGACTGCAGCACTCCAGGCTTCCCTGGCATCACGAACTCCCAGAGCTTAGAACTCCCGGAGCTTACCCAAACTCATGTCCTTCGAGTCGGTGATGCCATCCAACCATCTCATCCTCTTTCGTCCCTTTATCCTCCTGCCTTCGATCTTTCCCAGCATCAGGGTCTTTTCCAATGAGTCAATTCTTCACGTCAAGTGGCCAAAGTATTGGAGTTTCAGCTTCAGCATCAGTCCTTCCAATGAATATTCAGGACTGATTTCCTTTAGGATTGACTGGTTGGATCTCCTTGCAGTCCAAGGTACACTCAAGAGTCTTTTCCAATACCACAGTTCAAAAGCATCAGTTCTTTGGCACTCAGTCTTCTTTCTGGTCCAACTTACACCCATACATGACTACTGGAAAAACCATAACTTTGACTAGATGGATCTTTGTTGGCAAAGTAATGTTTCTGCTTTTTAATATGCTGTCTAGATTTGTCATAGCTTTTCTTCCAAGGAGCAAGTGTCTTTTAATTTCATGGCTGCAGTCACCATCTGCAGTGATTTTGGAGCCCAAGAAAATAAAGTCTGTCACTGTTTCCATTGTTTCTGAATCTATTTGCCATGAAGTGATTGGTCTGGATGCCATGATCTTAGTTTTTTGAATGTTGAGTTTTAATCCAGCTTTTTCACTCTCCTCTTTCACTTTCATCAAGAGGCTCTTTAGTTCCTCTTCACTTTCTGCCATAAGAGTGGTGTCACCTGCATATCTGAGGTTATTGATATTTCTCCTGGCAATCTTGATTCCACCTTGTGGTTCATCCAGCCCGGCATTTTGCATGATGTACTCTGCACATAAGTTAAGTAAGCAGCATGACAATATACAGCCTTGATGTACTCCCTTCCCAATTTGGAACTAGTCTGTTGTTCCATGTCTGGTTCTAACTGTTGCTTCTTGACCTGCATACAGGTTTCTCAGGAGGCAGGTAAGGTGGTCTGGTATTCCCATCTTTTTAAGAATTTTCCACAGTTTGTTGTGATCTACACTGTCAATGATGCAGAAGTAGATATTTTTCTGGAATCTCTTGCTTTTTCTATGATCCAACAGATGATGGCAATTTGACCTCTGGTTCCTCTGCAATTTTCAAATCCAGCTTGAACATCTGGAAATTCTCGGTTCATGCATTGTTGAAGCCTAGCTTGGAGAGTCTCATTTTCATCCATTAAGGGTTATTAATAATAAGCCATTCTGGCTTTATGGTTAATTAAATGATTCTTAGTAAAATTTAGCACTATTTACCATGAAGAGGACTTTGGACAAGGTAGACTGGTTAATCACATTTTCATTTACTGAAATTTAAAAAAAATTTAAATGTTTGTACTTTTTAAATAAAATTTTCAACCATATGGAAAAGTTGAGTGAATAACATGTTGAGTTCCCTAGTAGCCATCACTTAGCTTTGAATATAATCAACTCATGGCCAACTTTGTTTCATACATACTTCCACCTTCTCCACTCACCCCTAGATTATCTTGAAGCACAACCCAGACAACGTATTATTTCAGCTGAGATATTATCAATCTTCAGGAGGGCATAAATGCTAATCAAGAATCCATCCCAGAAGCAAATACATTAGCAAATATAAATACAAAAGCATCATACAAAAAATACAAAAAAGCAATACAAAAATATCATAAAGTTGAATGTTTAAAGCATATTAAACAATCCAAAACTAAAGCAGTATCATATTCAGTGAATATTGTGATAGGCTCTTATAGAGGTCCCCCCAAGTTGGGAGTGGTGTGTGCAGAATCAGAATCCAGTCAGTTTGTACCGTCATAAGAAGTCTTTTGGACTCTGTGGGAGAGGGCGAGAGTGGGATGGTTTGGGAGAATGGCATTGAAACACATATATTATCATATGTGAAACGGATTGCAGTCCAGGGTTCCATGCATGATACAGGGTGCTTGGGGCTGGTGAACTGGGATGACCCAGAGAGATGGGATGGGAAGGAGGTGGGAGGGGGTTCAGGATGGGGAACACATGTACACCCGTGGCGGATTCATGTCAATGTATGACAAAACCAATACAATATTGTAAAGTAATTAGCCTCCAAAATAAGGAAAGAAAGAAAGAAGTCTGTGAATGTGTGAAGGGCAGAGAGCTTACTTTTAGTTTGATGACTCAGAGTGCTTTTCCTCCTAATCCTTCTCTCTCCAGTCTTGCGACAGTGCCTGAAGCTCCACATTACTACATTCCTCTCTTTGATTTGCCTGCACTGTAGGCCTCATTTAAAGCAGAAAAGTGGGGCATTATCAATCATTAGTAACTTTGTCTTATGGAATTTTTTTTCATTACAAAAGTAACATGTATTCATTATAGACAATTTGGAAAACACAAAAAACCCTCCCAAAGAACACAAAAAAGCACCCATCAGATCAGATCAGATCAGATCAGTCGTTCAGTCGTGTCTGACTCTTTGCGACCCCATGAATCGCAGCACGCCAGGCCTCCCTGTCCATCACCAACTCCTGGAGTTCACTCAGACTCACGTCCATCGAGTCAGTGATGCCATCCAGCCATCTCATCCTCTGTCTTCCCCTTCTCCTCCTGTCCACAATCCCTCCCAGCATCAGAATCTTTTCCAATGAGTCAACTCTTCGCGTGAAGTGGCCAAAGTACTGGAGTTTCAGCTTTAGCATTATTTCTTCCAAAGAAATCCCAGGGCTGATCTTCAGAATGGACTGGTTGGATCTCCTTGCAGTCCAAGGGACTCTCAAGAGTCTTCTCCAACACCACAGTTCAAAATCATCAATTCTTCAGCGCTCAGCTTTCTTCACAGTCCA
>NW_011494508.1:138491-143117 GCF_000754665.1 Bison bison bison
CCATGTCCAGTTCTAACTGTTGCTTCCTGACCTGCATACAGGTTTCTCAAGAGGCAGGTCAGGTGGTCTGGTATTCCCATCTCTTTCAGAATTTCCCACAGTTTATTGTGATCCACACAGTCAAAGGCTTTGGCATAGTCAATAAAGCAGAAATAGATGTTTTTCTGGAACTCTCTTGCTTTTTCCATGATCCAGAAGATGTTGGCAATTTGATCTCTGGTTCCTCTGCCTTTTCTAAAACCAGCTTGAACATCTGGAAGTTCACGGTTCACATATTGCTGAAGCCTGGCTTGGAGAATTTTGAGCGTTACTTTACTAGCGTGTGAGATGAGTGCACTTGTGTAGTAGTTTGAGCATTCTCTGGCATTGCCTTTCTTTGGGATTGGAATGAACACTGACCTTTTCCAGTCCTGTGGCCACTGCTGAGTTTTCCAAATTTGCTGGCATATTGAGTGAAGCACTTTCACAGCATCGTCTTTCAGGATTTGGAATAGCTCAACTGGAATTCCATCACTTCCACTAGCTTTGTTCTTAGTGATGCTTTCTAAGGCCTACTTGACTTCACATTCCAGGATGTCTGGCTGTAGGTCAGTGATCACACCATCATGATTATCTGGGTCATGAAGATCTTTTTTGTACAGTTCTTCTGTGTATTCTTACCATCTCTTCTTAATATCTTCTGCTTCTGTTAGGTCCATACCATTTCTGTCCTTTATTTATTTATTTTTTCATTTCTGTCCTTTAAAACACCAATATTTTAGTGAATTTTCTTCCATTTTCTCCTAGGCATTTTTATACATTTTTTTTCATGAACACGGGATATTTTACATACCGCCTTTTTTGTGCTTTCATTCAGTTCAGTTCTGTCGCTCAGTCATGTCCGACTCTTTGCGACCCCATGAATCGCAGCACACCAGGCCTCCCTGTCCATCACCAACTCCCGGAGTTCACTGAGACTCACATCCATTGAGTCAGTGATGCCATCTTATCCTCTGTTGTCCCCTTCTCCTCTTGCCCCCAATCCCTCCCAGCATTAGAGTCTTTTCCAATGAGTCAACTCTTCACATGAGGTGGCCAAAGTACTGGAGTTTCAGCTTTAGCATCATTCCTTCCAAAGAACAC
This sequence comes from Bison bison bison, assembly GCF_000754665.1. NCBI lineage: Eukaryota > Metazoa > Chordata > Mammalia > Artiodactyla > Bovidae > Bison > Bison bison. Next base: position 139,614 of record NW_011494508.1, read on the forward strand.
CCAGGACTGATCTCCTTTAGAATGGACTGGTTGGATTTCCTTGCAGTCCAAGGGACTCTCAAGAGTCTTCTCCAACACCACAGTTTAAAAGCATCAATTCTTCAGCACTCAGCTTTCTTCACAGTCCAACTCTCACAGCTGTACATGATGACTGGAAAAACTATAGCCTTGACTAGATGGACCTTTGTTGGCAAAGTAATGTCTCTGCTTTTGAATATGCTATCTAGGTTGGTCATAACTTTCCTTCCAAGGAGTAAGCATCTTTTAATTTCATGGCTGCAGTCACCACCTGTAGTGATTTTGGAGCCCCAAAAAATAAAGTCTGACACTGTTTCCACTGTTTCCCCATCTATTTCCCATGAAGTGATGGGACTGGATGCCATGATCTTCGTTTTCTGAATGTTGAGTTTTAAGCCAACTTTTTCACTCTCCTCTTTCACCTTCATCAAGAAGCTTTTTAGTTCCTCTTCACTTTTATTACTTCATAATATATACTGAATATACTTCTATGTGATTAAATTTTATTCCCCAGAACTTTTATTTTTGCAAAATATTTAATTGTAAGGAAGGACTATAACTAATGTCTTTTGAAGGACATTTAGATTATTTCCTCTTAGCTATCTTCGTGGGGTACATTCTTAAAGCTAAACTCTGTGCATACTAGTGTTTATTTCTTAAAAAAATCACTAAAGGAAAAGAAATTGTTGGTTCCAAAGGTAACATATCTTTAAGCTCTCTCTCTTTTTTTAAAAATGTAATACCAGCTACTCTTTGAGCTTCCCTGGTGGCTCAGACCGTAAAGAATCTGCCTGCTATGTGGGAGACCTGGGCTCTATCCCTGGTTTGGGAAGATCCTCTGGAGAAAGGTATGACAACCCACTCCAGTGTTCTTGACTGGAGAATCTTAATGGACAGAGAAGCCTGGCAGGCTACAGTCCATGGGGTTGCAGAGTAGGACACAGCTGAGCGACTAAGCACACAGCACACCAGCTACTCTTTAGAAAAATTTCACCAACTATTCTTCCAGCAACAATTTATAAATGTACCTCTGTTCCTGTGCCCCAACACTATTGCTTGTAATTAAAAAGAGTCCATTAGTTTGATACATGAAACCTTGTACCTATTAGATTTCCCTTACACTTTAGTCTTAGCTCAGAATAGAGTTCAATAAGTTTGACTTGAAAGTGACGGTGATGTGCAGAAAGGAAGAGAAGGTATATCCAGAGCATAGGAATTGCTAGTGTATTTTACAGATTAATGTTAGACTATGATATCTGAAAGTTTGAAAATCCCATTCATAGGGTTTCTATCACAATGGAGGGGGGGACTCTTAAGTAAGGGGTTGTGGAGAGAGTCAGATATTTTACTTCTCCCTGGACAGGGAGAAAGGCCTACAGGATCTCACTGCCTGGAGCAACTACCACAGGTCAGTTCAATCTAGAAATCAATAGATCTGTAGAAGGAAGACCAGTTCTTTTCAGAACTGGTGACTTTAGGCATGTCCACCACTCTGGTCCTGTTAACATCACACCAATATTACCTACCTTGAAGATTGGCTACGGAACAAATCAAGTCATGCATTTGAAAATATTTTCAAACCTTAAATGCTACAAAGGACTGTGTTAGGGAAATTAGATAATAAATCAGCTAGTAAAGTTAAAACTGAGTGCAATGAAAAGTATTTACAAATTCTTTAAACTGTGTGTGAGTGCAGTTAAATGCTGACATTTTGGAGGCACGTGAGAACAAAGACCCTCTGAAGGAGAGCTGGGAGAAATACACCCTCAGGAAATTTTCAAGTGGAACTGGTGCCCTGTAACTTAACTTTAATTTCCTCTCTCTCTCTGCCAAATGCATAACTGAATCTGAGAATGTTAGATGACTGTATGATGCAACTGTGTTATTTTTCTACAATTTTATATCAGCAAGTCAAGAAACTGCGCTGGGCCTCTTTATTTGTCTAATGGTGCAGTTTAGTTGGATCAGGGTTTCATCCAAATCTTCCTTTGACAAATATTTTCAGTTTACTATCCTTACTATTTAATATGTTCCAGACTGCTATGCTGTTTGTTGGGAAAAAAACACCAGGAAGGAGACACAGTCTGGCCCCAAGAGGCTGGTGAGTGGTGAGGCAGTTTAAACTTTGCTTTGAGGAATCCTGGATTCTTTGATCACCTTCTGGGGAATGCAGTGAATGTTTAGGAAAATTATGGAAAGTTACATATTTTGCTATGAGTACCAGCTACAATACTACATCTGATATGGATTAAGTTAGTTTCCTTTCTTGCTGTTTATTTATTCATGTGAGTTAACTTTAAAAAAAAAAAAAAAAAAAACTTGGGCTCTTAAAAAAAAACTTTTAATTGAAACACAGGGAAAATTTCAGACTGTACAAAGACACAGATAATGAGAGGAAAGTCTTTTAATCCAGAACCCCTTTCCCCTACTCAACATTCCCTCGCCACTCCTGCATCCTTCTTTTCAGAGGTAATCCCAGGGTCAACGCTTAAATAAACTCTTATTGTTAAGGTGATCCCTGGGGTCCAAAAAGTTGAACATCGAACTACAGAATCGCTACAGTCGGTTCCAGTTCCAAAATTAAATCACATACTCTACTGAGAGTGCAAAAGAGAAAGCCTTGCCTTATCTAACATTATGGCTGGTAAATGCACACAACATTGCAAACCGAATTAAAAAATATACACTATATTTAGGATTCCTTTAGGATAGAGAACAGGATTAAAGCACTTTCACGGCAAGTGGTTTATTTATGAATTGAAATAAAGGCCCCCTCTAGCGTGTAAACTCCATGAGGGCAGGGACTTCACCACCAGCTTTCACTGCAGACCTTGGCATACAACAAGAGTTCACTGGACAAGGGACCCCACAACCCTGCACAGAGACCGCGGCCCACAGGCCAGGACAGGAATTGGAGCACCAAACGTCACGTGAGTCGCCCTCCCCTGCACGTGCCCCGCGACCCAGACGATGCAGCTCCGGACCCACCCCCGCCAGAGACTTCACCAATCAGGGAAGGAAAGTTAAATTTGGCCAGGCAAGGGGCGGTCCCAGCTACTAGTCTCCGAGTAGCTGCGTCTTGCCGGCTCGGCCCACTTGTCGCCGAGTCTCAGGCATTAGTTCTGCCTGCTAGCCTTGACTATACAGCCTACTTAGCAACTGTGAGGCGCAGAGGAGCCAGAGCAGGGCTAGGCGCATGCGTGTTGAGCTGAAGCCCAAGGCGGAGTTTCAGACAGCAGAGGGGAGTGAAAATTATCTCCAGTACGCACGCGCGCAGCAGCCCTCACAGGCAAGACACACGCGGCGCTGCGTGGTGACGCCAGTGCGGCCCGAGGAAGGGGCGGGGCCAGGGCCGGGGCGGGACTTCCAGCTCCTCCCGCCCTCTCTCCATCCAGACTCTCCCTCCCCCTCCTACCCCCACACTGGGCCCCGTCTGCGCTGGGGTGCCTTCGTCACTTAGCGTTGTGTCGGCCTGGCCCGGCCCGG
>NW_011494508.1:143545-171109 GCF_000754665.1 Bison bison bison
GCCCAAGAGGCTGCTCTGCCCTTTGGGGAGCCCGGCCGAGGCGCCTTTCCACGTTCAGTCCGACCCCCAGAGGACTTTCTTCGCCGTACTGGCCCCAGCTCGCCTCAGCATCTGGTACAGTCGGGTAAGTAGAGCCTCTCGCCTCTTCCTCCCGGCTTCCCGGCACCATCCCGCCCCCAACTTCCACCCAGAGCCTGGGACCCCTGCCCCTTCGCACCAGACCCACTTGTCTTCGCCCTCCTTGTTCCACCTCCTTGGTTGCGCGAACCCCCGGATCTGGACACGTCCTCTGGCCAGGGCTCCGGGGGGGATGCCGTCGCTGCTGCCCCAAATCCCTGCACCTCCCTGCGTTGGGCCGGCGGCCGCGCACAGTGCGGACCCCACGCGCTCCTTCGGCCGAGCCCAGATTTTCCTTTCTCTTCCCCCTTTCGCCGAGGAACAAATTTGGTTAAACTTTCCACAACTAGGAATCTGGCCGCTGTTGTGTTCCTAGTCCTACCTTGCTTTAAAGACCATTGTTTTGAAGTTGGGGAAAGCCTGTTGGGCTTTACCCAGTCAGTGCCAGACTTGACATGCGGTGATAACATTTCTACAACTACAGCCAGAGTTTTTTTTTTTTTTTTTTAATACTGAGGGTCTGGTAACCCAATTCCTCGCCTTACCCTAACATCTCTCCACTTTTAGGTCGGTTATTTTCTCTGCAGCTCTTGGACTCTTCTGTAGAGAGTTATAGAGGGGTTAGTAGGAGCGGAAGTGGGACTCAATCTCTCCGCTTCCCTCTTGGTATTCGCACCTGGAAGTAATAAGATTTGGGAAGCGCTTGAACCAGTGTTCTGTTTTTGCTTTCTGTGAATCGTGCTTTTTTATTTCTTGTATCTAATTAGTGAGTGGTTGAAAGAATAACTTAAAAAATAGCTGGTGGGTTTCCTTATTTTCCTTGAACGCTGCTACAGGTCTGTTTATAAGCAACAGAATAGAGTATAAAAATTTTCCCCCACCTTCCCAAGAGAAGGCGGTGCTAGTGTATGTCAGAGTGAAGTTGTTATGCCTTGAAAGCTGATTTTTACCAGGTGGAAATAGGTTTCGATCTTAGCTTTGTTAGATACATGTGAAATACTGGGTTTAATCAAATTAGTTAAAACTGTCACATCTGTGTGACTATTTGAATGCCTGTCTATGCTTTGACTATCCTCACACACAGCCCTGGTAAAAGTAATGATGAGATTTAGGTATTTCTGGTATCTTTTATATGACTGTAATAATTAGGTTTTAAATTATAGTGTTTGCCATTAAGTTTTGGTTAATTTTTAAATACGTCTCAGAACAAAACAGGGCTTTGTGTTGTTTTGTTGTCACAAAACAGCAATGTGACACTTCTGTCTGGTGCTTGATTGCATGTTTTTATGTATTGCATATCATCTGGTTCTTAAATGAGATACTAATTCATTTACATCATGTATACCACTTGAGTAATTTCTTTTTTTGTTTGTATATATTATTTTTAAGGCATATAAAAAAATTAGGTGAATTTTAAATTGCCTTCTTAACTTTAGTTCATAATTTCACTCTAATGTAACAAACTGTAAAGCCTGAAATACAACTTTCCTTAACTCCATAAAGGACAGGCCTAACTTAATTTTATCACCCAACGCCTGGTGGCTTAGACGGTGAAGAATCTGCCTGCAATGCAGGAGACTCTGATTCGATCCCTGGGTCAGGAAGATCCCCTGGAGGAGGGAATGGCTACCCACTCCACTATTCTTGCCTGGAGGATTCCATGGACAGTAGAGCCTGGCAGACTGTAGTTCATTGAGTCACAGAGAGTCAGACAGGACTGAGCGACTAACACAACTTAATTTTAGGTGATTGCAGCCGTGAAATTAAAAGACGCTTACTCCTTGGAAGGAAAGTTATGACCAACTTAGATAGCATATTCAAAAACAGAGACATTACTTTGCCAACAAAGGTCTGTCTAGTCAAGGCTGTGGTTTTTCCATTGGTCATGTATGGATATGAGAGTTGGACTGTGAAGAAAGCTGAGCGCCGAAGAATTGATGCTTTTGAACTGTGGTGTTGGAGAAGACTCTTGAGAGTCCCTTGGACTGCAAGGAGATCCAACCAGTCCATTCTGAAGGAGATCAGTCCTGGGTGTTCTTTGGAGGGAATGATGCTAAAGCTGAAACTCCAGTACTTTGGCCACTTCATGTGAAGAGTTGACTCATTGGAAAAGACTCTGATGCTGGGAAGGATTGGGAGTAGGAGGAGAAGGGGATGACAGAGGATGAGATGGCTGGATGGCATCACTGACTCGATGGATGTGAGTCTCAGTGAACTCCGGGAGTTGGTGATGGACAGGGAGGCCTGGCGTGCTGTAATTCATGGGGTCGCTAAGAGTCTGACTCGACTGAGTGGCTGAACTAAACTGAAACTTAATATGGGCTTCCCTCATAGCTCAGTTGGTAGAGAATCGTCTGGCAATGCTGGAGACTCCGGTTCGATTCCTGGGTTGGGAAGATCACCTGGGGAAGGGAAAGGCTACCCACATTAGTATTCTTGGGCTTCCCAGGTTCTCAGTTGGTAAAGAATCCACCTGCAATGCAGGAGATGTGGGTGTGATCCCTAGGTTGGGAAAATCCCCTGGAGGAGGGCATGGCAACCCATTCTTAATATTCTTGCCTGGAGAATCCCCATGGACAGAAAAGCCTGGTGGGCTGCAGTCCATGGGGTCACTGTCAGACATGACAGTGACTAAGTGCAGTACACAGCATAAACTTAATATGAAGGAAGAATAGACCAGAAGCCTGTAGACTACTTTATTTATCTGTAAAAGAAACAAAAATGTTCCTTGACTGTCTTAGGGATATTGTGAATATTGAGAATATCAGGGTTTTTTGTGTGTGTTTTGTTTTGCTTTTGGACTTAGATACTAAACAAATCTACGGCAGTCCTGGTCAACGTAAAACTGGTCATACCCCTTTCCTTCAAATTCCAATGGTGCTCATAGATTGCCGGGGCCACTATCATTAAGATTGTGCAAAAATTTAGGTTGTACAGAGTGTATGGGTTCAGAAGTATGTGAAAGGAAATTCAGGAATACGTTCGAGGAGGCTCCATGGTACTGTAAGTTGACTTATGGTTAGCTTTGAACTCTTGACATCACCGTCACTTTAGAAATCAAGTATCGGATGAGATGATTTTAAAGTTTATAACTGGGTGAATGGGGAAACAGGTGCCAGACTCCAGTGTTTGTTTTGATTTTTTAAATTTCTAAACTTAAACTATGTAAGTTAAACCTATGTAAGTTAAGTTAACAAACTTCTTTTAAAGTGAAAATACCTCTAGCTAAATTGAGTAGCTATCAGTCGTTCCTATGTAATTTAGAGTGAATGGGTTTAAAATGTTTGCATGAGAACATGAAAGCTTTGATTTTGGAGACATTGTATATGCGAGTAATTTTACAGAATAAAGAGAATTTTGAAGATCTGAAGAAGGGTTTTATGGAATTTGAGGTCTTAAAAGCAGCTTGAGGGCATTTAGAGACATGGAAAAAAATGCTCAAAAAGATGTGAGGATATAATACAATTTCCTTTCTTAAAATTTTGTTAGGGCTCTTTTAGTAAGTTAAATTCACTTAGGAGGAATGCATTTTTAAAAAGAGAAAACTAGGCTTGTGGGAGGAACGTGCATTTAATAGTCTGGCTGTTTATTTTTTTATTTATTTTAATGTCTAAAAGAATAGCTGCCTGGAAAGTGTTGATTAGACATGAGGCTATGAAAACAGTAAAATAAAATCTCTAAGAATAACGTGTGTATTTTGTGGGTCTTCTAGTGAGCTTTTATGTACCTCTTATAGTGACTGTTGTATACCGTATGTAGCTGTTTGGGATCCGAGTGTTACAGTCATATCTCTTCAAAATTCTTTCCTGACTTCAAATTTGAGAAGTGTAGTAGAGTGCTTTTTAGATGTGTTGATAACTAAGAGTTTCTGTCGATAGTCATTTTGCTTTTGATTTCATTTTTAATGTGAGGGTGTGACTCATTTTCATTGTAACGTGTTGGTGTAAATTTGCTTTCTCTACTTAGTGATTCTACTTAGGAGTTTTAAACTACTTGAATTTACAACAGAGATCATTCATATATTTTGGAACCAAAAAAGGGGACTCCAGAAAGTTTTGGTATGTCTGTTAGATTGAGGTGCTAGAGATGCGAGTTACTTGATGGAGCAGTTGATGTATTTCTGCCAAGGGTATTGTAAAAGGACTGATTTCAGCTTTGAAGATGAAGCTGCTGTTTAAAGCACATTATGATTTATGATTGACATGGGGGTTGTAGGAGATAAATTGTGTTTTGTACTGTATCAGAGAGCCTAGAATTATTCCTTTAATATACTACTTAACTGTGACTATAAAAGTCTCTGTGAACCACAGAATGATACTTTAGAATGCTGTAATTCTAAATTATCTTAATTTTCAGGTCATTGATTATTTTAAATATATGAACACTTTCTGTGAAAAAGATAGTATCAATAGGCAGCGTATGAAAAGGATTAAGGGGACATATTGTATGTGAGAGAAAAACATTATGTGCAAAGATGCTAGTATGTTAATATAAATGAAAATTTTGTGAGTTATCACTGCTAATAAAAAGGTGAAATAGGTAGAATTACTGGACTTATGAAATATAATAAATTGTCTTTGAGCACCCTGAGTGAAAACTTATCCTCTTTTTGCTGTGTACTAATAATGGAAAACAATGAGACAGATATTCAATCAGGTGTGTGGTTAAGATGTCATGGAAAAACTCAAACAAACTTTTTGGTTAACCCAACAATTTGTACCTGTATTTTTTCCAGCTCTCTCATTTCTCACGCTTTCAACCCTATTTTGTTAATGCCTCCAAAGAGCCTTCCTTATAAACCCACTGCTTGGAAGTCATTTAGGGTTCACTGTTGGTTAAAGGATGAAGTTCAAAAACTCCTTGGTTTAATATCAGAGACTTTCCTCTCTTGGAATGCTCTCTTGCCCTGTCTCTGCCTATCAGAATATTACCCAAACCTTAGCTTCTGTTGAAATCGTGCTCTGAGTCATTCTTTATTTACTATAATTGTTTTTGATGAACACTGTTATTCATTGAGTTCATTGTTTTTGATGAACAGTACTGTTTGTAGTGTAGTTTTTCACACTTGGTTTATTTTTCCAACTGGATTGTAAGTTTCTGGAGAGCACAAGTGATCTTAATTTATTTTAAATTGAAGTATAATTGGTTTACAATATTATGTTAATTTATAAGTAATCTTATTTTGTATTTATGTTTTGCACAAAGATGTTTAGTAAGCATTTTAAAAATAATTTAAGATATCTGTCCTATGCATAACACATACTTTTTTCAAGTTTTAATAATTTGAAGATTTTTAAATGTTGACATGTAACTTTAAAAATGTGATGATATTAAATTACAACTTAAAATCAGAAAAAATTGTATTAGGGTTATAAAAGTTAAGGTTAATTAAATGCTTTTTTATTATACCCAGCCCAAATTATATTAGAAAAATAGTACGTTATTCATAATAGCCAGGATGTGGAAGTAACCTAAGTATCTGTCGATGGATGAATGGATAAAGAAGATGTAGTTTATATGCATAATGGAATATTGTTTAGCCGTGAGAAAGGACATCTTAAACTATTTGCAGCATATATGGAAGGACCTAGAAGGCATTATGCTAAGTGAAATAAGTCAAAGAGAAATTATGTATATATCACTTACATATATGCGATCTGAAAAAGCGAAATGGATAGAAACATACTAGAATGGTGGATATGAGGGGCTAGGGAGTGGTGGAAAAGGGGAGATGTTGATAGGAGAGCGTAAACTTCAAGCTGTAAACTGAATAAGTTCATGTACAGCATGGTGATTATAGTTGATAATACTGTATTATATGCTTGAAAGTTGCTTAGATGAGAGTAGATTTTCAGTTTTTTCTCTACAAAAAAAGAAATGGTAATTATGTAACATGATGCATGTGTTAGCTAAGACTGGTGGTAATCTTTTTGCAATGTATAAGGGCATCAAATCAACATGTTGTACATCTTAAACAGTGTTTATGCGAATTGTATCTCATTAAAGCTGGGCAGGGGTGGTAGTGGAAGTGCTACCTTATAAAGGGTCTTTCTTTAATTATTGGGTAATCTGCAGCTTGCCAGAACTTAAATTACTGTGCAGTATTATATATAGCCAGTTGAACTCCTTGTTCCCAATGTATATTTATATTGATGTGATCTATAATTTGGTAGTGGGACCACGTGTGTGTGCTTTTAGTTTTTCAGTCATGTCTGACTCTTTGCAACCCCATAGACTGCAGCCCATCAGGCTTCTGTGTCCATGGGGATTCTCCAGGCGAGAATACTGGAATGGGTTGCCATTGGCTTCTCCTGGGGATCTTTCCAACCCAGGGATCGAACCCAGGTCTTCCACATTCCAGGCGGATTCTTTACCGACTGAGCCACCAGGGATAGGTAATCTGTTATTTGTGTGGATTTATTTCAGATTTTTGAGATCAGTAAACATCTTTGCGTGTCTCAGAAAGGGCAACGGTGGGGGAAGAGTAATTTGGTTCTTCACTATAGGCCGCCTTATCTAGTGTTTGCCTCCTTATCTAGTGTTTGACTCTCAGTACTGGAAAAAATGTATGGAATATTCATACACTACATTTCAGCTTTCTAGATTATCTCCCTCCTTTAGTCTGTGATTCACTTATTTATCTAAAGTATGGTCTCAAAGTAGTACAAGTTGCCTGAGAGTCTAGCAGCCTTTAGTTAAAGGTATCTAGCCAGTGAACATAATTTTCATACTAAATTGCCACAAGGAAGAAATTAACTTACCCTGTATATCAGGGTCCAAAATAACGATGTTCCCAAATAAAAAAATTAAGATTAGGGCCAGTCAGAAACTAACAGCAGCATCAGTAGAGGTGCATGCTTAATGTCAATCAGTATAGTTTCCATTTACTGCATCTTTTAATCACTGAAATAAAAGCTTCTATAAGATTCAAGTCTGTGATTGAGAAGGCTTTCTTTTCTGGTTATCACCTGCACTCTGAAGAGATTTGGTGTGGGCTGGTTCTAAGACTGAAATGTAGTAAGCCTGGGTTGACTACAACCCCAAAACCTTTTGTGCAAGTTATGGCACAGTATTACAGGGACCCCTGACTTTCCTGTGAGAAAAGAGGACCTTGAGGTGAGATGGAGAGGAAGGAGTTCAGTGCTGATGGTCAGTGTAGTGGAAGAGATTTTAGTGACTGGATTCCCCTCCTCTTACTTCAGATCCTAGTGAAATGGAACGTAGACCTAAAGTGGAACTACTTGTTGGGAGTCTCTAGTGCCAATCCATGAAAGCTGGAGAATATACATTTCTAGAAGCCTTGAGTCCCTGTTTAACTTCCCACTATACAGGCACTACTAGCAAAGTTTGAAAAGTTTTGATGCAAACACAGTAAAATAAAATTTAAATACTTACTCTGCCAGACACTGGTGCCAGGATGTCAGCAGTACACAGAAACAGTTCCTGCCTGCATGAAGCTTCTGCTTTGGTGAGGGGAGACAGGCAGCAAACATATCCATATGTCAATATAATGAGTGCCATGGAGAAGAGCAGAGTAAGGCTGTCAGGGAATGTTCGTGTGGCATTGTTATTTTAGCTAAAGATGGTTGGAGAAAGCCTCCTTAGGGACGTTGCATTTCAGCAGAGACCTTAAAGAACTAAGTGACCAAGCCACGTAGGTATCTGAGAGAAGAACATTTCAGGTAACTTCAGTTCTGTTGCTCAGTCGTGTCCAACACTTTGCAACCCCATGGACTGCAATACATTGGCTTCCCTGTCCTTCACCAACTTCAGGAGGCTGCTCAAACTCATGTCCATCTAGTCGGTGATGCCGTCCAACCATCTCATCCTCTGTCGTCCCTTTCTCCTCCTGCCTTCAATCTTTCCCAGCCATCAGGGTCTTTTCCAATGAGTCAGCTCTTGGCATCAGGTGCCCAAAGTATTGGAGCTTCAGCTTCAGCATCAGTACTTTGGATGAATCTTCACAACTGATTTCCTTGAGGATTGACTGGTTTGATCTACTTGCAGTCTGAGGGACTCTCAAGAGCCTTCTCCACCAACACAGTCCAAAAACAGTGAAAAAGTTGGCTTAAAACTCAACATTCAGAAAACAGATCATGGCATCTGGTCCCATCACTTCATGGCAAATAGATGGGGAAACAATGAAAACAGTGAAAGACTTTATTTTTTTTGGTTTCCAAAATCACTGCAGATGGTGACTGCAGCCATGAAATTAAAAGATGCTTGCTCATTGGAAGAAAAGCTATGACCAACTTAGACAACATATTAAAAAGCAGAAACATTACTTTGCCAACAAAGGTCCATCTAGTCAAAGCTATGGTTTTTCTAGTAGTCTTGTATGGATGTGAGAGTTGGACTATAAAGAAAGTTAAGCGCCAAAGAATTGATGCTTTTGAACTGTGGTGTTGGAGAAGACTCTTGAGAATCCCTTTGACAGTATGGAAATCAAATCAGTCCATCCTGAAGGAAATCAGTCCTGATATTCATTGGATGGACTGATGCTGAAGCTGAAACTGCAATACTTTGGCAACCTGATGTGAAGATCTGACTCACTTGATAAGACCCTGATGGCTGGGAAAGAATGAAGGCAGGAGGAGAAGGGGATGACAGAGGATGAGATGGTTAGATGGAATCACTGACTCGATGGACATGAGTTTGTGTAAGCTCTTGGAGTTGGTGATGGTCAGGGAAGCCTATTGTGCTGTAGTCCATGGGGTCGCAAAGAGTTGGACACAACTGAGCAACTAAACTGAACTGTTGTCCCATGTTCAGTTCTAACTTTTGCTTCTTGATCTGCATACAGATTTCTCAGGAGGCAGGTAAGGTGGTCTGGTATTCCCATCTCTTGAAGAATTTTCCACAGTTTGTTGTGATTCATACAGTCAACGACTGTGGCATAGTCAATAAAGCAGATGTAGATGTTTTTCTGGAACTCTGCTTTTTCGATGATCCAGCGGCTGTTGGCAATTTAATCTCTGGTTCCTCTGCCTTTTCTAAATCCGGCTTGAACATCTGGAAGTCCATAGTTCATGTACTGTTGAAGTCTGGCTTGGAGAATTTTGAGCATTACTTTGGTAGCCTGTGAGATGAGTGCAATTGTGCGGTAGTTTGAACATGCTTTGACATTTTCTTTCTTTGAGATTGGAATGAAAAGTGACCTTTTCCAGTCCTATGGCCACTGTAGAGTTCCAAATTTGCTGGCATATTGAGTGCAGCACTTTTACAGCATCATCTTTCAGGATTTGAAATAGCTCAACTGGAATTCCATCACCTCCACTAGCTTTGTTCGCAGTGATGCTTTCTCAGGCCCACTTGACTTCGCATTCCAGGATGTCTGGCTCCAGGTGGGTGATCACACCATCATGGTTATCTGGGTCATGAAGATCTTTTCTGTAGAGTTCTTATGTGTGTTGTTGCCACCTGTTAATATCTCGTGCTTCTGTTAGGGTCATACCATTTCTGTCCTTTATTGTGCCCATCTTTGCATGAAATGTTCCCTTGGTATCTCTGATTTTCTCAAAGAGAAAGATCTCGAAGAGATCTCTAGTCCTTCCCATTCTATTGTTTTCCTCTATTTCTTTGCATTGATCACTGAGGAGGGCTTTCTTTTCTCTCCTTGCTATTCTTTGGAACTGGGTATATCTTTCCTTTTCTCCTTTGCCTTTTGCTTCTCTTGTTTTCACAGCTATTGTAAGGCCTCCTCAGACAACCATTTTGCCTTTTTGCATTTCTTTTTCTTGGGGATGGTCTTGATCCCTGCCTCCTGTACAATGTCATGAACCTCCGGCCATAGTTCTTCAGGGACTCTGAATATCAGATCTAATCCCTTGAACCTATTTGTCACTTCCACTGTATAATTATAAGGGGTTTAATTTAGGTCATACCTGAATGGTCTAGTGGTTTTCCCTACTTCCTTTAAGTCTAAATTTGGCAATAAGAAGTTCATGATCTGAGCCAGTCAGCTCCCCATCTTGTTTTGCTGACTGTATAGAACTTCTCTATCTTTGGCTGCAAAGAATATAATCAGTCTGATTTCAGTATTGACCATCTGGTGATGTCCATGTGTAGAGTCTTCTCTTGTGTTGTTGGAAGAGGGTGTTTGCTATGACCAGTGCGTTCTCTCAGCAAAACTCTCTTAGCCTTTGCCCTGCTTCATTTTGTTCTCCAGGGCTAAATTTGCCTGTTACTCCAGGTAATCTCTTGACTCCCTACTTTTGTATTCCAGTGCCCTATAATGAAAAGGACATTTTTTGGGGAGTGTTAGTTCTGGAAGGTCTTGTAGGTTTTCATAGAACCGTTCCCTGATAGCTCAGTTGGTAAAGAATCTGCCTGCGATGTGGGAGACCCTGGTTTGATTCCTGTCCAAAAGATCCCCTGGAGAAGGGCTAGGCTACCCACTCCACTGTTCTTGGGCCTCTCTTGTGGCTCAGCTGGTAAAGAATCCGCCTGCAATGCGGGGGACCTGGGTTTGCTCCCTGGGTTGGAAAGATCCCTTGGAGAAGGGAAAGGCTACCCACTCCAGTATTCTGGTCTGGAGAATTCCATGAATGGTTGATGGGGTCGCAAAGAGTCAGACATGACTGAGTGACTTTCAGTTTCACTTTATAGAACCGTTCAGCTTCTTCAGCATTACTGGTTGGGGCATAGACTTGGCTTACTGTGATACTGAATGGTTTACCTTGGAAACGAACAGAGATCATTCTGTCGTTTTTGAGGTTTCACCCAAGAAATGCATTTCAGACTCTATTGTTGACAACAAGGGCTACTCCATTTCTTCTAAGGGATTTTTGTCCACAGTAGTAGATTTAATGGTCATCTGAGTTAAATTCACCCATTCCAGTCCCATTTTAGTTCACTGATTCCTAAAATGTCGATATTCGCTACTGCCATCTTCTGTTTGACCACTTCCAATTTACCTTGATTGGACCTAACATTCTAGGTTCCTGTGCAATATTGTCCTTTAGAGCATTGGACTTTACTTCCATCACCAGTCACATCCGTAACTGTGTGTTGTTTTTGCTTTGGCTTTGTCTTTTCATTGTTTCTGGAGTTATTTCTCCAGTGTTCTACAGTAGCATATTGGGCACCTGCTGACTTGGGGAGTTCCTCTTTCAGTGTCCTATCTTTTTGCCTTTTCATACTGTTCATGGGGTTCTCAAGGCAAGAATACTGAAGTGGTTTACCATTCCCTTCGCCATTGGACCATGTTTTTTCAGAACTTTCCACCATGACCTGTCTGTCTTGGGTGCCCCTCCACGGCATGGCTCATAGTTTCATTGAGTTAGACAAGGCTATGTGATCAGTTTGATTAGTTTTCTGTGATTGTGGTTTTCCTTCTGTCTGCCCTCTGATGGATAAGGGGCTTATGGAAGCTTCCTGATGTTAGAGACTGACTGGGGGAAACTGGGTCTTGTTCTGATGTGCAGGGTCATGCTCTGTAAATCCTTACTCCAATTTTCTGTTTTGGGACTGTGTTCCCTCCCTGATGTTTGACCTGAGGCCAAACTATGGTGGAAGAAATGAAGATAATGGCGACACACTGCGGCACTCAGTGCCCCGACCCTGCAGCAGGCCACCGTCAACCGACAACTCTGCCGGAGACTCCAGGACACTCACGGGCACATCTGGGTCTATCTCTTGTGGCGTCATGCTCCTTTCTCCTAGCGCACACAAGGTTTTGTCTGTGCCCTCCACGAGTCTTTTTCTCCAGTCCTGTGTAAGTTCTGGCGGCTGTACCGTGGGGTTAATGGTGTCCTTCTCTAAGAGGGCTTATGCCATACCCAGGTCTGCTGCACCCGGAGCCCCTGCACTTGCGGAAGGCCACTGCTGACTCATACTTCCGCAGGAGCCACTCAGACACTCAAAGGCAGATCTGGCTCAGTCTCTGTGGGATCTTCTGGTGCGCACAAGGTTTTGTTTGAGTCCTCTGAGTGTCTCTGGTAGGTATGGGTTTTGATTCTAAATGCAGTTTCGCCCGTCCTACCGTCTTGCTGGGTCTTTGCCTTTGCCCTTGGACATGGGGTATCTTTTTTTGGTGGGATCCAGCATTATCCTGTCAATGGTTGTTCAGCAGTGAGTTGTAATTTTGGAGTTCTCGCAGAAGATGAGCGCACGTCCTTACTCCGCCATCTTGGATTGGATTTTTTTTCAGGTAAGGGTGATGCCAAGTCCAAAGGTTCTGAGGAAGGAACTGAATGCTGTGACACCAGTATAGTAGAAGAGTGGAAAGTCAGTGTGGCTGGAGTAAAATGAGTAAAGAGGATATTAAGAAATATGTCAGAGACAAGGTTGGGGGTGAGGCATAGGGACATGCACTGATGATGCAGGGCGTTATAGGCCATTGTGAGGACTTGGCTTTTAACAAGCAAGATGGGGGGCCATTTGAAGGGTTTTAGTGTGATGTGATACAACTTAAGTTTTAGTAGTGGCTGGCTGCTGTTTGGATAGCATATACATGGTAAAGAAGTAGCAGCAACAGCAAAATAGTACGAATAATGGCATTTGAAGTCCAGGAAAAATCAGGCTTTTAGGATGGGTATTTGGTATATAGCGTCTTTCCTGGTGGCTCAGTGGTAAAGAATCCTCCTGCTAATGCAGGAGACACAGGTTCAATCCCTGGATCAGAAAGATCCCCTGCAGAAGGAAATGGCAATCCCATGGACAGAGGAGCCTGGTGGTTACAGTATGTGGGATTGCAGAAGAGTCGGAGACAACTTAGCAACTAAACAACAATGGAAAAAGAAGGTCACACAAATGAAGCAGAATAAAAACATCTAAGTAAAGACATTTTGCTCAACTTCAGTGCTTGTGAATTATTGAAGCAATCCATTTTACTTGTGAATGTTGATTCTGAGTTTACTATGGACTGTGTGATTTACATCATGGGAAGCAAAGTTTGCTGAATTTAGGTTCTTAACAACTCATGATGTTTGTCCTTTCCTCAGAGTAACCTGTACAGCCTAACTTTTAGACTTAAAGTTCTCTTTCAAAATAATTTATATCATCATTATTCATGGAAAGTTAGCATCACTTGTGTGAATAGAGGGTTACTCGTGAGGAGCAAAATGAATGTTATGAAAAACTAGTTTCTTGCCAAAGGCTCTTACCCTTGCCTTGAGAAGGGCAGTTTGCAGATTACGTGAGAGATGGTTAGAAGTACACTATCCCCTCATACAGGTTTCCTCCTTACCAGAGTCGAAAGGATTGAGTAATTGAAAAAGTTTATTTTCTCACATATGATTAAATATTTAATACAGTGTTTATATGTCTCCTAAAATGGTGGTATAGAAAATATTGCATTCATAGCATTCCATTTACTGCTAGATAAAGTATTTATTATGCAGTTTATCAAATTAGAATAAATTTTGTTGTTCAGTTGCTAAGTGGACTGTAGCATGCCAGGCTTCCTTGTCCTGCACTGTCTCCCAGAGTTTGCTCAAACTCATGTCCATTGAGTCAGTGATGCTGTCAAAACCATCTCATCCTCTGTCATCCCCTTCTCCTCCTGCTCTCAATCTTTGCCAGCATCAGTGTCTTTTCCAGTGAATCAGCCCTTCGCATCAGGTGGCCAAAGTGTTGGAGCTTCAGCATCAGTCTTTCCAATGAATATTCAGGACTGATTTCCTTTAGGATTGACTGGTTTGATCTCCTTGCTGATCAAGGGACTCTCAAAAGTCTTCTCCAGTACTGGAGTTCAAAAGCATCAATTCTTTGGCACTCAGCCTTCTTTATGGTCCGACTCTCCCATCCGTACATGACTACTGGAAAAGCCATAGTCATTATCAGCAAAATGATGTCTCTGCTTTTTAATATGCTGTTTAGGTTTGTCATAGCTTTCCTTCCAAGGGGCAAGTGATGAATTTATAATTTAATCTTTTTAAAGTGTTCTAGAATTCAGACTTGCCACAGGGTGAGACAGTTTTTTTTTTTTAATTGACTAGCAAGCATCAATTGGTTGAAGTCAAGGTATCTCACATTTCTTTTAAGCTTTGCTTAAACCTGTCTCCTCAAGTAATTTGTCTTATTTCAGTCATAAATCATACCTAAATTTGCAAATAAAATTTTGGATATTATTGTAGCTATACTGTAGAATTTACTGTAGCTTAATTTTCAGTTTTATTGAGGTGTATAAAATACATCCCGTAAGTGTGCCATGATTTTTAGTAAATTAGTAGAGTTGTGCAATCATCATTACTATCTAGTTTAAAGAGCATTGATAGCAACCTCAAAAGTACTGTGCTCATTTGCATTCAGTTTCTGCTCCCCGTCCAGCCCCAGAAAATTATCGACTGCCTTTTGTCTCTTTGGATTTCGCTTTCCTGTAAATTTCATGTAAACATAACCATATAATATTTGGTCTTGTGTCTGACTTTCATTTAGTATAACGCTTTTGTGGTATACCTTTTTATTGCTGAATACTATTCCATTGTATGGATATACAATTTTGTAGTCCATTTCCAGTAGTCCATTCATCAATTGATGGATATTTGGATTGTTTCTAATTTGGAACCATTGTGAATAATGCTACTATAAACATCTCTGTATACTTTTTTTTTTCCCAGTTATATATTATCATGTCTTTTGGGGAGATACCTAAGAGTGGACCTGCTAGGTCATTTGTTAAGTTTGTGTTTAGCTTTTTAGGAAAATGCCAAGATGTTCCAATGTAGCTATAAAATTTTATGTTCCCAACAGCAGTATATCAAGGTTTGTGTTTCTCCACATTCTTGTTAATATTTATTATTGTCAGTCTTTTTGTTACAGCTATTTAGTGGCTTTGTAGTGATAGCTCATTGTGACTTTAATTTGTATCTTCCTGATAACTAAAAATGTTTAGCATCTTTTCATGTGCTTATTAGCTATTTGTGTGCCTCATTTGATGAAATGTCCATCCACATGCTTTGCCCGTTCCTTTTTTTAAATTGGAGCATTTGTCTCATTCAGTTGTAAGAGTTCTTTATATATTCTAGATGCAAATTCTTCATTAGATATGCCTTGCATATATTTTATCACAGTCTGTATTTGTCTTCTCAGTTTCTTAATAGGGCCCTCTGAAGAGAAAAAGTTTGGTTTTGGTGAAGTCTGGATTATCATTTCTTTTATGAGTCATGCTTTTTGTGTCCTATCTAAGAAACCTTTTGCCAGTACAAGATCACAAACATGTTCTGCATTTTCTTTTATAAGTGTTATCATCTGAACTCTTATACATAGGTCTGTCAGATGTTTTGAGTTGATTATCATGAGTGGTTTCAGGTAAAGATCTAAGATCAGTTTCTGTTTTTACATATAGGTCCAATTGCTTTAGCGTTATTTGTTAGAAAAACTCTTTTCACTATTGAATTGCATTGAAATATTTGTCGGAAATCTATTGACCATAAATGTAAGGGTTTATTTCTGTATTTTCTGTTCTGTTGATCAGTATGTCTATCATTGTACAAGCATCATCACACTGGAGCTTTTATAGCACGTTGGTGAAAGTCCTACTTCTTGTTTTCAAAATTATTTTGCCTATTCTAAGTCTTTTGCAATTCTATATAGATTTTAGAGTCTTTGTCAGTTTCTACAAAAGAAAGAAAGAAAAACCTTGCTGGGATTTTTCAGGAAATGACACTAAATCAGACACTTACAAACATGAGTGTCTTTTCATTTATTTATATTTTGAAAAGTTTCTGTTGGCAGTATTTTTTTAGTTTGCAGTGTACAGGTCTGTTACTTTTTTAAAGCTTATTTCTAAGTTGTGTTTATCTTCTATGATGGTGTTGTGAATGTAATTATCAGTTTCATTTTCAGATCATTACTGACATAGATATGAAATTGATTTTTGTATATTGTTCTGCAGCCTTGCCAAAATTTATTTACTTCAGTAGGATTTTTTTTTTGGTAGTGAGAACTAATAAATGAATTCAGCAAAATTACAGGACATAAAATCAAGATGCAAAATTCAGTTGCATTTTTATACAGAAACAGTGAACATCCAAAAATGAAATTAAGGAAATAGTTCCATTCCACAGTAGCATCAAAAAGAATAAAATACAGAGTGTGAGGGGAAATGGATTAGGAGTTCAGGATTAACATATACACACTGCTGTGTATAAAATAGATAAGCAACAAGAACCTACTCTTTAGCACAGGAAACTATATTCAATGTCTTGTAATAACCTATAATGGAAAAGACTGCGAAAAAGAGTGTGTGTATGTGTACACTTGATATAACTGAGTCACTTTTCTACATACCTGAAGCTAATACACAGCTTGTAAATTAACTATATTTCAATTTAAAAAATTGATATTAATAAAGAAATACTTAGAATGAAACTTAATTAAAGAGGCTAAAGACTTATGCTAAGAACTACAAAAATTGCTGAAAGAAAGAAGATGCAAATAAATGGAAAGACATCCCATTTTTATGGATTGGGAGACAATGTTGTTGAAATGCCAGGACTGTACTGCCAAAAGCAGTCTACAGATTCAGTGCAATCCCACCAGTGCTTTTTGTAGAAATATGAAAATCCATTCTAAAATTGATAAGGAATCACAAGGGACTTCCCTCTTCAGTCTAGCTGAAATTTTATCCATTTTTTAGATCTTTACAGAGAAACAACTTTTGTTTTTACTGACCTTAGTCTATTAAGTTTCTGTTTTCTATTTTACTGATTTCTGCATTGATTTTTTTTTTTTTAATTATTTTCTCCAGCTTGCTTTGGATTTAGCTTGCTTTACTTTTGCTAGGTTGAAAACTTAGGTTATTAAGTTGAGATGTTTTTTTAATGTAGGCATTTTTTTTACCCTTTTTTTAATGTAGGCATTTTAAGCTCTTAAGTTTTCTTCTAAGCACTGTATTAGTTGTATTCCATAATTTTTTTCTTTTGAACATTTTCAAGTTTATAATAAAATTGAGAGGAAATTGACGTTTCCTCCTCCGGGAGATCTTCCTGACCAAGGGGTCAAACCTGAGTCTGCTGCAGCTCCTGCCTTTTGATTGGAGTGTTTAGTCTGTTTCACGTATGATTATTGATGTGGTTGGGTTTACATTAGATAATTTGCTATTTCTTTTCTATACTTAAGATGTTTTCTGTTTATCTGTTATGCCTTTAATCGCTTTGATTTCATAAACATACTTTTTGAGTTATTTTACTGATGGTTGCTCTAGCAACTAAAAATCTATTACAATATATTTCAGGTTGATTCTGAATTAACTCCAGTAAAGTATAGAAAATGTTTCATCCCACTTTTTACTTTAATGCTTTTAAAATGGTAAAATATGCATAATATAAAATTTACCATTTTAATAATTTTTAAATATATAATTCTGTGGCCCTAAGTATATTCACATTTGTGCAACCATTACTTTGATCCATTTCTAGAACTTTTTCATATTGAAACTCCATTTCTGATAAACAGTAATTCCCCATTTCCCCCTCTTCCCAGTCCCTGGCAACCACCATTTTAGTTTCCCTATGAATTTGCCTGTTGTAGAAACACAATGTTTGTTAGTGATAGACTTAATTCACTTAGAATGTATTCAAGGTTCTTCCATGTTATATAGCATGTACCAGAATATGTTACCTTTTTAAGGCTGAATAATATTTTATTGTAGGTGTATATTATAGTTTATCCATTCATATGTTGATGAACATTTGAATTGCATTATTTTGGGGGTTGCTTTCACTTTTTGTGAATAGTACTGCTGTGAACATTAGTGCACAAATATCTGTTTCAGTCCCTGTTTTTAATTCACTTGTATATATCCAAAGTGGAATTGCTGGATCCTATGGTAATTCTCTGTCTGATTTTTTGAGAAATTGCTGGGGTTTTGTTTTATTTTGTCATACGGTTTTTTCACAGTGGCTGCACCATTTTACATTCCCACCAGCAATACACAGGGGTTTATATTTTCCCACATCTTTGCCAAAACTTTCTTTTTCCTGTTTTTTGTTTTTGTTTTTGTTTTTGTTTTTAATTATAGCTATCCTAATGAGTGCAAAGTGGTATCTCATTGTGGTTTTGATTTGTATCTCCCAGGCTTCCATGGTGACGCAGTGGTAAAGAATTGGCCTGCAGTGCAGGAGACGGTGGAGATGTGGGTTCAATCCCTTGGTCGGGAAGATCCTCTAAAGTAGGAAATGGCATCCCACTCAGTATTGTTGCCTGGAAAATCCCACGGACAGAGGAGCCTGGAGGGCTATAGTCCACAGGGTCATAAAGAGTTGGACGTGACTGAGCTCACATGCACACACATGACATCACTTGTCATTGTGTATGCTCGTTTATATCTGACTCTGTGGCCCTATGGAGCGTAGCCTGCCAGGCTCCTTTGTCCATAGGATTATCCTGGCAAGATTATTGGAGAGGGTTGCCATTTCCTCCTCCATGGGATCTTCCAGACCAAGGAATCAAACCTGAGTCTCTTGCAGTTCCTTCATTGGAAGGTGGATTGTTTACCAGTGAGCCACCTGGATTGAATACCTTTTAATGTGTTTATTGGTTGCTTCTGTATCATCTTTGGAGAAACGTCTCTTCAAATTCTTAGCCCATTTTAAAATCATGTGACTTTCTTTTTGTTGTTGAGTTCTTGGCATTCTGTATTCACAGTTAGCCCTTGAACAGCGTGGGTCTGGCCTGACCCAAACATGTGAATGTTTTTCATTAGTAAAATACTATAGTACTACATTATCAATGGTTGGTTGAATTCTCAGATGTGGAACTGCAGTGATGAAAGGCCCACTGGTAAGTTATACTGAGGTTTTTGACAGAGGGTCAGTTCCTGCATTGCAAGGGTCAACTGTATTCTGAATATCAATTCCTTATATATATGATTTGCAAACATTTTCTTCCATTATATGGGTTGCCATTGTACTCTGTTGATAGTGTCCTTTGATGTCCAAAAGCTTTTAATATTGATGAATTCCAGCTTAACTATTTTTTCTTTTGTTGCCTGTGCTTTTGGTGTCATGTGCAAGAAATGATTGCCAAATCCAAAGTCATGAAGTTTTTGTCCTGTGTTTTTCTTTTAAGACTTTAATAGTTTTAGCTTGTGTTTAGATTTGTGATCCATTTTGAGTTGATTTTTGTATATGGTGTAAGATAAGGATCAAATTTTATTTTTTTCCTTGTGGATATTCAGTTTTCCTGGTACAATTTGTAAAACACTACTTTTTCCCCCCATTGAATGGTTTTGGCACTTGTTGAAAATCCTTTAGCCATGTATGTGATGTATTACTATTAATCTTGGGCTCTCTGTTGTATTTCATTGTTGTGTATGTCAGTCTTTATGCCAGTGTGGTACTATTTTGATTACCATAGCTTTGTATTAAGTTTTGAAATCAGAAAGTGTGAGACCTCCAACCTTCTGTTTTATGCTTGTTTTAGCTATTGAAGTCCCTTGAGATTCTGCAAAAAACTGGTGTAATTTTGATAGTGCTTACTTTGAATCTGTAAATTGCTTTGGTATTATTGACATCTTAACATTGTTTTTTAACCTGTGAACATGAGATGTCTTGCCATTTACATGCATCTTCATTTCAGCAATATTTTGTAGTTTTTAGCATACAAGCCTTTCACTTCCTTGTGTAAGCTTAGTTCTGAATATTTTATTGTTTTCAATACTACTATACATGTGATTTTAAAAATTTTATTTGTACACATTCCTTATTACATAGAAATTCAACAGATTTTTGTGTGCTAATACTGCACCCTGCAGTTGTGCTAAATTGTTAATCACTTCTAACAGTTTTGTGTGAAATCTATAGGGTATTCTACATAGAAGATCATATTTTCAGAGAAGAGAGATAATTCTTCTTCTCTTCCAGTTGGGTGCTTTTTATTTTCTTACTGATTTCTCTGGGCAGGATTTCCGGTAATGTTTTGAATGGAATTAGTGAAAGCACCCTTCCTGATCTTAGAGAAAAGCTTTTCAGTTTTTTGCCCTGCTTATTTAACTTATATGCAGAGTACATCATGAGAAGTGCTGGACTGGTTGAAGCACAAGCTGGAATCAAGATTGCTGGGAGAAATATCAATAACCTCAGATATGCAGATGACACCACCGTTATGGGAGAAAGTGAAGAAGAACTAAAGAGCCTCTTGATGAAAGTGAAAGAGGAGAGTGAAAAAGTTCGCTTCAAACTCAGCATTCAGAAAACTAAGATCATGGCATCCGATCCTGTCACTTCATGGCAAATAGATGGGGAAACAAAGGAAACAGTGAGAGTCTTTATTTTGGGGGGCTCCAGAATCATTGCAGACGGTAACTGCAGCCATGAAACTAAAAGACACTTGCTCCTTGGAAGAAAAGCTATGACCAACCTAGACAGCATATTAAAAAGCAGAGACATTACTTTACTGACAAAGGTCCGTCTAGTCAAAGCTATGGTTTTTCCAGTAGCCTTGTATGGATATGAGAGTTGGACTATAAAGAAAGCTAAGCACCGAAGAATTGATGCTTCTGAACTGTGGTGTTTGACAAGACTCTTGAGGATCCCTTGGACAGCAAGGAGATCCAGTCCATCCTAAGGGAAATTAGTCCTAAATGTTCATTGGAAAGACTGATGCTGAAGCTGAAACTGCAATGCTTTGTCCACCTGATGCAAAGAACCAGCTCATTGGAAAAGACCCTGATGCTGGGAAAGATTGAAGGCAGGAGGAGAAGGGGATGACAGATGATTGGATGGCATCACCGACTCGATGGACATGAGTTTGAGTAGGCTACGGGAGTTGGTGACAGACAGGGAAGCCTGGCGTGCTGCAGTCTATGGGGTCACAAAGAGTCGGACATGACTGAGCAACTGAACTGAAGACTTGTTTTGTGCCTAACTTATAGTCTATCTTAGAGGATATTATATGTGCATTTGGCAAAAATGTGTATTTTTCTGTTGTATGGAGTTATCTGTGAAATGTTTTAAGTGAAATTAATTAGTCTATGCTGCTGCTAAGTCACTTTAGTCGTGTCCAACTCTGTGCGTCCCCATAGATGGCAGCCCATCAGGCTCCCTCGTCCCTGGGATTCTCCAGGCAAGAACACTGGAGTGGATTGCCATTTCCTTCTCCAATGCATGAAAGTGAAAAATGAAAGTGAAGTCACTCAGCCTTGTCTGACTCTTGGTGACCCCATGGACTTCAGCCTACCAGGCTCCTCCGTCCATGGGATTTTCCAGGCAAGAGTACTGGAGTGGGTTGCCATTGCCTTCTCAGTAATTAGACTATAGTGTTATTCAAGTTACCTCTTACTGATTTTTTGTCTGGTTGTTATGTTCTCAGGTGGTTTTTTTTGAGGTGTTATTGTCATGTATGAAAGAGATGGGAATACCACACCACCTGACCTGCCTCTTGAGAAATCTGTATGCAGGTCAGGAAGCAACAGTTAGAACTGGACATAGAACAACAGACTGGTTCTAAATAGGAAAAAGAGTACATCAAGGCTGTATATTGTTACCCTGCTTATTTAACTTATATGCTTAGTACATCATGAGAAACACTGGGCTGGATGAATTACAAGCTGGAATCAAGATTGCTGGGAGAAATATCAATAACCTCAGATATGCAGATGACACTACCCTTATGGCAGAAAGCAAAGAAGAACTAAAGAGCCTCTTGATGAAAGTGAAAGTGGAGAGTGAAAAGTTGGCTTAAAACTCAACATTCAGAAAACGAAGATCATGGCATCCGATCCCATCACTTCAAGGCAAATAGATGGGAAAACAATGGAAATAGTGATAGACTTTCTTTTCTTGGGCTCCAGAATCACTGCAGATGGTGATTGCAACCATGAAATTAAAAGACGCTTATTCCTTGGAAGGAAAGTTATGACCAACCTAAATAGCATATTAAAAAGCAGAGACATTACTTTGTCCACAAAGGTCCGTCTAGTCAAGGGTATGGTTTTTCCAGTAGTTATGTATAGATGTGAGAGTTGGACTATAAAGAAAGCTGAGCGCTGAAGAATTGATGCTTTTGAACTGTGGTGCTGGAGAAGACTCTTGAGAGTCCCTTGGACTGCAAGATCCTCATGCTAAAGGAGATCAGTCCTGAGGGTTCATTGGAAGGACTGATGATGTAGCTGAAGCTCCAATACTTTGGCCACCTGTTGTGAAGAACTGACTCATTTGAAAAGACCCTGATGCTGGAAAAGATTGAAGGTGGGAGGAGAAGGGGATGACAGAGGATGAGATGGTTGAATGGCATCACTGACTCAGTGGACATGAGTTTGGGTAAACTTCGGGAGTTGGTGATGGACAGGGAGGCCTGTCATGGTGCAGTCCATGGGGTCGTAAAGAGTCGGATACGACGAGTGACTGAAGTGAACTGAACTGATGTAATGTCTGTATGTTATGAACCCCATAATAGTACAGTATACTTTATTTTAAAAATTATTATTTTATAGAGTGATATATTTTAGAGAAATTAGAAGGAGGAATGATAAAAATACATTTATTCGGTCTTTTGCACTTGGTTCGTGACATTGTACAGGAGACAGGGATCAAGACCATCCCCATGGAAAAGAAATGCAAAAAAGCAAAATGGCTGTCTGGGGAGGCCTTACAAATAGCTGTGAAAAGAAGAGAAGAGAAGAGCAAAGGAGAAAAGGAAAGATATAAACATCTGAATGCAGAGTTCGAAAGAATAGCAAGAAGAGTTAAGAAAGCCTTCTTCAGTGATCAATGCAAAGAAACAGAAGAATACAACAAAATGGGAAAGACTAGAGATCTCTTCAAGAAACTCAGAGATACCAAAGGAACATTTCATGCAAAGATGGGCTCAATAAAGGACAGAAATGGTATGGACCTAACAGAAGCAGAAGATATTAAGAAGAGATGGCAAGAATATACAGAAGAACTGTACAAAAAAGATCTTCATGACCCAGATAATCACGATGGTGTGATCACTGACCTAGAGCCAGACATCCTGGAATGTGAAGTCAAGTGGGTCTTAGAAAGCATCACTACGAACAAAGGTAGTGGAGGTGATAGAATTCCAGTTGAGCTATTCCAAATCCTGAAAGATGATTCTGTGAAAGTGTTGTACTCAATATGCCAGCAAATTTGGAAAACTCCACAGTGGCCACAGGACTGGAAAAGGTCAGTTTTCATTCCAATACCAAAGAAAGGCAATGCCAGAGAATGCTCAAACTACCGCACAGTTGCACTCATCATACCGCATAATTACACGCTAGTAAAGTAATGCTCAAAATTCTCCAAGCCAGGCTTCAGCAATATGTGAACCGTGAACTTCCTGATGTTCAAGCTGGTTTTAGTAAAGGCAGAGGAACCAGAGATCAAATTGCCAACATCCTCTGGATCATGGAAAAAGCAAGAGAGTTCCAGAAAAGCATCTATTTCTGCTTTATTGACTATGCCAAAGCCTTTGACTGTGTGGATCACAATAAACTGTGGGAAATTCTGAAAGAGATGGGAATACCAGACCACCTGATCTGCCTCTTGAGAAATTTGTATTTAGGTCAGGAAGCAACGGTTAGAACTGGACATGGAACAACAGACTGGTTCCAAATAGGAAAAGGAGTACGTCAAGGCTGTGTATCGTCACCCTGCTTATTTAACTTATATGCAGAGTACATCATGAGAAATGCTGCGCTGGAAGAAGCACAAGCGTGAATCAAGATTGCCGGGAGAGATATCAATAACCTCAGATATGCAGATGACACCACCCTTATGGCAGAAAGTGAAGAGGAACTCAAAAGCCTCTTGATGAAAGTGAAAGAGGAGAGTGAAAAAGTTGGCTTAAAGCTCAACATTCAGAAAACGAAGATCATGGCATCCAGTCCCATCACTTCATGGGAAATAGATGGGGAAACAGTGGAAACAGTGTCAGACTGTATTTTTCTGGGCTCCAAAATCACTGCAGATGGTGACTGCAGCCATGAAATTAAAAGACGCTTACTCCTTGGAAGGAAAGTTATGACCAACCTAAATAACATATTGAAAAGCAGAGACATTACTTTGCCAACAAAGGTCCGTCTAGTCAAGGCTATGGTTTTTCTTGTGGTCATGTATGGATGTGAGATTTGGACTGTGAAGAAGGCTGAGCGCCGAAGAATTGATGCTTTTGAACTGTGGTGTTGGGAGAAGACTCTTGAGAGTCCCTTGGACTGCAAGGAGATCCAACCAGTCCATTCTGAAGGAGATCAGCCCTGGGATTTCTTTGGAAGGAATGATGCTAAAGCTGAAACTCCAGTACTTTGGCCACCTCATGCGAAGAGTTGACTCATTGGAAAAAGACTCTGATGCTGGGAGGGATTGTGGACAGGAGGAGAAGGGGACGACAGAGGATGAGATGGCTGGATGGCATCACTGACTCGATGGACATGAGTCTGAGTGAACTCTGGGAGTTGGTGATGGACAGGGAGGCCTGGCGTGCTGTGATTCACGGGGTCGCAAAGAGTCGGACATGACTGAGCGACTGATCTGATCTGATCTGATTTACCATTTCCTATTGTCTATGTTTCTTCTTTTGATTTGAGTTACCATCTTTGTCAGTAGTCTCCCAGATCATCCCCACTCCCAGTTCAGTGATTTGTTTTGAAGACTCACAGTACATAGCATAAAGTCATACTCATAACTGTCATTTATTACAACAAAAGTATACAAAGCAAATTTGCCAAAGGGAGAAGATTTAGTGAGCAAAATCTGGAGGAACTAGCTGTAAGCTTCCAATAGTCCTCTTTCAGTGTAGTTATGTAGGTTGTGCTTATTTTCTCCAGTGTCATTTTGTGATACTATTTGTGCAGTGTTAAAACACTAAGGAAGTTCATTATAGACCTAGTTCCCAAGGTTTTTATTAGGAGCTTTTTGCCCAGTGCACACCAAATTTCATATTCTCTGAAAGAAAACAGGTTTGTGTAAATAGCAGGCACAGTCAGCCACTCTGATCAGTTAAGAAATGGTGGGAACCCTCCCAAAATCCAGGTTCCCATATGCCAACTCAGGACCAACATTGTGTGTTAGCTTTTTTTTTTTTCCTCCCCCAGGCACAGCAGTCTTAGACATCTTAGGTTAACTATTTTTTGCATACTATTTGATGACATTTTTTTTTCTGAGGGATTTCTTTTAGTATTTCTTATAAGGTGGCAGGCTTGCTAAGAACAATTTTTATCTTTTTTTTTTTTTATCTGGGATGACTTTCCTTTGCCTCCAGCTTCAAAGGCTAATTTTGCTGGACATAGTATTCATAGCTGACAGTTTTTCTGTTTTCAGCATTTAAATATGTACTTTAAATGCCATCTGGTCTCCCATTACTTCTGACAAGAACTCAGCCATTAATTGTATTTTTGTTCTTTTGTGTGTGATTACCTGTTATACACATGCTCTTTTAACATCATCTTGTTGACTATAAGTAGTTTATGATGTATATATACAAGTGTTTATCCCACTGGGGTTCTGTCAATCATTCCAAATCTGGGGTTTACTGTTTATCACCAGACTTGGGACATTAACAGTCATTATTTATTTTTTATCCCTTGTGTCATCTCATGGAACTTCCCACTATACATATATTGGTGCACTTGATGTCTTACAGATCTCAGAGGCTTTCTTCAGTTCAGTGTTTATTTTTTATTTTTTAGATTGCTTAGTTTTATTGAACTGTTTTCATGTTTTTTGATTGTTCTGCCATCTCAAATCTGCTGAGTCTATATAATGAAGTTTTCATTTCAGTTAATGTACTTTTAAACTGAAATTTCTAGAGTGGGTTCTGTTTTATTAATTTTACTCTTTTGAGATTCCCAACTTGTTTGGGTATCATCATATTTTCTTTTTATTATTTAAACATACTTTGCTTTATTCCTTTAATATATTATCATGACTGGTTTATTTGCCTGGTGTTCTGGGTCCACTCACAGTAGTTTCTTTTTCCTTTTGTCTGACTCACTGATTGTATATCTTCTGTTTTTTGTTGATAATTGGCCATTTTGGTTAATTTATTATAATAACTCTAAAGTCTCTCTCTTTTTTTTTCCCCTGAGAGTCATTGTGGCCGATTTTTTGTGTTAGTATTATGTTTTATTAAGTTAATTGGATGGATTTAATCTGCAAAATTTATGTCCCCTGCAACTGCAGCAACTGACTAACATTCCTGGTTATTTTTCTTAGTTTCATTTTTACCATGGCTTTCTAGGAGTTGCCTCCATGTCTGCATAGTGAGTGTTTAGATGTTCAAACATCTTGAGCCAGTAAAGCTGAGTTGATTATTGGTTGATATATGACTTAGGGAATGTAGGCAAAGTTTAGGACGATTTTATGTCTGGCTCAGCTTGTACTTCCTGTCTGGCCCTTTGGAAACTTCTTTGCAAACAGCGTCTTAGTGAGTCTGTGTTGTGTGGGGAGCTTATTAGCTGATTGGTACTCTTTTTATCTGTGCCTGTACACAGCCTTGCTGACAGACAGGGATGAGTGGGGAGCTTGGGTGCTTAAGAGTTTTTCCTCTTGCTAAGTTCTGCCTCCCATTGAGCCAAGGATCTGTGGCAATCTTATCAGTTCCCTCTTTGACTCCCTGGTTTCCAGGATTTTCCTGTTAAATTTCTGGCTGGTTGTGGGATGTGCTACTTGCCCAAAGCAAGTCTGCAAACTCTAGCTTAGCAGCACTGTCAGCCTTTTCTGTTTATTTTCTAAGAACTTGCCACTTTTATCAACAATGCTAAAGGGTATATTGCACTCTGCTCCATATCAGGCAGCCTACCTTTAGCAACAAAACTGCTGGTTTTTCACTGGCAGCCCCACCTTGGTGGCACTACTACCTACCAAGCTTCCTTGAGGGGATAGGAATAGTCCTGGCAAAAACATCATTTATTGCCACTGTTCTTACCTGAGATGCAGCAGTTTTTCATGCATAAAGTGTTCTTAATTTGTGTATGCCATCAATCACTTTGCAAATATAGTTAAGTTGACCCTTGAATAATAGGGGTTAGGGGCCCTGACCTTCTCTGTAGTTGTAAATCTGCATATAACTTTATTGGTTAATGATTGACAATCCAAATTAATTTTTTAAATGTTTCTATTCAAGAATACTTGTGAATTGAAATAATATCGCACAGGATAAAGAACAGTAACAAGGTAGGAGAGAAACACCCTGATTTTAAGAGCTTGAAAGTGGGAATCAGGGATTTCTGAAATGTTACTCACTGTGTATAGAAAAGAAAGAAAATAGTCAGATTATTGGCTATCTTCTTCCTGTGCAGGAATGTGAGCATCTCAGTTGGATGCCAGGAGCATTGATGTTGAGATTGGGTCATCAGTCACAGTACTGCCCTTAAGGAAAGTTGCACTTTGAAATTTGAGGAATGTTCGAAGCGTGAAGTTGATTACTCATCACTAGTGACATGATCGGAGAAGGCAGTGGCACCCCACTCCAGTACTATTGCCTGGAGAATCCCATGGACGGAGGAGCCTGGTGGGCTGCAGTCCATGGGGTCGCTGAGGGTCGGACACTACTGAGCGACTT
>NW_011494508.1:171209-176364 GCF_000754665.1 Bison bison bison
TTTCACTTTCATGCATTGGAGAAGGAAATGGCAACCCACTCCAGTGTTCTTGCCTGGAGAATCCCAGGGACAGGGGAGCCTGGTGGGCTGCTGTCTATGGGGTCACGCGGAGTCGGACACGACTAAAGTGACTTAGCAGCAGCAGCAGTGACATGGTATCAGTAGAAGAAGTAGCATGTTACTGATAAAAGTGCCCTGTGTCTACCCTAA
This sequence comes from Bison bison bison, assembly GCF_000754665.1. NCBI lineage: Eukaryota > Metazoa > Chordata > Mammalia > Artiodactyla > Bovidae > Bison > Bison bison. Next base: position 171,420 of record NW_011494508.1, read on the forward strand.
TGGAATGTCAGTAGTTAACCAGAAAAACCTTTTTTTTGAAAATCATCTAAAACACATTCGTAATTTTCTCTGTTTTTGTAAATAGCATTAAATATACTTAAATGGTGGCCTATTTACTTACTTTTGGACTTTTTTTGATGCGCAGTGAAGTGTTGATCTTAAGTGGATTTTGATAGGTGTATATACTGATATAATGATTATTCCAGTCAGGATTCAGAATATTTTCATCATTCCAGAAAGTTCCTGTGCCCACTTCTAGTCAGTCTGGTTCTTTTCCCCTTTCAGGTATCTGGTGGTCCAAGCCCTGTATTGCCAGAAAGTTGGACTGATCTTGTCTTTGTTGACTGCACGAGGGCGTGTGAGGTCGCTTTAGTCATGTCTGATTCTGTGACCCTTATGGACTGTAACCTACTGGGTTCCTCTGTCTCCAGGATTCTCCAGGCAAGAATACTGGAGTGAGTTGCCATGCCCTCCTCCAGGTGTCTTTTTTGATTAAGCTAGGCTGTTATTGGTGTCTTAAGTAGGCGTTTCAAATAAACTATTTCAAGGAAGCAGTTGGGAGTTTTGTTCTGTAGTATGTTTAATAATGTAATCTTGAGATGTTAAAATAATGAAACAGCAACAGATAACCTGGTGGGCTGCAGTCCATGGGGTCGCAAAGAGTCGGCCACAACTGAGCAACTAACACACACACAGTGCTTATTGAGTACTAAACATTCTGCCAAGTGGCGTATTATTTATTCAATTTCTGCAGAACCTACCAATGAGGTAGGTTCTATTGTTGGATTTATTGTAAAGATAGAGAAACTGAAGCATAGGACAAATAGTTTGTTTAAGCTCACAAAGCTATTAAATGGCAGAGCAGATATTTGAACCTTGTGTTCAGACTTCAGAGCCTATATTCTAAACCACTATACTATGTTCCCGGTTAGTATATGTGGGCTGAGTAGACCTTTTTGAGCTGATTAAGTAATCTAATCACCATTTATGGTGAGTTTTCATATAGGACCCCAAAAATCAATTTAAGACAGATACTGGAATATTACTTCTTGAAAGTTGGAGTTCGCAGTTAAAAAAATAGACAATGGGTTTGGATAGATGTTTCATCAAAATGATGTAATATAGCCAATAAGCACATGAAAAGAGGCTCAAAATGATGTATTCATTAGGGAAATGGTAAATAAACTACAAGATACTACCATACTCACTAGAATGGATACTATTAAAAAGATAGCAAGTGTTGGCAAGGAGGTGGAAAAATTAGAACTCTCATGGGCTGCTGGTGTGAATGTGAAATAGTGCAGTCACTGTGGAAAACAGTTTGACAGTTCCTCAAAAAGTTAACACAGTTATCATATGACTAGCAATTCCATTCGTATGTATATAGCCAAAATGATTGGTAACAGGTGTGCAATCAGGAATTTGTGGATGAACATTGATAGTAGAGCTTTTCACAGTAGCCAAAAGGTGGAAACAGACCACATATCCATCAATAGATGAATGGATAAACACAATATGGTATATAGATACAAGGGAATATTATTCAGTCATATAATAATAATGTATTGATACATGCTACAACATGGAGGAACTTTAAAAGATTATGCTAAATGAAAGAGACCAGATATGAAAGGCCACAAATCATATGATTCTGTTTATATGAAATCTCCAGAATAGTCACATCCATAGGTCAGAAAGTAGATTATTGGTTGCTAGGAGTTGGGGGGTAGGGAGGGATTGAAGAATGACTACTAGTAGATACAGAGTGTCTTATTGAAGTGATTGAAAATACTCTGGAATTACATGGATGATTGCACAACTCTGAATATACAGAAACCTGGTAAATTAGACACTATAAAAAGTAAAAAATAGACTTTAAAAGTTGATAATATTTAGTTTATCAGACATAATATACATTTATAACTATTTGAAAAGTAGAATTTCCTGAAGGCTGGTATAAGGAGCTCTTTATACTGTGAAAGATGAGTTGTTTAATCAAATAGACTTAGGAAATATACATACTGTATCTATTGAAGATTGATAGTGTACATCAGCCCAATAAAGATTTGCTAAAGCTCTATGGTAAAGACACATGTTCAACTTCAACACAGGATTTTTGCAGCTGAATGGATCTCTAGTCCTTTAAATAATCACTAGTTTCTACAGAACCTACTTAGGTATATACAGCATGGAAACTGCTGGTCACGTTATTAAAATTCTTAGTTTATTAAGAATTAAATAAAATAAATTCCTTAAACTGGCCACATTTCAAGTGCTCAGTAGTCATGTGTTACTAGTATGTATTATATTGGACAGTGCATTTCTCGTCTTGCTGAAAGCTTGATGGGAAAGTGTTAGTATGGGTAATACAATAAGACATACAGTCATAGGATGTTTTAATTTACTCTTAGTATTCTACTTTTCAGTTATTATGGAGCATTACAAAGGGAGACTGTGATAGATTGAATCATGTCTCCCACCAAAAAATAAGTTGATGTCCTAACCTCCAGTACCAGAAAAAGAATTTTTTTTTTAGTAGAGTCAACAGTTAATTGAGGGGGCCTTTAAACGTGTTGATTTCTGCTATCTACAGAGTCAGAGTGGTACTTATTAACATTTAAAACATTTATTACTTACATTTATGCAAAATGAAGAGAAGAAGAGAGGTGAGACTGAAGACTGCTGCTTGTCTGCTTTACATAAAAACTTGGTAGTTTCATAAGCCCGTGTTATTGTACATTATTCTTTTGTTTCAGTGTGGATCCAAAAAGAGTAAAAAAAAAAAACCATCAGGTTTAGTATGCTTTCTGACTTCCAAATTACAGAATTATTCATTTTGAGAATTGAAAAATTTATGAAATATTTAAACATTGAAATAGAAATTAAAAATTAGCAAATACTAAAACATAGCTGTGATTTTAATTTAGTGATTAAATGTCACTCTGATTGACTCTTTGACCTTTATTAATCCAATAGGCAAATTATTGTCATTGCTGATTATAACAATAGAAACATTTTTGTTTTCAAAGCCCTCTTATTGAATTGGTTAATGCCTTCTTGGTAATCAATATTAAATAATTTTTCAGATAGGTCAAAGATCCATAAATCATCAAAAATGTAGAATTTATGCTAACTTGTATCTTACATGTATTCATTTTAGTTGCGAAACAAATTACAATCAATTTTTGTTGTTTTTGTCTTCTTTCTGTCCCTCCTACCTTTTGCCATAGTTCATGTTTCTCTTTAGGCTTTTGCAATCGATTCTGAGTAGGCCTAAGTATTTTTTCCCTTTAGTTCTTCAAAAGACCAACTTGTTTTTAACTTTCAAACAACTTTTTTTAGTGTATAATTGACATATGTATAAATTGTACATATTTGTAGTTTAAATTTGATTTTTTGACACATATATACCCATATAACTACCACTGTAATCCTGATAATGAACACATCTTTTATCACTATATGTTTCCTCCTGTCTTTTTATAGTTGCTTCCCACTGCTTTTCATCTCTTGACAGTGATTCATCTGCTTACTTCTCTCACTGTAGATTAGTTTGCATTTTCTAAAATTTTGTATAAATGAAATCATACATATGTACTTGTTTTTTGGTTGTTGTGTGTCTTTCACTTAGCATCATTGTAAAGAGGAAATTAACATGTGTACAGTAAGTATAAATCTCATTGAAATTTTCCCCAATTTTTTTTTTTTTACAGATGATTTGTTTCTGTTCTAGACTTGTATTTCACATTGCATGTAGTTGTTATTTCCCCTTAGTCTTCCATTCAGTACAATTGTTCAGTTTTCCTTGTCTTTTATGATCCTTTGGAAGAATATTGTTCAGTTTATTTATAGCATCAGTCAGCTTGTTTATTCTTTTTTTTTTTCCTTCATGAATGGAATGTGCTTATGTATTTTTGGCAGAAATATCATAAAAATGTCCTTCTCAGTATTATATCAGAGTTCATGATGTTCATATGTCTTTGTATTGTTGACCTTTACCTTGATCACTTCTTGTCTGCCAGTTTTCTCTACTGTAAAGTTATTGTAACTTGGAGAAGATATTGTGCATATCCTGTTTTTCCTGCAACTTTTGCTTGCTGATTTTAGTGTCCATTGTTGGATCTTGGCTGCAGCTGTTATGCTGTTATGTGATGTTTATCTAATTCTTTGCATCCCTGTTTCCTTTTACATTTATTAATTGGAACTCTAATGTAAGAAAGCTGTCCTTTTGCTTTCATTTATTCAGTAACTTATATCAGTATATTTTTGTATATATATGTTAAAATACAACACTAATTTTATTTAAATTTTTGACTATTTAAAAAATTGAATTTTGTTTTTACTCTTAAGAATTTTTCATTTGTTTTGGATACAAGTCACTGATGCAGATATGATTTCCTTGTTGTTGTTTTTTTTTTTTTAATTTGTTTGTAGCATGTCTTTATTCTTTTTAGTAGTGTTTTCTAAAGTGTTTTAAAGTGTTTTTTAATTTTTATAAGGATCACTTTGTCAGTTTTAATAATATTTATTTTGTGAGTCATGATTTTTATATCTTATCTAAGAAATCTTTTCCTAATCCAAGACCACAGAAGATTTTCTCCTGTATCCTGAACTTTGATGGATCAGGTCTTACATATAGGTCTATAATAGGTGAATTAATTATATTAATTAATGTATATGTATTAATATATCTTTCCAGTTCAGTTCAGTTGCTCAGTAGTATCTGACTCTTTGTGACCCCCATGAACCGCAGCACGCCAGGCCTCCCTGTCTATCACCTACTCCCGGAGTTTACCCAAACTCATGTCCATTGAGTCGGTGATGCCATCCAACCATCTCATCCTCTGTCCTACCCTCCCCCTCCTGCCCTCAATCTTTCCCAGCATCAGGGTCTTTTCAAATGAGTCAGCTCTTCACATCAGGTGGCCAAAGTAGTGGAGTTTCA
>NW_011494508.1:176464-188370 GCF_000754665.1 Bison bison bison
TCATAACTTTCCTTTCAAGGAGTAAGCGTCTTTTAATTTCATGGCTGCAATCACCATCTGTAGTGATTTTGGAGCCCCAAAAAATAAAGTCAGCCACCGTTTGCACTGTTTCTCCATCTGTTTGCCATGAAGTGATGGGACCGGATGCCATGACCTTTGTTTTCTGAATGTTGAGCTTTAAGCCAACTTTTTCACTCTCCACTTTCACTTTCATCAAGAGACTCTTCAGTTCTTCTTCACTTTCTGCCATAAGGGTGGTGTCATCTACATATCTGAGGTTATTGATATTTCTCCCAGCAATCTTGATTCCAGCTTGTGCTTCTTCCAGCCCAGTGTTTCTCTTGATGTACTCTGCATATAAGTTAAATAAGCAGGGTGACAATATACAGCCTTGACGTACTCCTTTTTCTATTTGGAACCCGTGTGTTGTTCCATGTCCTGTTCTAACTGTTGTTTCCTGACTGCATAGAGGTTTCTCAAGAGGCAGGTCAGGTGATCTGGTTTACGTATAGTTATTTTAATATTTTTGTCTTTTAACTTTTATAGTAGGATTAAAAGAAATTTACCTATCACCATTACAGTATTCTGTATTTGTATATTTATAGTAGTGAAAACTGTGGTGTTGGAGAAGACTCTTGAGAGTCCCTTGGACTGCAAGGAGATCCAACCAGTCCATCCTAAAGGAGACCAGTCCTGGGTGTTCATTGGAAGGACTGATGCTGAGGCTGAAACTCCAGTACTTTGGCCACCTCATGCGAAGAGTTGACTCATTGGAAAAGACCCTGATGCCGGGAGGGATTGGGGGCAAGAGGAGAAGGGGACGACAGAGGATGAGATGGCTGGATGGCATCACTGACTCGATGCACATGAGTTTGGGTGAACTCCAGGAGTTGGTGATGGACCAGGAGGCCTGGCATGCTGAGATTCATGGGGTTGCAAAGAGTCCGACATGACTGAGCGACTGAACGGAACTTACTGAAGTGTTAGTCACTTAGTCGTGTCTGATTCTTTATGATCCCATGAACTGTAGTCTGCTAGGCTCTTCTGTCCATGAAATTCTTCAAGCAAGAATATTGGAGTGGGTAGCCTAAGTCCCCTACATACAAATGAGTTGTGTTCTGAAAGCAAGTTCGTAAGTCCAGTTTGTCCTAAGTCCACCAAAGTTAGCCTAGGTACCCAGCTAACACAATCGGCTGTGTGATACTGTACTATAATAGGTTTTTTTTTTTAATTAAAAAAATTAATTGAAGGATAATTATTTTACAATGCTATGTTAGTTTTTGCTGAACAACAATGTGAATCAACTATAAGTATACATATATTCCATTCCACCCCTTTAGGTCATCACAGAGCAGTGAGCTGGGCTCACTGTGTTATACAGAGCTTCCCACTAGCTATACATTCTACACATGGTGGTGTGTGTCAGTCAGTGCTGCTCTGTCAATTTATCCCACCCTCTCCTTCCTGCATTCTCTACTTCTGCCCTGCAAATAGGTTCATCGGTACTCTTTTTCTAGAGTCCATAGATATGTGTTAATAGATGATATTTGTTTTTCTCTTTCTGCCTGACTTCATTATATGTTTATAGTACTTTTCACAAGGGATATGTAAAAAACAAAAAATAAAGTAGTTTTAATCTTACAGTACAGTACCTTGAAAAGTATAGCAGTACAGTACAACAGCTGGCATACAGAGGCTGGCGTTGCATGAACAGGCAAGAAGAGTTACTGATGGGAGGAGGGAGAGAAGGTGGGAGATGAGAGACAGAGGGCAAGCTACAGTTTGCCTCATATTGATGGAAGTTTGCAACTTGAATGTTCATATGTACTTACTGTACCTATGCCAGCCAATTTTATACTTTCTTATGCTGTTATGTTGCTGTTTAGTGAGTCTTCATTTCAACCTGAAGAGTTGGTGAGTAGGTCTAGTGGTGATGAACTCCCTCAACTTTTGTTTATTTGGGAAATATTTTAGTTTTCCTTCCTTTTTGAAAGACAGCTTGCCATTATAGTATTCTTGGTTGACAGCTTTTATCTTTTAGCACTTTGAATATATCCTCCTTCTGACCTGCAAAGTTTTTGCTGAGAAAGTCACATGATTCCCTTGTACATGAGAAGTTGCCTTTTTCTTGTGCTTTCAAAATTCCATCTTTGGTTTGACTTTTGACAGTTTAATCTTAATTTGTCTCATTGGAGATTTCTTTGAGTTCCTTTTCTTTGGGGTATTTTGGACTTCTTGGATCTGGGAATCCATTTCCTTCCTCAGATTTGGGAAGCTTTCAGCCATTATTTCTTTGAATAAAGTTTCTGGTCATTTTTTCTTCTGTACATAAATTGGTCTGCTTGTTGGTGTCTGGCAAGTTCCTTAGATTTTTTTTTTAACTTTTTTTTCTTATGCTTTTGTGTTTTTGTTTTTAATTTTCATGGTTGTGCCACACAGCATGTGGGATATTAGTTCCCCAACCAGGGATCAAACCTATGCCCCTTGCATTGGAAGTGCAGTCTTAACTACTGGACTGCCAGAGAAGTCCCATTGCTTTTGTAACTAAGTGATTCCTGATCACTTTTCTTAGACCTTTCTGCTTGATAGTTTCCTGTTGAACCCCTCTAGTGAAATTTTATTTCAGTTATTATATATTTTAGCTCTATGATTTTTGCTTGGCAGGCATATATGTGTGTGTGGGTGTATATACACTTACGTGGGTGTGTATATATTTAATAATTAGTATTTTATGTTGGAATTCTCACTTTGTTCATGCATTGTTTTCCTCACTTAAGTGAACACATGTGTGATGGTTATTTTGAATCTGTCCAGTAAATGATAAATCTCTAGTTCACTATGGTCTCTTTCTAGAGATTTATCCTGTGTCCTTTGGAACATAGTTGCCTGTTTCTTCATCTTCCTTGACTCTCTTTGTTGGTATCTGTGCATTAGACAAAGGAAGCAACTCTCCAGTCTTAATGGATTGGCCTCATATAGTAGAAGATCCCTACCAGTCAGCTCAGCCAGAGATTCCGATGGCATCTCAAAACTTTATGCTAGTCCCACATGCTTACTTTGTTCTTTGCAGCCCCCTAGTATCTGGGTTTGGAGAAGGCAATGGCACCCACTCCACTACTCTTGCCTGGAAAATCCCATGGATGGAGGAGCCTGGTAGGCTGCAGTCCATGGGGTCTCAAAGAGTTGGACACTACTGCGCGACTTCACTTTCACTTTTCACTTTCATGCATTGGAGAAGGAAATGGCAACCCACTCCAGTGTTCTTGCCTGGAGAATCCCAGGGATGGGGGAGCCTGGTGGGCTGCCGTCTATGGGGTCGCACAGAGTCGGACACGACTGAAGTGACTTAGCAGCAGCAGCAGCAGCAGTATCTGGGTTATGCTGGATCCCCTCAGAGCATCAAAACTAGTAATACTGAAGCCATTTTTCAGGCCTCCTCTAAAAAAGTTGGATCATTTGATGCTTCATCTAACTGTTTCCCTCCCTAGGGAGAAGCTAAGAGCTGGGCTTTTTAATCCAGTTGCTCTGTGCTGAGCTGGAGGAGGAGCAACGCTAGCCCAAACCTTGGTCTCTATTCTCATAAACTCCTTTGTGGATAAATTATGTCAGTATCATCACTGCTCAGTGGAATGCAAGAGAGACCCCCACCCCTACCCTGCACTCTGGGCAGCCCCCAGAAAAGTTAAGGCATTGAAGTTGTGGACTAATTCTGTAGCTCCACAGGGAGAAACTATGGTTGTGGCGGGGCAGTGGTTATCCACTCACTGTATGCTTAGTGAAAGAGTAGAGTGAAAAAGCTGACTTAAAACCCAACATTCAGAAAATGAAGATCATAGCATTGGGTCCCATCACTTCATGGCAAATAGATGGGGAAGCAATGGAAACAGTGACAGACTTTATTTTTCTGGGCTCCAGAATCACTGCAGATGGTGACTGCAGCCATGAAATTAAGAGATGCTTGCTCCTTGGAAGAAAAGCTATGACAAACCTAGACAGCATATTAAAAAGCAGAAACATTGCTTTACCAACAAAGGTCCATCTAGTCAAAGCTTTGGTTTTTCCTGTAGTCATGTTGTGAGAGTTGGACCATAAAGAAAGCTGAGCACTGAAGAATTGATGCTTTTGAACTGTGATGTTGGAGAAGACTCCTGAGAGTCCCTTGGACAGCAAGGAGATCAAACCAGTCAACTGGAGGACTGAAGCTGAAGCTCCAATACTCTGGCCACCTGATGTGAAGAACTGACTCATTGGAAAAGACCCTGATGCTGGGAAAGATTGAAGGCAGGAGGAGAAGGGGATAACAGAGGATGAGATGGTTGGATGGCATCACCAACTCAATGAACGTGAGTTTGAGCAAGCTCTGGGAGTTGATGGATAGGGAAGCCTGCGTGCTACAGCCCATGGAGTTGCAAAGAGTTGGGCACGACTGAGCAACTGAACTGACTGACTATACTTAGCCAGGGGGAGCAGCTATGGCAACTGCCTACCCAAACCTCTTGTTTCTGTGTTCGCTAGCCCCCAGACAGCTAGACATTTCCAGGTCCTGTCAGCACGCTGAGACAGATAAGACAGAACCCATTAGTTTGAGTAGACCCCATAAAGTTGGGGTTTTGGACATGTGGACCAATTCTTTCTTTGTCCAGGGGGAAGCTGAGAGCTAGAATTTTCTTCTCTGCTAATCTTGTACTGAGCTGTAGAGAATAGCGACGGTGACTACTATTCCAAGCCACGGTCTCTGTCCTCCCCCAGGTAGCTTGATTATGCCAGTTCTGACAGTATCTTATGCAAGACCGACAAGATAGAAGCCTTTCCTCTGAGGAGCCCCCGTGGAAAGGTTGGCGCATTGGACACACAGACCACTCCTTTTCCTTTGTAGGGATTAGCTGTGGGCTGGAGGGTTTCATCCTGATTGTACGGCACTGTGTTAGTGGTAGGAATTCTGGTGAGAAGGTGTCCTGAATTTCCCTACCAGTTTTTAATGAGTCTTCTCACTCGTTCATCCAGCATTCAGGTGCTTTTCAATTAGTTTCTGTATTCCTCACAAAAGGGGATTTGTCCTGAATTGTTAGGGGTTGAGAGAACCCAGAAGTACTTATTCTGACATTTTGCTAATGTCATTTCCTACCAAGGTATTTGTTTTTAACTTTTAATTGATATTTGAAGTACAAACACTAATGACTAGCCGTTTTAATGTGTTCAGAGTTTTGTCAGTGTCTTAGAAACTTCTGTATTTCACTTTTAGAGATTGAAAAAAAGCTTCTGAGGGGATAACTTAGGTAGCTTTGGAAAATGGTGTTGTAACTGGTTATTCTCAAGCTAAATTAAAAAAAGTTATCCATAACAACTGTATTCTATTTGGTAAAATTGTTTTTTATGAGAATATATTTAGCAGTTCCAAAATACTATACACATATGTAGAACAGAGAACTAAATTAATTGTATGAAATGATAGCCAAGCACTCACTGTCAGAAGAAAGTTCCAAGTAAGGGTGAAGTCTAGAATGAAGCACATTGTGCTTGATTATCATCACATATGTTTCTGTTTATAAACATTTGAGTATATTAAAATATTTATAGATATGTGTGTATATGTGGGTTAGTATAGGTTCATATATTTCCTACTGTGTTTTCTGAGAAAACCTAAAGGTAATGACATCCCACTAGCAGTAAGCATCTTGTTTTCAGGTCTTGTTTTCTAAATATTGTTTCTAATTAAAAGAGTCAGGAATTTCTGAAAAAGTTGCTGATTCTAGAGCAAAGGCAGACAAAGTACCAGATGACCTTGTGGAGCTTTTTTTTAGTGCCAGAAATTGGATGTCCAGTTGTTCCAGCATCATTTGTTGAGAAGACCATCTCTTCTCCATTCTGTTGCCTTTGCTCCTTTGTCAGAGGTTAGTTGACTGTATTTGTGTGTGTCTGTTTCTGGGCTCTCTATTCTGTTGCATTGATCTGTTTTCTACTCTTTTGCCAACACCACATGGTCTTCATTTCTTGGTCTTTATAGTAAGTCTTGAAGTTTGGTGTCAGTCTTTCAGTTTAGTTTGTTTCTTTTAATATTGAATTGAGTGTTCTGGATCTTTTGCCTCTCCGTGCAAACTTTAGAACCAGTTGGTCAGTATCTATAAAATAACTTGCTGTGATTTTGATTGGGATTGTGTTGAATCTGTAGATCAAGTTGGGAAGAAATGAAGATTTTTCGTTTGTTCATTGAAACTTTGTAGATTTCCTCATATAGGTCTTACACATACTTTGAATTTGTACCTAAGTATTTTATGTTGAAACTTCTACTTATCTGTCACTAGTATATAGAAAATCAATTGATTTTTATTTATTAACATTTTATCCTGCAACCCTGCTGTAATCACTTCTTATTTTCACAAGTTTTTTGTTCATTCTTTCTGATTTTCTGTATGCTTGGCCATATCATCTAAGAACAAGTTGAATTTTTCTTCTTAATCTGTGTATCTTTTATTTCCTTTTCTTATGTTATTGCATTAGCTCAGTATGAGTTTGAAAAGGAAGGGGGTACCTACCTGATCTAATCAGTAAAACTGGTTTTTTTCCAGTCAATATGCTGTTAGCTATAGGCTTTTATAGATCTTCTTTGTCAGGTTGAAGAAGTTCCCCTCTGTTCCTAGTTTGCTGAGAATTTTTGTCCTGAATGGTGTTGAATTTTGTCAAATTCTTTTTCTACATCTGTTGATTCCTTTAACCTGTTGATATGATGGTTGATTATATTAGTTTTCACATGTACCAATCTTGAAGCCCTGTAGTAAATCCCACTTGATTATGGTATATAGTTCTCTTTTACGTTGTTGGATTTGATTTGCTACTATTGTGTTCAGAATTTTTGCATCTGTGTGCATGACAGATACTGGTTTGTCATTTTCTTATTTTTGTCTTTCTGGTTTTAGTATTGGGTGATGCAGGCCTCAAGGAAGGAGTTAGTATTCTCTGCTTTTATCTTCTGAAAGAGATTGTAGAAATTTTGTATAATTTTTTTCTTAAGTGTTTGATAGAATCTACCAGTGAACCCATCTGGGCTGATCCTTTCTGTCTTTGAACCTTATTAATTATCAGTTCAATTTCTTTAATAGATATAGGCTTATTTAGATTGTTTTTATTGATGGTTCTTTTTATCTGATTTGCTTGACTGTTTAAACTTAGAAATTAATATTGTTGTTGTTCAGTTGCTAAGTTGTGTCTTAACCCTTTGCAGCCCCATGGACTGCAGCACTCCAGGCTTCCCTGTCCTTTACTATTTCCCAGAGTTTGCTCAGATTCTTGTCCATTGAGTTGGTGATGCCATCCAGCCATCTCATCCTCTGCCACCCTCTTCTTCCCCTGCCCTCAATCTTTCCCACCATGAGGGTCTTTTCCAGTGAGTCGACTCAGGTGGCCAAAGTTTTGAAGCTTCAGCATCAGTCATTCTAATGAATGTTAAGGGTTGATTTCCTTTAGGATTGACTGGTTTCCTTTAGGATTAACTTGCAGTGCAAGTGACTCTCAAGGGTCTTTTCCAGCACCACAGTTCAAAAGCATCAATTCTTCAGCCCTCAGCCTTCTTTATGGTCCAACTCTCCCATCCGTACATGACTACTGGAAAAAACATAGCTCTGACTATATGGACCTTTGTTGGCACAGTGATGTCTCTGCTTTTTAATACACTATCTAGTTTTGTCATAGCTTTTTCCTTCCAAGGAGGAAGCATCTTTTAATTTTGTGGCTGACCCCATCTGCAGTGGTTTTGGAGCCCAGGAAAATAAAATCTGTCAGTGCTTCCGCTTTTTCCCCTTCTGTTTGCCATGAAGTGATGGGACTGCATGCCATGATCTTCATTTTTTAATGTTGAGTTAGAAAAGGTTATGTTATCTTTTATTATACTTCTTAAATTATTAAAATACTGTCAGTACTTCATGATGTTATCTTAGATTTACTTATTATGACACATGAATAAAGTACAACTTTTTTCTTCCAGCCCAGTGTATTAATTGTAACCTACAAGGAACCTGCAAAATCATCTTCTCAGTTTGGGTCCTACAAGCAAGCTGAATGGAGGCCAGATAGTACCATGATAGCTGTGTCAGTAAGTAGATTTTTTTTTTCTTATGAAATCATTACATTGCATCTAAATTGGATTTTCTTTGGTGAGATCTTTTTACTCTTTCACACCCTTTAGTATTTACTGTCTGTGATAGCAGTTGTTCTATTTAGGTTACTCCTCCTACTATATCTTCTTTCTTGATTCTTCTACTTCTTCCCATCCCTGAATGGTGCCTACTTTGTTTTCTTTTTATTCCTCTCATTTTCCTTAAAGTCTAATCCAGATTTTTTAAGCTTTCGTCTATATTCACATGGTATTCTCAAATTTATACTATGAATCCTTCCCTTTATTCCCAAGGATGTTTCACAAAAATGATAAATTTTGTGTTTATGTCATACAACATTCTCATATCCATTTGAATTCATTTCTGTATCTCTTCTCTGGTCCATTAATGTGCTTAGATCTGGTTGATCTTACCTTTTCAAATTCTATTTTTTCATTGTCATCATCACCTAATTTGTGAAGTAGCATTGTTAACATTTATTGAGCACCTTCTATGAAAGTGTTGTTATAATTAGATTATGTGCATCATCTCTTTTAATCTTTAAATGAACACTTCAAAGTAAATACAATTGCCGTTTCTAGTAGATTAGTGTATTGAGGCTTTGAGAAATTAAGTTTTATCCAGTTACACAGATAGTATATATTAGAGAGAAGGGCTTTAAAATGAGGTACTTAGATTCCATTTACTGTCCTTTCAACTACTGCACTAATTTATCTCTCTGCTTTCAATCCTTTTCCAGTTCATGCTGTTTAATACTGACTGGGTTAATCATCCAAAAATGCCTCCATAAAATAAAAAATATTGAGTAGTTACTCACTTCCTATAGAAAGGTTTAGCAGATTACCAACTATGTATCAAATCTACTCTGCTTCCTGTTGGTATGTGGACTATAAGACTGGTTTTGCATATTTAAATGATTGAAAACAATCAAAGAGGAAAAATATTTTTGACAGTTGAAAATTATTTAAAATTTAAATTTTACTATCCGTAAATAACATTTCCTTGAAAATACCTATTTATTTACATGTTGTTTATGGCTGCTTTCAAGTGACAGCATCTGAGTTGAATACTCCCAACAGTGACCATATATGGTGCTTCATCTCTTCACTCTTCTGCTCAGTGTACTATAAATTATAATGAAACATTTATAAATTTTGTGTTTCAAGTACCATGCATATTGCTATACTGTGACATTTCATATTATTTTTATTACTAGTGCATAAGGAATGAAATAGTGTAGGAATGAAATCGTGTCGGAATGAAAGAAGTGAAAAATAAATTTTGAATGTCATGCTTTTAAAGCACATGGGAGTGTGCATTATTTTACTATTGAATCAGATGGCAACATATTGTTTATTTTAGAATGACTATAGTGATGTGAAAAGAATACAGTGTAAGTTGACATTACCCAGCTAAGTACTCATCATAGTATTCTCAACTCACTGAAATTAGTAGTCAGGAAAAGTTAGAAAATTTAAAATGGACTCTTATCACATCAGAACTTTTTTCACAAACATAAACAATTAAAATGAAAGTGCAATCAAAGTACATTTCCTTGGTTGTTATGATGAACTGACAGATGTTAATTCTTTTCAGTTGTTATTTGAATAGTTAAGGCAGAGTGTGAAATGATTATGAATTATTCCCCATGAATAGCATGTGTGAAACAATAGGTAAAAAATTTTCAAAAAGGTTGAGAAAGCACTAATTCGGTATAACCTGAAGTAGAATCTGCTAACGTGTTTTAATTGATGGTGGTAAAAACATGGAGCAGAAAAAGGCTTAGTTGGCAAATTTACAAAACTAATCCTTGTGTAAACATTGTAAAACAGATGGTTATATTTTAAGTTTTTGTTAGAAATAGAAGCTGAATATTCTGACTTACCCAAGCCCAAAGCCTTTCAATGACTTAGCAGTCAGAAATTTATATGTGGTTAAGCCATTTTGATGACAACTAATGCAGATGACGCCACCCTTATGGCAGAAAGTGAAGAGGAACTCAAAAGCCTCTTGATGAAAGTGAAAGAGGAGAGTGAAAAAGTTGGCTTAAAGCTCAACATTCAGAAAACGAAGATCATAGCATCTGGTCCCATCACTTCATGGCAAATTGATGGAGAAACAGTGGAAATAGTGAAAGACTTTATTTTTTTGGGCTCCAAAATCACTGCAGATGGTGACTGCAGCCATGAAATTCAAAGACGCTTACTCCTTGGAAGGAAAGTTATGACCAACCTAGATAGTATATTCAAAAGCAGAGACATTACTTTGCCAACAAAGGTCCATCTAGTCAAGGCTATGGCTTTTCCTGTGGTCATGTATGGATGTGAGAGTTGGACTGTGAAGAAGGCTGAGCACCAAAGAATTGATGCTTTTGAAGTGTGGTGTTGGAGAAGACTCTTGAGAGTCCCTTGGACTGCAAGGAGATCCAACCAGTCCATCCCAAAGGAGATCAGTCCAGGGTGTTCATTGGAAGGACTGATGCTGAAGCTGAAACTCCAATACTTTGGCCACCTCATGCGAAGAGTTGACTCATTGGAAAAGACCCTATGCTGGGAGGGATTGGGGGCAGGAGGAGAAGGGGATGAGAGAGGACGAAATTGCTGGATGGCATCACCGACTCGATGGACGTGAGTTTGGGTAAACTCTGGGAGTTGGTGATGGACAGGGAGGCCTGGCGTGCTGTGATTCATGGGGTCGCAAAGAGTCCTACACAACTGAGCGACTGAACTGATTGTTTGAATTACAAGTAATGTCAGGCTGCTTTTTATACTTCCATTGCTGTCAAAAGTTAACAAGAAGTGAGATGTCTAAGACAGTTTAGCAATGGATATTTTTTCTGAACTCAAAACCATGATTCTGATAATATTTTTTTGAACTTTGATGCCGTTGTGGAAGAAATTTCCATATTTCAGAACCCATTAATTGTACAAATGAGGAGTGCTTCCACCTGACCTTCAGTTGGAAGTGATTACAATGTAATGACATGTTAACATGCAAACATAAAAGAAATCTAGTAGACTTTATAATTGCCTATCAAGTAATGAATGTATTCAATTAAAATCATGCTCATGGATTGATATCAGTATTTGGCAGTATGGGTTTGAAAAGACATTTTCACATGAAATTTGTAAAATTACACATTAGCATTGAGGAAACTTTGAGGAATCAATTTTGATCATCAGATCAGGTCAGATCAGTCGCTCAGTCATGTCCGACTCTTTGCAACCCCATGAATCGCAGCACACCAGGCCTCCCTGTCCATCACCAACTCCCGGAGTTCACTCAGACTCATGTCCATCGAGTCAGTGATGCCATCCAGCCATCTCATCCTCTGTCGTCCCCTTCTCCTCTTGCCCCCAATTCTCCCAGCATCAGAGTCTTTTCCAATGAGTCAACTCTTCACATAAGGTGGCCAAAGTACTGGAGTTTCAGCTTTAGCATCATTCTTTCCAAAGAAATTCCAGGGCTGATCTCCTTCAGAATGGACTGGTTGGATCTCCTTGCAGTCCAAGGGACTCTCAAGAGTCTTCTCCAACACCACAGTTCAAAACCATCAATTCTTCGGCACTCAGCCTTCTTCACAGTCCAACTCTCACATCCACACATGACCACAGGAAAAACCGTAGTCTTGACTAGACGAACCTCTGTTGGCAAAGTAATGTCTCTGCTTTTCAATATGCTATCTAGGTTGGTCATAACTTTCCTTCCAAAGAGTAAGCGCCTTTTAATTTCATGGCTGCAGTCACCATCTGCAGTGATTTTGGAGCCCAGAAAAATAAAGTCTGACACTGTTTCCAC
>NW_011494508.1:188663-201168 GCF_000754665.1 Bison bison bison
CTCCTTTTCCTATTTGGAACCAGTCTGTTCCATGTCCAGTTCTGACTGTTGCTTCCTGACCTGCATACAGATTTCTCAAGAGGTAGATCAGGTGGTCTGCTATTCCCATCTCTTTCAGAATTTTCCAGTTTATTGTGATCCACGCAGACAAAAGCTTTGGCATAGTCAATAAAGCAGAAATAGATGTTTTTCTGGAACTCTCTTGCTTTTTCCATGATCCAGTGGATGTTGGCAATTTGATCTCTGGTTCCTCTGCCTTTACTAAAACCAGCTTGAACATCAGGAAGTTCACGGTTCACATATTGCTGAAGCCTGGCTTGGAGAATTTTGAGCATTACTTTACTAGCGTGTGAGATGAGTGCAATTGTGCAGTAGTTTGAGCATTCTTTGGCATTGCCTTTTGATCATAGGGAATACTAACTTTAGTTTTAATTGAAATATAGTTAATTTACAGTGTTGTGTTAGTTTCTGTTGTACAGCAAAGTGATTCAGTTATATATTTACATCCTTTTCCTTTGTGGTTTGTTACAGGATATTAAATATAGTTCCCTGTGCTGTATAGTAGGACCTTGGTTATTTATTACATATTTAGTTGTCTGTATCTGCTAATCCCAAATTCCTGATTTATCCTTCCTACCCCTCCTTCCCCCTTTAGTAACCATAAATTTGTTTTCTATGTCTGTGAGTCTGTTTCTGTTTTGTGAAAAAGTTCATTTGCATCATATTTTAGATTCCATATGTAAGTGGTATCATATAATATTTGTCTTTGTGTATCTGACTTACTTTCCTTATGATAATCTCTGAGTCCATCCATGTTGCTGCAAATGGGCATTATTTCATTCTTTCTACTGCTGAGTAATAATTCCACTGTATGTACAACATCTTTTATTCATTCATCTGTCGATGGACACTTAGGTTGCTTTCCTGTCTTTGTTGTTGTTCAGTTGCTAAGTCGAGTCTGACTCTGCAACCCCATGGACTGCAGCATGCCACACTATCTCCCAGAGTTTGCTCAGACTCGTGTCCATTGAGTCGATGATGCCATCTAACCATCTCAGTCTCTATTGCCCTATTCTCTTGTACTCAGTCTTTTCCAGCATCAGGGTCTTTTCCAGTCAGTAAGCTCTTCAAATCAGGTGGCCAGGGTATTGGAGCTTTAGCTTCAGCATCTGTCCTTCCCAGTGAATATTCAGGGTTGATTTCCTTTAGGATTGACTGGTTTCATCTCCCTTCTGTTCAAGGGACTCTCAAGAGTCTTCTTCAGCACCCCAGTTTGAAAGCATTAATTCTTTGGCACTCAGCTTTCTTTATGGTCCAACTCTCCCATTTGTACATGACTACTGGAAAAACCATAGCTTTGACTATACAGACCTTTGTCACCAATGTAATGTTTCTGCCTTTTGTTATCCTGTCTAGATTTGTCATAGCTTTCCTTCCAAGGAGCAAGCCCTGTCAGGATTTACTTCTGGGAGCAGTCACAGCATGCTTTTTGGTAACTGTGTTGTATTCCCACATGGCTCAGCAGGTAAAGTGTCTGCCTGCAATGCAGGAGATGCAGGAAATGCAGGTTTTGGTCCCTGGGTTGGGAAGATCCTCTGGAGAAGGAAATGGCTACTCACTCCAGTATTCTTGCCTAGGAAATTGCATGGACAGAGGAGCCTGGCAGGCTTTAGTCCATCAGGTGGCAAGAGAGTCAGACACCATTTAAAGAATAAGAACAACAGCAACTGAGAAAAGAAGAAAGTTAGGAATGTGGTTTCAGTCTTTCCGACTTAGCAGAAGCTAACTTAAAGTAAACCATTTTATCCCATTGTTCAACTTTCATTTGCCTCTGCCTGCAAGAGAGGTTATATTTTATCTTCATTTTTTATATTATAATGTACAATAATTTCGGAGAAGGCAATGGCAACCCACTCCAGTACTCTTGCCTGGAAAATCCCATGGATGGAGGGGCCTGGTAGGCTGCAGTCCATGGGGTCGCTAGGAGTCGGATACGACTGAGCGACTTCACTTTCCCTTTTCACTTTCATGCATTGGAGAAGGAAATGGCAACCCACTCCAGTGTTCTTGCCTGGAGAATCCCAGGGACAGGGGAGCCTGGTGGGCTGCTGTCTATGGGGTTGCACAGAGTCGGATATGACTGAAGCGACTTAGCAGCAGCAGCAGTACAATAATGTAGAATAATACAGATGGAGAACTATTAGTTTTTTGATAATAGTTTAGTAAGGTCACTGGTATTTTTGTATTATCTGTTTAGTGAGGCAATCACTTGAAGTAGGAATTATTCTTGCCTTGAAAATTCCATGGACAGTGGAGCCTGGCCTGGACTGCATGGGGTCACAAGGAGTTGAACACGACTGATCACACACAGTACAAAGCAATCATTCTTCTTTGCAGTCATTTGTACTAAAAGAAAATCTATCATGGGACACATAAAAATAATCTTAAAAATTGTATATTACCATGCCATGTGTATTAGATAAGTGAACTTTCTAGATAATTAGAAGTTTAATTGGATTCTAGAGTTTTGTAGTTTTGATGGTTCTTTGTCTCAAATGTATTTTACATTTTCTTAGACTCATACATGAATCCATTGATTGTGAATTAACTACTTAAAAATTGAGTTATTATGATGGTTAACTTTTTTGGTGTCTGCTGTGTGCTAGGCACTATTTAAGTGCCTATGTGTATTAAAATTATTTTTCATAACAACCCTCTGATGATAGGTAATTTTGTTACTTCCATCATAGAGTTGAGTTGACTGTGGTAGACAGGTTAAAGCACCCGCCCCAGATTACATACCGGAGAAGGCAATGGCACCCCACTCCAGTACTCTTGCCTGGAAAATCCCGTGGACGGAGGAGCCTAGTAGGCTGCAGTCCATGGGGTCGCTGAGAGTCGGATACGACTGAGCAACTTCACTTTCACTTTTCACTTTCCTGCATTGGAGAAGGAAATGGCAACCCACTCCAGTGTTCTTGCCTGGAGAATCCCAGAGACAGGGGAGCCTGGTGGGCTGCCGTCCATGGGATCGCACAGAGTCGGACACGACTTAAGCGATTTAGCAACAGCCCCAGATTACATAGATACTGTGTACCTCAGATCAGACTATGATAATGAAATTCTAACCCATGAAGCCTGGTTCTAGAATTTGAAAGTCTTAATAATTTTGCTTTACTGCCTTTCACTGTTAGCATGGTTGTTTAATCCTACTAGTTATTATGGAATAAAGCTTAATCTAGGAGATATTTTGCAATTTGCTTTTACAAAAACATCAATAGACTGTGTGAGAAGCATATACAGTTGTATGACCTGTAGAGCAATACAGCATCATTCTCTGTCTGCACTTTTAAGTCAAAACCAAAGCAATTTTTACGGCCTTCCCCCCAATTGCCAAGAATAGTCATTGTGTGCTCTGGCATGAAAATTCTATTACTGTATCATCAACAGAGCCACAGTTACCTCCTTATCAAATTGTACCTTGATATTTTAAGTGTGAGAAAGAAAATCCTTTACCATTTGAAGAATTGGCCCATAGTGTTTGGGAGTGTTTTCTCTGAATATCAAAAGTAGAATATCATTTTAGTAGATATGATACTAGGCCATAAATATCCCTACAGTTTTCCTCAGTTTCAGACAATTAATATATATATATATATGTGCACTGCTGCTTAGTCACTTCAGTCGTGTCCGACTCTGTGTGAACCCCATAGATGGCAGCCCACCAGGCTCCGCCGTCCCTGGGATTCTCCAGGCAAGAACATTGGGGTGGGTTGCCATTTCCTTCTCCAATGCATGAAAGTGAAAAGGGAAAGTGAAGTCGCTCAGTTGTGTCTGGCTCTTCGAGACCCTGTGGACTGCAGCCTACCAGGCTCCTCCATCCGTAGGATTTCCAGGCAAGAGTACTGGAGTGGGGTGCCATCACTTTCTCTGATATATGTGCACAAGGAACATTAAAATGAATTTTAAGTGCTGTCTCATTCCTAGCACTCTATGTGGCAAGTAGCACCAATGTATTAGGCATATGCATAAATATTTTTATTGAGGCTTTGCTTATAATAGGAAAAAACCTGGAGTCTCTTGATTCTGCATTCTCTTCCAATCACCAGTATTTTGCTAAATCCTGACTCTAATTTATTGGCATCCTCTTTATTCTCATTGTCATTACCGTAGCACAGGCCTTTAGTATATTTTGTAGAATGGCTAGAACTCAAAACTTTTAGCTTTTTTTTTTTTTTTTTTGTCTACTTGAAATGTGCCTAAATTATACATAGCTGTTTCTAAATCACAGCCCTTATTCTTACTTTTAAACCTTTTGGTGGCTTCTCCTTGTATTCAAAATGTGTTCTAAACTTCTTAGTCTAATATTCAGGGCATCTTGTGATCTGGCCTCAACATGCCATTCCAACTCTGTTTCTCCTTGCTACCCTTGATATTCTCTTTCACACTTAGCTAGGTGGAAGTGTACATTGTTCTGCCACAACATGAGAGTTACTGTAACATGTATTAGAATATAACTTTTTTTTGAATAAGGGAAAAACATCAGTTTAACTTAGAATTCCTGTTGTTTTGTTGTCGGGTTTTTTCCCCCCTCTTGCTAACATGGTAATGTATTGAGTCGCCAAGTAACAGCCGAAAGCAAAGAGAGTGGACTACGACAAGTGGTAGAGGAATATAGTGTTCTACATAGTACTCATTCATCTCTCTCTCTTTTTCATCTTGGTTTGACCAAACACTGTTTTGGAAATGATTGCTCTTCTCCTGAATGTCTTTGAATTTTGCTCTTATTTCTATAACTTGGTGTCCTTTAATTGTACTATTTATATTCCCTTAAATTTTATATGTCCTTAAGTTACACTGTTTTTGTTAGAGTTGTTATTTTTCACATTTAATGTCTAACTTCAAAATGGTGGCTCAGAACAACCATTTGTTTGCTCTCCTGTGATTTGCTATGGGTTTGGTCAAGCGGTTCTCCTGATCTCAGTACCTGTAGTACTGATGTGCCTGCAGACATCTGACAGCTCTGTTGATGCTGGATGGTCTTTTAGTTACATGTCTGGTAGTTGACTGTTGCTGTCCACTTTGGTTTTCTTTGTAACTTCTTATTTTCCAGTAGGCTAGATAAGGTTTGTTTGTTTGTTTGTTTTTCACTGTGATGGTAGAAGCTTTTCAAGAGAGCAAAAGTTTCCAAGTCCAGCCATCATTTCCATTCCATTTTTCTAAATAGCTTTATTGAAGTACAGTTGATATACAATAAACTGCACATACTTGAAATGTACAATTAGATTAATTTTGAAACTGTAACTACAATCAAGTTAGTGAACAGATGAGCAGCTGCAGAGGTTTCCTTCTACCCTTTTGTAATTCTTCCCTCCTGCCATGATGTACCTTCCTCTAAAACCAATTGATTTGCTTTCTGTCAGTAGATGAGTAGAGTTTTAAATAGATGGAATTATCCAATGTATGCTTTTTTTCTAATTTACTTTACTGACATAATTTGAGTACAGTTATTTTGAGATTCAAGCATGTTGTCATGAATCAGTAGTTCGTGCTGAGTAGCATTCCATCTTATGGATATAACACAATTGGCTTATCCATTTATCTGTTGATGGGCATTTGAGTTGTTTACAGTTTTGGTCTATTTCAAGTAAAGCATTATGGACGTTCAAGTACAAATCTTGATGTGGATATATATCTCCTTTTTTCTTGGGTAAATAACTATGAATGGAACAGCTAGATCAAAAGGTAGGTACCTTATGTTTAACTTTTTAAGGAAATGCTAGACTTTTTACAGAGTAATTGTATCAGTGTACATCCTTGCCAGCAATGTACAGGAGTTTTCATTCCTCTTTGCCAGTTTATGGTATGCCTTTTAAAATTTAGTTATTCTGATGGGTGGGTGGTGGTATCTGATTATAGTTATAATTTACATTTCTATAATGACTAATGATGTTGAACATCTTTTCATTTGTTTATTTGCCATTTACCCATTTTATTTATTTATTATTTGCTTTCTTTTTGACTTTTTAGACTTCTTAGTATATTTTGGATAAAAGTCCTTTATTACACATATGCTTTACAAAGAATTTCTCCTAGTATGTTACTTGTCTTTTCATTCTGTTAACAGTGGTTTTCCAATGAAGTACTTAATTTTGATGAAGTCCAGTTCATTCTTTTTTTTTTTTAATGTGTCATATCTTCTTCCTGTGCTTTCTTTTAGAAATCTTATTGATTTAGGTTTTATATTTAGGTCTGTGCTGTATGTTGAATTAACTTTTGTATATGGTGCAGGGTATGGTTCCAAGTTAATTGTTTGCCTGTTGATTCTCAGTTGTTCAACACAGTCTGTTGAAAAGGTTATCCTTTCTACACTGCATTTCTTTTGCATCTTTGTCATAAATCAGTTGTCTTTGTGTGTGGGGGGGTTTGTCTGCATTCTCTTCAGTTCCATGAAGTGTTTGTCTGTCTTTATGTTAATACAGTATTACTTTGATTACTCTAGCTCTGTAATTATTTTTGAAATCATATAGTGTTGCTTTTTCAACTTTCTTTTCAAAGTTGCTTTCACTGTTGTAGGAGCTTTTGTTTCCATATGAATTATAGAATGACCTAGTTGGTTTCTATGAATATGACTGCTGGACTTTTGATTGGAATTGTGTTGGATCTGTGGATCCATTTGAGGAGCGTTGTCATCTTTGCAGTATTGAATCTTCTGACCTATAAACAAGTTATATCTCTTATTTAGATATTTTTAACTTCATCAGTGTTTTATTATTAGTGTACAAGTATTTCACATCTTTGGCCAGATTTATCTCAAAGTATTTTATATTTTTTTATTTTTTTGAAAACTTAATTTTCGAATTGTTCATATCTAATATATAGAAATGCAGTTGATTTTTCTGTTGATCTTGTATCTTACAACCATGCTAAACTCACTTATTCTACTTTTTTTGTAGATCTCATCATATTTTCTCAAAAGACTATGATATCAATCTGGATACTTTTTATTCCTTTTTCTTTATTGATTTTATTGGTAAGACTGTCCAGTACAATTTTGAATAGGAAAGTATTTATCTTTTGGTATTAAGAATCATAGGTATTTTTAAAATTCTCTTTATTACGTGGTAAAAGTTAACCCTCTCTTGTTAATTTGCTGATAGTTTTTAATTAGAAGTGTTATATTGGATTTTGTTTGATGCCTTTTTTGTATTTATTGAGACGATCATAAAATTTTCCTTTTTTAGTTTGTTAATATTGTAAATTACATTTATTGATTTTTGAATGTTAAATCAACCTTGTATTCCTGAATAAACATGATCTGTTATTCGGACAATACATTGTTAGATTTAATTTGCTAAAACTTTGTTTAGAAATTTTACATAGGTGTTAATAAAGGATATTGGTTTGTAGTTTCTTTTCCTCAAAATGTCTTTATCATTTTTTGGTGTGAAGGTAATGCTGGCCTCATAAAATGAGATCAAAATTTTCCATCCTTTTTGGTTTTTTAGATGACTTTGTGTTGAATCGATATTGTCTCTTTTCTAAATATTTGGTAGAATTCACCAATGATAGCATCTGGGCCTAGAGTTTTGTTTCGTGGAAAGGATATAATTTCTTTAGTAGATACAAGCAAGTTTGACAGTTTATGTCTTTCACGGAATCTATCCATTTCATCCAAGTTGTAAATTTACTGTCATAAAGGTATTCACAGTACTCACTTGTTATTTTTAAATATGTGTAAACTATGTAGTGATGTCACCTCTCTCATTTCTGATAGTGGTTATCCTGTTTCTTTTTTTCCTGGACACTATGACTAGACGTATAGAAGATCTTAATGATCTTTTTTAAAAACAAAACAAAACCCAGATTTTAGTTTCATTGATTTTCTTTTCTGTTTCACTGATTTCCATGCTGATCTCTATTATTTTCTTTATTTTAAAAACTTGTTTACTTTTGGTTTCATTTGCTCATCTGTTTCTAGTTTAAAGTAGAACCCAGGGTCGCTGATTTGGCCTTATTCTTTTTTTCTAATACAGGCATTTGAAGCTATAAAATTTCCCTTAAGCACTGCTGTAATAATACCCCATTAATTCCTGTGTTTTTCTAAATTTCTGTCTTGATTTCTTCTTTTGTGAATTACTTAGAAGCATATATTTGAGAGTTCTCCAGAAAGCTTCTGTCATCAGTTTCTAGTTTAATTCTGTTGGGGTCAAGAAACATATATTATATACATTTTATTTTTAATATTCTTATTTTAAAAGTCAGTTATCTTTTAAAGAAGTTTAAGTGAAACAAATGAAATTTGTATTAAATTTAATGCAGCTTTTTTTTTTTCCCCCCCTTACCCCTCTCCTTTGGGAACTCTGTCTATGTGTATGTTGGGCTGTAATTTACTGATACTTTATGAGTTTTAGTCTTTTTGCATGTGTTTCATTAAGGGTAATCTTTATTGCTATGCTTTTATGACCAGTAAACTTTTTAATGTCTAATCTGCCATTAATTCCTTTTAGTGTATTTTTATCTCAGATTAGTTTTTTTATCCCTAGAGTTTGGTTTGGGTTTTCTATGTTCCCTAGCCTTTGAACATATTGAACACAGTTATAACTGTTCTCAGTGTCCTTTTTCGCTAATTCTAACATCAGATTGAATTCTGGATCATTTTTGATTGGTTGAGTTTTCTTCTTACTGTGTGTCTTGTGTTCTTCTGCCTGTCTACATATGTAGTAATCTTTCATTGGATGCCAGACATTATGGTTTTACTTTGTTGTTTGCTGGATTTTTTTGTGGTCCTATAAATCTTTAGCTTTATCCTGGGAAGTGCTTATGTTACTTGGAGGCAGTTTGGTGTGTTCATATTTTGTTTTGTGGGTTTGTATTGCAAGTGTTGGAATAATACTCAATCTAGAGCTAATTATTCCCTACTACTAAGACAACACCTTTCTAAGGTTTACCACAGCCATACCTGAAAACACTGTTACGAGCAACTAATCAAAGCTGTGTGCATTATGAGTTTTCTCAGTCTTGCTGATGGGACAGGGACTGTTTTCAGGACTGTTTGAGCACCACGCACTGTTCGCTTTTCTAATCCTTTTGGTTTTCTTCTACATTGGTAGTGTCTTCACATGCATATGCTTATTGGTGCTCTTTGATTCTTTCTCCATAGAACTCTCTTGTCTCTGGTAGTACTCTGTCATACAAATTGTAAATGCCTGTTCTTCCTGAACTCTCAGCATCATCTTCTCAACACCGGGAGTCTTCTAGGTTTTGTCTCCATTTCCCTTATCAGTGCTGTGACCTGAGAACTCTCAAGAGAGTAAGCTGAAACAGTAGAACTCAGCTCAGTTTCCCATCTCTCAGGGATCACTGGCCTTCACTGCTGATATCAGTGTTTTGAAACCATTGTTTCATATATTTTGCTTGGTTCTGGGTTGTTTATTTCAGATGGGAGCATAAACTATCTTCAACTTAATTCATCTTGGTTAGAACCAGAAGTCTTCAAGTGCTCTGGTATAAAACAGTGTTATAGAACTAGGAATAATAATGTGACGACTATTTGTATCAAAAGATATTCATCACCTGTTTTTGAGAGAATGTGCTATTTACAACTTTTTGTTATTTTTCATTTAAACATATACATATGTATGTGCAAAGTCTGAAAGTATTCAAAATGTTAAATCATTTTTTTAGAGGAATGATTTAGAGTAATTTTATATACTTCACATGTATAATAAAGAAATATAGCTAAAAACAGAAAACACCATTTATGAATCAGTGTAAAGAATTTTAAAATGTTCTTCTGTCAGCCATATTTGAAACCTAATATGACCATGTGTTGGGATAAAAGATCTAAATCATCAAATCCATATCTCTTAAATTATTATAGAAATCCTTATGATTCCATGATTCAAGTCATTGGAGCCAGATGCATAAATCCATTCTGTCCCTTATGGTAAAAATGGTATATGCAAAGGAAGAAATGCCCTGTGACTTGAAATTCTAAAGTATCTGGTGAATTCATGTGCAGTAAAAGCATTTGGTTGGTAGAAGAAAGTATTGGTAAAGAAGCTGCCTACAGGTTAAGCATTAGTTATATGTAACTGTTGATTTGTCTAATTACGCAGTTGAAAGTGAAAGTAAAGTCGTGTCTGACTCTTTGCTACCCCGTGGAGTGTAGCCTACCAGGCTCCTCTGTCCATGGGATTCTCCAGACAAGAGTACTGGAGTGGGTTGCCATTTCCTTCTCCAGGGGATCTTCCCAACCCAGTGATTGAACCCGAGTCTCCCACATTGGAGGCAGACGCTTTAGCCTCAGCCACAGGATAATTGCTTTACAGTGTTGTACTTGTTCACAGTTAGATTTAAATTCTTCCTCTTTACAGAAAGTTACTATTTCTGGTATATATATCATTCATCAATCATAAAATAATTTTAAAACACATTTAATTTGAAGTGCCTAGTGAAATGTCCCAAATGCCCAAACACAGCAGAATAAAAACAGGCAGTTAATAACAATGATAACCATATCACCTACCACCACCAGAGAATTCAGTCTCTTCTTTTTAAAATGTGGAATTAAGTGAGGTAATTTGCGTAATTTTTTAAATGTCTATTACTAGATTTGCAATTTTAAAAAATGAAGCCTAATATTTATGCCTCTGACTGTTATTGCCTTGTTGGTATCTTTTATGTTATTGTTTGTAGTTCTTTCTTCTAAGTGGCATTAAGTGAGACATGTGTTTTTTCTATCCTCCATTTAAGTAATGATTTCCTTCTTTCATTGCCTTAATACCCTTTATCCTTATGATCTTATGGCCCTAATGCATGGATATACAAAAGACATGAACATAAAGAATGTCATATAAATTGCCTGCAGGTCATTGGACCTCTGTATAGTCCAGTTCAGTAGCTCAGTCGTATGCAACTCTTTGTGACCCCATGGAATGCAGCACGCCAGGCCTCCCTGTCCATCACCAACTACTAGAGTTTACTCAAACTCATGAGTCAGTGATGCAATCCTACCATCTCATCCTCTGTTGTCCCCTTCACCTCCTGTCTTCAGTCTTTCCCAGCATCAGGGTCTTTTGAAGTGAGTCAGTTATTCGTATCAGGTGGCCAAAATATTGTAGTTTCAGCTTCAGCATCAGTCCTTCCAGTGAATGTTCAGGACCAGTTTCCTTTAAGATGGACTGGTTGAATCTCTTTGCAGTCCAAAGGACTCTCAAGAGTCTTCTCCAACACCACAGTTCAAAGGCATCAGTTCTTTGGAGCTCAGCTTTCTTTATGGTCAACTCACATCCATTCATAACTACTGGAAAAACCATATCTTTGACTAGATGGACCTTTGTTGGCAAAGTAATGTCTCTGCTTTTTAATATATTGTCCAGGTTGATGATAACTTTTCTTCCAAGGAGCAAGCATCTTTTAATTTCATGGCTGTAGTCACCATCTGCAGTGATTTTGGAGCCCCCCAAAATAAAGTCTGTCACTGTTTCCATTGTTTCCTCATCTATTTTCCATGAAGTGATGGGACCAGATACCATGATCTTAGTGTTTTGAATGTTGAGTTTGAAGCTGACTTTTTCACTCTCCTCTTTCACTTTCATCAAGACACTCAGTTCTTCTTCACTTTCTGCCATAAGAGTGGTGTCATCCACTTCTGAATAACCAACAAATCACAGAAGAAATCCAAAAAGAAATCAAAATATCCGTAGAAACAAGTGAAAATAAAAACACAATAACCAAAAACCTATGGGATTCGGTAAAAGCAGTGCTAAGGGGAGGGTTCATAGGAATACAAGCTACCTCAAGAAACAAGGGAAAAATCAATAACCTTACTCTACATCTAAAGCTACTAGAAAAAGAAGAAATGAAGAACTCCAGGTTAGTAGAAGGAAAGAAGTCATAAAAATTAGGGCGGAAATAAATGAAAAAGAAACAAAGAAGACTATAGCAAAAATCAACAAAGCTAAACAGACAAGCCATTAGCCAGACTTATCAAGAAAAAAGGGGAGAAGAATCAAATCAACAAAATTAGAAATGAAAATGGAGAGATCACAACAGATAACACAGAAATACAAAGGATCATAAGAGACTACTAATCAGCAACTATATGCTGATAAAATGGACTTGGAAGAAATGGACAAATTCTTAGAAAACTATAACTTTCCAAAACTAAACCAGGAAGAAATAGAAAATCTTAACAGACCCATCACAAGCATGGAAATTGAAACTGAGATCAAAAATCTTCCAACAAACAAAAGCCCAGGACCAGACAGTGTCACAGCTGAATTCTACCAAAAATTTAGAGAAGAGCTAACACCTATCCTACTCAAACACTTCCAGAAAGTTGCAGAGGAAGGTAAACTTCCAAACTCATTCTGTGAGGCTGCCGTCACCCTAGTATCAAAACTAGACAAAGATGCCACAAAAAAAACTACAGGCCAATATCACTGATGAACATAGATGCAAAAATCCTTAACAAAATCCTAGCAAACAGAATCCAACC
>NW_011494508.1:202948-210870 GCF_000754665.1 Bison bison bison
AAAGAGTGCATTTGAATCAGTTCTAATGAGGTGGATGAAACTGGAGCCTATTATACAGAATGAAGTAAGTCAGAAAGAAAAACACCAATACAGTATATTGATGCATATATATGGAGTTTAGAAAGATGGTAACGATGACCCTATATGCGAGACAGCAAAAGAGACACAGATGTAAAGAACAGATTTTTGGACTCTGTGGGAGGAGGCGAGGGTGGGATGATTTGAGAGAATAGCATTGAAACATGTATATTATCATATGTGAAATAGATTGCCAGTCCAGGTTCGATGCATGAGACAGGGTGCTCAGGGCTGGTGCACTGGAATGACCCAGAGGGATGGGGAGGAACGTGGGAGGGGGGTTCAGAATAGGGAACACATGTACACCGTGGCTGATTTCATGTCAATGTATGGCAAAAACCACTACAATATTATAAAGAAATTAGCCTCCAATTAAAATTTAAAAATTGATTTTAAAAAATTTAAAAAAGTTGTGTCATCTGTGTATCTGGGGTTATTGATATTTCTCCCAGCAGTCTTGATTCCAGCTTGTGCTTCATCCAGCCCAGCGTTTCTCATGATGTATTCTACATAGAAGTTAAATAAGCAGGGTGACAATATACAGCCTTGACGTATTCCTTTCCCAATGTGGAACCAGTCTGTTGTTCCATGTCCAGTTCTAACTGTTGCTTCCTGGACCTCTGTAGTTAAAGCCATATAATCCAGTAATATGCCTTGGAGAAAGAAAAAAATATTTTAAGATTAGGAATGATAACAGGAAGATTAGGAATGATAACAGGAAAGAGAACTTTGAAGTTCTTTATTTTGTCTTTTCATTAACTTTTTGGAAAAGCTGGTCTTAGAGTGTGTACTTACGTTTATTATATATACTAGAAGAAAGTTTTGAAATTGTTGATTGAGCAATATACTTATTGAGTTGTATACTTAAATTTGCAGTATTTGGGGATAGGAAGAGAAGGACCGTCCTAACTACGGTCTCACTACATAATAATAACAGTTTTGGTATAGATACACAAAGATGCTCTTTTTTAAGAACAATTGTTTACCACCAAAACTTTTGTTGTTCAAAGGCAGGCATGTTTATGAAATTATCACTGATGAATATCATTAATATCTGGAAATATATAACATTTAATATACATGCAAAACCAATTTTACTTTGTAGAGATGATTGATACAGAATACCAAAATAGTAAATCAAGCCATATTTGTAACTTCATCTAGTATACTGTCTATGTAAGGTTTCTAAATGCTGGGGCAAAGTGATGCTATAGTTTCCCTGGCATTATAGTCTTCTAAGCGGTTGTTAAAACTCTCAGTATATTATTAGCATTTGATATTCTGAAATGTTAAACTTTTGACTTTGAGTGACTGATATTCCAGACAAACTATGTATGTTATTTTTCTAGCCCATGTAGTAGTAGAGTTTACACATTTTAAACAGTCAGTAAATCTATATAGGGGTCGTGATGTCTGTGAAACTTTCAGTATGGTTTTTATTTGCATCCATTTTCTTTTTGATCTCATAGTTTTCACATTAGAATAATATAAAATTGCACATGAGGAATTAGAATGACTATCTTATCTGGAGGATTTTAGCCTTTTTTATTTGGTATCCCAATATGTTGAACTAGAGTTTTGGAAAACATTATGAAATATTAAAGTTTTTAGCTTAAAAACAGATCACCTGGCTTTGCTGAAGAAATTTAGTGTTTCCTCTTGCATTCCTTTATATGAAAAACAGAAAACCTGTACTGGAAAGAAATTTGAAACCTTGAATAATTTTAAAAAATTTTTATTTTTTTTTTTATTTCTATTTTTGGTAAAGCTGTCCTGCCACTAAAATGCCAGGAATTCACTATGAATATAAAGTAGTTTGAGTAAAACATTGCCATTTGATTCTGTTATGTCTGAAAGTACTTGTTTAGAAAAAGCTATAGTTTTTTTTAATATATTTATATAAATGTAAAATGGTTGGTTGAGCTTCACAAGTAGATATCTGCCATGATCACATGACACTTTGTTTTAGTACAATTTATAATTTTTTAATTGAAGTGTAGTTGATTTGCAGTGCTGTGTTAATTGCTCTGCAGCATAGTGATTCAGTTATACATACATATACACACACATGGTCTTTTTAATATTCTTTTCCATTATAGTTTATCACAAGACATTGAATATTGAATGTAGATCCCTGTGCAATAGGACCTTGTTATTTGTCCATTCCTTATATAACAATTTGTATCTGCCTCATCCTAAACTCCCAGTCTGTCCATCCCCAACCCTGGAAACCATGTCTGTTTTCTGTGTCTGTTAGTCTGTTTCTGTCCTGTAAATAAGTTTCATTTGTGTCATATTTTAGGTTCCATATATAAGTGATACTGTATTTTTCTTTCTGACCTACTTAATACAGTTTGAAGCATTTTGTTAACTTAGAAAAATTAGTTGATGTTCAAACTTTTGAAATTGAAGGTTCTCTATTTTTCTTTTTTCTCTAGAGTATATTTTGTAGTAAATCAGGCTAATTTATTGATTTTGAAATGTATAAAGTATGTTGAATTTCATCATACTATTACCATTTGGTGATGTCATTGCTCTAAAAACTCAGAAAAATTTTACCATATTATTCCAGAGTTCAGAACAGTCTGTATATTTTGCAAAATAACCATCTATTACCTGAATAATAGTTATTTTAGAATACTAATGTCTACAGCATATTATAAATTATTAATTTCAATTACCTATGGAATATTTTGAAACCTATGAATTTCTTTCATGAGTTACTTTATGAACAAGATAGATTATACTGAAACAAAGTCATTCATTTTCTTGCATAATTTAGCTGTAGGTCTTCAAAAGAGTATTCTTAAGAGTAAAATATTTTCAAAGAAAGAAATACTTTGAAATAAATACTTTAAATAAAATTAAAATTAAGGTTACAATCATAGCTTTACCCT
The DNA here is from genome assembly GCF_000754665.1 of Bison bison bison. Classification (NCBI taxonomy): domain Eukaryota; kingdom Metazoa; phylum Chordata; class Mammalia; order Artiodactyla; family Bovidae; genus Bison; species Bison bison. The sequence goes on from NW_011494508.1 coordinate 205,924, forward strand.
TTAATTCATGGTAATTAAAATTTATCTTTCAGACGGCAAATGGCTACATCTTGTTTTTTCACATAACATCTACAAGAGGGGACAAGTACCTTTATGAACCAGTGTATCCCAAGTAAGTTCATTATCTTTTATTTTTTAAATATTTGTGTACTTTGTATTCACAAAATGTTGCAGTTTAGGGTTGTCTGAAGTGCTGGGCCAGCATTTCCAAAAACACTGTTTCAGAAATTACTAGGTCTTCAAACTGCTGTCACTTGAATAAAAAAATTCTATAGTAAGTCTGGAAATGTTGGATTAATATAGTCCATAATGTTTTATGGGAAAACCCAAATGAACTTTTTGGCCAACCCAATACTATCTCCCTTATTGGACATTCAGAATTACTGTTAATATACTCTAGTTTTAGCATTCTTTAGTCTCTATTGGGGGTGTATGAGCTAACAGATTATGAAGAGAAGAGGTAAAATGTCAGTAAGCTATAGGTACTTTGTTCTGTATGTTTTAGTATATGCATAGACTAAGTACGTGCCCCGAAAGAATTGAGGGAACTTGAACTTTTGATCTTTAATCTATGTTGTTCAGTATGTTTTATATTGTTTTTGTTGTTGTTTGCCTTTTGAAATAAGAACATTTTATCAAAAGAACTTTAGAAATAAGATAACATAATTTCATGTATGATACCTTTTTAAAAAAACAAGCGATTAAAACTGGATGAAAATATAAATGAATTATTTATCATATTTCTAGACGGTGGAAGACAGATATTATTGGTTATATAAGAAGTGAAAGAGAAAATAGATTTCATTATATGTAAGTTTAAATTTCTGAAAATTAACAGTGGTAAAACTGACAAACATTAAAAGTAGCACTGGGGGAAAGTTATGCAGTCGATAGGACCAAGGCTTACTATTTTTTATATGAAGGAGTCATATAAATTGCTAAAAAGCACAAAGATTTCAAAAATAAATAGGTAAGAGCAATCTTATAAGAGGAAATGTAATCCATTTTAATTCTCAATTTAGACACAGTCCTGTAAATAAAAAGCAATAAACAGGGTCACCTTATAGGTGATGATGATGATGATTATTCTCTTCTAGATGGGCAGGGGAGGTAAATGACATCTCTGGAAACAGTGAAAGATACAGTTTACTTCATTTTACCAACATGATTTACATATATTTCCAGTGTTTTGAAATAGTATTTTGAGATTCATTTTTTGTTTTCCAGAGGTTTTTAAAAGTTTCTTACCTTGTAATACTAAGTAGTATCCCAACAATGCATGAATTTTGCTGTTTAACTGCATATGTTAAGCTAGAGAAGTAAAGAGCATTATTATTATTATTTTTTGACTTGGATGATCTTCATTGTATTGAAGATTTTTTAGTATGTGAGCCTCAGTAAAGTATGTATTGCCTTAGAGCAGCATGAATAGTAATGAAAGGGGATATAGCCTTTGATATCAGATAGACTTGGAATTAAATGTCAGTTCTGCTGTTTTTCAGCTGTATGACTTCTATCAAGTTAATCCCTCTAAAACCTCAGTTTCCTCATCTGTAGAATGAAATAGCAGTTGTAATTATTTTAAGGATTAAATGAGATCATGCATATTAAATGTTTAGATAAGCACCTAATAGATGGAAAAAGTAATATGGACAACTGCTATTATTTGTACGCTTTTCCTGTGTTGGTTGCTCAGTCGTGTCTGACTCTTTGTGATCCCATAGACTGTAGCCTGGCAGGCTCCTCTGTCCATGGGATTTCGCAGGCAAGAATACTGTATGTTGTACATTTTTTGCTTTTGAGTTGATAGTATACTTTTTTTAGAGTCTAACTTCTAGTAACTGCTTTAGAAAATGAAATAAAATCTCTTATATAGGAACAGTTTTGCAGAGCAAATTAGTCAGTCTGTTATATATTAGGCTGGCCAAAATATGTGACGTAAAGCCCAAACAAACTTTTTGGCCAATCCAATATTTGTGTGCTAGACTACTTTCTAGTTGGATTTTTTAGTCTAGTAAGTTTCTTAGTTTTTCTAGTAGAACCTGTTTATAAAATGGGAATAAAAATATTTTCTTCTTCAGTTCTTTGCAGGATTGTATGGCTTAGGTTTTTAAAATTTGATTTGAGGAGAGTTAAAAAAAAATAGTTTTTATAGGATGTAAGATAAGCTCAGGGAGGTATTGCACAACATAGGGAATACAGCCAATATTTTGTAATAACTATAAATGGAAAGTAACCTTTAAAAATTGTATAAAATTTTTAAATGAAAAAATTTAGTTTTAATGAGTGTATTATTATCATCTGTGCCATTGTAAACACTTATGCAGTTCAAGACACTGTTTTAAGCACTTTTCAAACTCATTTAATCCCTGTCGCAACCTGATGAGGTAGTTACGGACAGTTACTTGCAGCAGAGAGGCCAAGTAACCCATTGAGAGTCACACACTAGTAAATGACACACTCAGGATCAGACCTAAATGTTGTAACTTCAGAATCTGTGTATTTAATCACCAGTACTACATTGCCTCAACCCTCTTTCCATCTAGTCTTCTGTTACTCTTGGATTTATTTGGTGAGTCAGGAATTTAATAAAAAAAAAAATGAATGAAAGATCTGGAGTGGTTTATAGTAGTCTTAAAGATTAGAGGCAGTATAGTTGAGGCCAGTAGTCAGTCATCTTCTCAATTAGAAATACTATTGTCTCTTGCTTCTCTTTTCTGAATCTTAGGAGTTTATCATATGAGTTTTTCTAGAGTATCTCAGCATCGTCAAATTATGTGACAGCATCTTAACTCTCAGACTGCCTATCTTTTCTCATATACTCCATCTTTGTTGTTGTTTAGTCACTAAGTCATGTCTCACTCTTTTATGACCCTGTGGACTACAACCTCCCAGATTCCTCTGTCCATGGGATTTCCCAGGCAAGAATACAGGAGTGGGTTGCTATCTCCTTCTCCAGGGAACTTCCTGACCCAGGGATCGAACTATGTCTCATGCATTGCAGGCAGATTCTTTACCACGGAACTACCAGGGGATCCATGCTCTATCTTAGAACAGGTTGTTGTTCAGTCTCTCAGTCATGTTTGACTCTCTGACCCTATGGACTGCAGCATGCCAGGCTTCCCAGAGTTTGCCAAAACTCATGTCCATTGAGTTGGTGATGCTATCCAGCCATCTCATCCTCTGTTGTCCCCTTCTCCTTCTGCCTTCAGTCTTTCCCGGCATCAGGGTCTTTTCTAATGAATCGGCTCTTCACATCAGGTAGCCAAAGAATTGGAGCTTCAGCTTCAGTCCTTCCAGTGAATATTCAGGATTCATTTCCTTTAGGATTGACTGGTTTGATCTCCATGCAGAGATCACTGATTTAGAGGGCATGGGCTTAGAGGGCATTGTGCTAAGTGAAATAAACCAGACAGAGAAAGAAAAAGAAAGACAGATACTGTATATCACTTCTATGTGAAATCTTAAAAATATAACAAACTAATGAACATAACAAAAAAGAAATAGACTCACAGATACAGAGAACAAACGACTGGTTACCTGTGAGGAGAGGGGCAATATAGGCATGAGAGAGTAGCAGATAGAAACCATTGAGTGTAAGATAGACTACAAGGATATATTGAACAGCACAGGAAATTTATCCAATATTTTGTGACAACTGTAAAGGGAGTGTTATCTTTAAAAAAATTACATTAAATGCACAAATAGAGACATATAAACAGTAATAAGTGAAATTGTGAACCTAGTCTGCTTTTTCAGATTCCAGTCTCGTTTTACTCTCCAATTAGCTTTATATTTCAGTAAATAAATACCTAGGAGTTGAATTGCTGGGGCATATCACATGTCTAGTGATTTAAGATTGGAGAATGGACATTGTATTACGTATTGAGTGTCTGATTTTTATTCTTTTGCTTTAAAGAATGTTGAGGTTTGTCTTGGAGAGCAGTTAAGTTGGAGATTTTCTTGATCCTTTTGGAGCTTATTTATGTATTTTTAGGGTGGATTCAACCTTTAGGCTATATTAGCACTTCTGAGCTCTATTCTAACGTCCTGGGTCTTTAAACAGGTCTCTTTGATCTGGTCAGAGCTAGGATTTCCCCAAGCCCTCTATGAGCTATACAGTTTGAAACTCTGGAAGTTTTTCTTTGGCTGACCTTGTGGAGTTTCCCTATATACAGTCATAGCTTAGTATTTAGCAACATTTAAGGGGAACCTATATTGGTTTCCAGAGCTCTTTTTCTGTATCTCCTGCCTCTCTTGTACTCTGTTCCACAAATAGCTGCTTCTGCTTCCCTAAACTTTAATCTTCTTCTGCTCAACTTAACAAGACTGCTGTATTATGCTTGTGTTCTCCTAACTTACATGGTAATCTCAAAAGTGACTTCTGCTCTTTTCCGGTTATCGCGGCGTAGGGAATTATGAGCAGCAAAGTCTCCCGCGACACCCTCTACGAGGCGGTGCGGGAAGTCCTGCACGGGAATCAGCGCAAGCGCAGAAAGTTTTTGGAGACGGTGGAGCTTCAGATCAGCCTGAAGAACTATGACCCTCAGAAGGACAAACGCTTCTCGGGCACCGTCAGGCTTAAGTCCACTCCCCGCCCCAAGTTCTCCGTGTGTGTCTTGGGGGACCAGCAGCATTGTGATGAGGCCAAGGCTGTGGATATCCCCCACATGGACATCGAGGCGCTGAAAAAACTCAACAAGAATAAGAAACTGGTCAAGAAGCTGGCCAAGAAATATGATGCCTTTTTGGCTTCAGAGTCTCTGATCAAGCAGATCCCCCGAATCCTGGGCCCAGGCCTGAACAAGGCTGGCAAGTTCCCTTCTTGCTGACCCACAATGAGAACATGGTGGCCAAAGTTGATGAAGTGAAGTCCACGATCAAGTTCCAGATGAAGAAGGTGCTGTGTCTGGCAGTGGCTGTTGCCACGTGAAGATGACAGATGAT
>NW_011494508.1:211016-271793 GCF_000754665.1 Bison bison bison
AACCAAACAAAACCAAAAAAAAAAAAAAAAAAAAAAGTGACTTCTACCAGGAAGCTTTGTTTGCCTCCCTTCACTCAGGAGTACAGTCCTGTGCTGCCTGTTATGCAGTGTCTGAAAACTGTTTCTTATATTTTGTCCTTTTTTTTGTTTGTTTTCAATTGTATCTGGAGGGCTAATTTGGCACCAGTTTTCTGTTACTCTAGTAATAAAGTGACTAACCATCTATGTACCTGTCCGTCAACTTGAACAGTTTCTGGTCTTTTTTCATTGGGTATGTTTTAGCACATTTAAGATATCATCATTTTATTTCATCCCAAAATGTTTTCATTATTGACATTCTGGCAAACAATTAGATTGACTCAGAATGATGCTATATGAGGTATGGAGTTTGAGGAAAGAAAACATCCTGAGCCTTACCAGAACTCTGGTTGGAGAATCAAAGCCTTTTAGTCCAGAATTCACTTAGGACTGCCAGAACTTGCTGGATCAAGTCTAACACATTCCAGACATTTTAAAACTTGATAATCTGAGTTGTAAGAGAATAGATCTTAAAAGTTCTCATCACAAGGGGAAAAAAATGTAATTATTTTAAAATATATATGTAAATATATATACATGTATATATGTATATGTATGTATATGTATATATACATTTTCATTTTCATTATCATCTTCAAACACTTACTGTGTGCTATGGTATCATTTGTAAGACATTAGCTGTCCTGATGATGAAAGGTATAAGATGCTAAGGAAGAAAGTATATATATTTACATATATATATGTATATATATTATATATATATACATATATATTTTAAAATATATATGTAAATCATTTTGTTGTGCACCTTAAACTCATACAGGGTTCTATGTCAGTTACACCTCAGTAAACTGGGGAAAAAGAAAAGATGTAAAAATCTGAAGTTAGATTCATTTTCATTATCATCATCAAACACTTATTGTGTGCTATGGTATCATTTGTAAGACATTAGCTGTCCTGATGATGAAAGGTATAAGATGCTAAGGAAGAAATAAGTATTTAACAGCAGTATAAAAATGAGAAATGCCCAGTGAACATCCCTGAAAGTGGTAATATTAATAGCATTTCAGGCAAAGATGCTTGAATTGTCAGGGAAAGTTTTGTAGATAGGGACATTTGAGCTATACTTAGAAGGAAAGATAGGCCTTGGGTAAGTTACGTTGCTAGGAAAACACTGTAGTTTTGAAATTCCTGTCCCATGTCCCTGTGTTACTGTGCCCTCCATACCCCTCCTTGCCCCTCTACCACAAGATTTATCAGGTCATCTGCCATGTTGTTTTCTTTGAAGTGAAGTAAAGTGAAGTCGCTTAGTCATGTCCAATTTTTTGTGATCCCATTGACTGTAGCCTACCATGCTTCTCTGTCCATGGGATTTTCCAGGCAAGAGTACTGGAGTGGGTTGCCATTTCCTTCTCCAGAAGATCTTCCCAACTGGTTGAACCTGGGTCTCCCTCATTGTTTACCACCTGAGCCACCTCGTTGTTTTCTTTAGCTGGCATTTAAAGTATTTGAGATTTCTTGCACGAGTAGACTTTGTTGAAATAAATGCCTGTTGAGTTTAATTGTGTGTGTGCACGTGTGTGTGTGCACGCGCATGTGCTCAGCTTGTCTGACTCTTTGCAACCCCATGGGTCTGTAGCCCGCCAGGCTTCTGTGTCCATGGAATTTCTCAAGCAAGAATACTGGAATGGGTTGCCATTTCTTTCTCTAGGGAATCTGCCAGACGCTTGTCTCTCATATTGGCAGGTGGAATTTTTACCACTGTGCCACCGGGGAAGCCCTTACTTAATTGTATAGTGAAACTTTGCTTTTAATTCATGAAAAATACATCAGTAAAACAAAACTCTAAAAATGGCTTAATTTCATTTTTCATTCTTATGATATTGGACTTAGTATTATTACTTCTAATAAATACATAGCAGTTTAGAGATCTGGAGAAGAGAATAGAATTTGAAATTGGAGACACCTGGGTTTCAATCTGTGTCCTACTTTTTGCAGGCATTGACTTGGAAAAGCTGCTTGTTCGGTTATTTTCTATGCTTTTATGCATCTGTAAGATAAGAATAGTGAGTTAGTAGGTCTTTAGTAAGTTGCAGTTGTTATTGTCTGGGTTGCCTTTTGAATTATTAAACATAATCTACTTCCACTGGACATTTGACAATGTGTGTGTTCAGAAAAGAAGAAAATTCAAGTTCACTGGGAGATGGTGATGACAGGGAGGCCTGGCGTGCTGCGATTCATGGGGTCGTGAAGAGTCGGACACAACTGAGTGACTGAACTGAACTGAAATATATGAATTCTCTTATAATCCATTTATTTCTCTGTGGTCAGTAGTAATGCCCCTTCTTTCATTTCTAATTTTAGTAAGTTGAATCTTTTTTCCTTAGGTTTTTCAGTTTTATTGATGTTTTCAGAGAACTACCTGTGCTTTATTTGATTTTCTCTATTATTTTCCAGTTCTCTGGGGTTTTTTTGTTGTTGTTGTTCATATCCATTCCAGTCTTCATTATATCCTTCCTTCTGCTAGTTTTGTTGTTGTTCAGTCGGTAAGTCACATCCAACTCTTATAAGTTTGCTCCTTCTGTTGTTCCTTTTAGGAGATGTGAAGTTAGGTTATAGATTTGAGATTTTTCTTCTCTTTTAAGTGTAAGCATCTTGGCTGTATATTTTCCTCTGATGACTGCATTTACTGCCCTCTATGACGTTGTGTTTTCATTTTCATTAGTCTCAAAGGATTTTTAATTTTCCTTTTGGTCTTTAACCTGTTGGCGGTCTCTGAGACTTGTTTAATTTCTACATTTTTGGATATTTCATAATTTCCCTTCTGTTATTGCTATGTAGTTTCATTCCATGGTGATCAGATATTGATTTCAGTCTTTTTAAATGTATTGAGGCATTTTGGTGACCTAATGTGTTCTATTCATGTATGTTTGTGAAAGAGTGTATATTCTGCTGTTACCTGGTAGTCTGGTATGTGTCTTAGTTCTGAGTGGTTTATAATGTTCAGATTCTCTATTTCCTTACTAATCTTCCGTCTAATTGTACTGTGCATTATTGAAAGTGGGGTATTGAAATGTCCATTTGTTACTTTTGAATTATTTCTCCCTTCCGTTGCTTCAGTATTTGCTTCATAAGTTTTCAGACTCTTGTTATTAAAAGTTTTATCTGTTTATAATAGTTATATCTTCTTGCTGGATTGACTCTTTCATCAATATGCAATGTCCTTTATCTCTTGTAACAATTTTTTGTTTGAAGTATTTTGTCAGATATTACTACAACCACCTAGCTTTGTCTTATTTGCTATTTGCATGAAATATTTTTTCATCCTTTTATATTCAACTTACTTCTTTTGCTCTAAAATGAGTTTCTTATAGAAAACTTAGAGGTGGGATCATATATTTTTTTATTTTTTATTTTATTTTTATTTTTTATTTATTTATTTTTATATTCAGTCAATGTGTCTTTTAATTGGAGAGTTTAATCTGTTTACAAATAAGGTAATTGATGATAAAGGAATTCTGCTATTTTGCTATTTGTTTTCCATGTGTCATATCTTTTTTGATCCTCAGTTTCTCCATACTGTCTTCTTTTGTGTTTAATTTTGATTCCTCTTTCATTTCCTTCTCTCTGTATATTTTTAGTTTTTCTCAGTGGTTACCTTGGGAATTACTTAGCATCTTACATTTAAACAACCTAGATTGAATTAATAACAACTTGATTTCAATACTAAAGCTATATTCCTGTACAAATTCATCCCTCTCATTTTTTCTTATTGTCACACATTACATCATTATGCATCGTGAGCCCATAATGTAGATCTAGAATTATCTTTTCATTCATTGTTGTTGTTCGTTTCTCAGTTGTGTCCAGCTCTTTGCTACCCCATGGATGGCGGCATGCCAGGCTTCCCTGTCCTTCACTGTCTCCCTAAGTATGTTCAGTCTCAAGTCCATTGAGTCTGTGATACCATCTAACCATCTCATCCTCCACTGCCCCCTTCTCCTTTTGCCCTCTATCTTTCCTAGCATTTGGGTCTTTTCCAGTGAGGTGGCTCTTCACATCAGATGGGCAAAATATTGGAGCTTCAGTATCAGTTCTTCCAGTGAATAATCAGGATTGATTTCCTTTAGGATTGGGAAGGAAAATCCTAACCCTAAACCCTAACCCTGGTTTGGTCTCCTTGAAGTCCAAGGGACTCTATCTCGTGCCACAGTTTGAAAGCAGCAGTTCTTCCTTTGATGCTCAGCTCAGCCTTCTCTATGGTCCAGCTCTCACATCCGTACATGACTACTGGAAAAGCCATAGCTTTGACTGTACGGACCTTTGTAGGCAAAGTGATATCTCTGCCTTTTAATATGCTGTCTAGTTTGGTCATAACTTTTCTCCCAAGGAGTAAGCGTCTTTTAATTTCATGGCTGTAGTCAGTGATTCTGGAGCCCAAGAAACTAAAGTCTGTCACTGTTTCCATTTTTTTCCCCATCTAGCTGCCATGAAGTGATGGGACCAGATGCCATGATCTTCATTTTTTGAATGTTGAGTTTTGAGCCAGTTTTTTCACTCTCCTCTTTCACTTTCATTAAGAGACTCTTTAGTTCCTCTTCGGTTTCTGCCATTAGGGTGGTGTCATCTGCATATCTGAAGTTACTGATATTTCTCCCAGTAATCTTGATTCCAGCTTGAGCTTCATCCAAGCAGGCATTTTGCATGATGTACTCTGCGTAGAAATTAAATAAGCAAGGTGACAGTATGCAGCTTTGACATACTCCTTTCCCAATTTTGAACCTCCGATTCTGACTGTTGCTTCTTGACCTGCATACAGGTTTCTCAGGAGACAGGCAAGGTGGTCTGGTATTTCCATCTCTTTGAGAATGTTCCACAGTTTGTTGTGATCCACACAGTCAAAGGCTTTAGTGTAGTCAATGAAGCAGAAGTAGATGTTTTTCTGGAATTCCCTTGCTTTTTTTATGACCCATCAGATATTGGCAATTTGATCTCTGGTTCCTCTGCCTTTTCGGAATCCAGCTTGAACATCTGGAGGTTCTCGGTACACATACTGTTGAAGCCTGGCTTGTAGGATTTTGCGCATTACCTTGCTAGCGTGTGAAATGAGTGCAATTGTACAGTAGTTTGAACTTTCTTTGGCATTGCCCTTTTTTGGAATTGGGATGAAAACTGACCTTTTCCAGTTCTATGGCCACTGCTGAGTTTTCCAAATTTGTTGGCATATTGAGTGCAGCACTTTAGCAGCAGCATCTTTTAGGATTTGAGATAGCTCAGCTGGAATTCCATCACACCCAGTAGCTTTGTTTGTAGGGATGCTTCCTAAGGTCCACTTGACTTCACACTCCAGGATGTCTGGCTGTAGGTGAGTGATCACACCATCATGGTTATCTGGATCATTAGGACCTTTTTTCGTACAGTTCTTCTGTGTATTCTTGCTGCCTGTTCTTAATATCTTCTATTTCTGTTAGGTGTATACCATTTCTATTCTTTATTGTGCCCATCTTTGCATGAAATGTTCTCTTGGTATCTCTGATTTTCTTGAAGAGATCCTAGTCTTTCCTATTCTATTGTTGTCCTCTGTTTCTATGCATTGTTCATTTAAGAAGACTTTCTTATCTCTCTTTGCTATTCTTTGGAATTCTGCATTCAGATGGGTATGTCTTTTTTGTCTCATTTGCCTTTCGTTTCTCCTCTTTTCTCAGCTATTTGTAAGCCCTCCTCAGACAACCATTTGCCTTGTTGCATTTCTTTTTCCTGGGGATGGTCTTGATCACTGACTGCCTCCTGTACAGTGTTACGAATCTCCATCCATAGTTCTTCAGGCACTCCATCTATCAGATCTAATGCCTTGAATCTATTTGCCACTTCTACTGTATAATCAATCATAAGGGATTTGGTTTAGGTTATACCTGAATGGCCTAGTGGTTTTCCCTACTTTCTTCAATTTAAGTCTGAATTTGTCAATAAGGTGTTCATGAATGAGCATGCAGGCTTAGTTCCTCTGCAGCATGTGGGATCTTAGTTCTCCAACCAGCAGTTGAGCTCACATCCCCTGCACTGCACAATGGATTCTTTACCGCTGGACCACTAGGGAAGTCCTGAGGATCCCTTGCATATGACAAGTCACTTCCCTTGTTGCTTTCAAGATTCTGTCTTTCAGTAGTTTACAGATTATGTATCTTGGTGTGAATCTTTTTAAATTTATCCTTCTTGGGAGTTTGCTATGTTCCTTGGATAGTAGATTTCATGTCTTCATCATATCTGGAACATTTTTATCCATTATTTCCTCAGTTATTCTTCCTTTGTCCTTTCTCTTGCCTTTCCTTTGGTACTCCCATTATATGTGTGATGGTATGCATGGTGGCGCCCCATGGTCTCTTAAGCTACATTCATTTTTCTTCATTCTTTCTTTCTGCTCTTCAGACTGCATACTGAATAAAATCACCTATGAATGATAATCACAAGCTACTGTTGGGTTTTACTGGACCACAGTCTAATAACTCTTATAGTTATTTGACATAGTATATAGATGACCCTTGAACAACATGGGTTTGAACTGTACAGGTTCACTTATGAGTGGATTGTTTTCAATAAAGATATAGTACAACATGACACATGGTTAGTGGAATCTGTGAATGCAGAACCACAGATAAAGAGGACTAACTGTGGGACTTAAGTATCAGTAGATTTTGATATGCATGGTGGGTCCTGAAATCAGTCCTCTCCAGACACCAAGGGACAGCTGTATTATATGTCATAAGCTAAGCTTATGACAGCTAAGTCCCTGAGATAGAGGATTAAAGCAGAGCATCATGTGCTAAGTGTTGGCTCTTAAATACTCTGCCCAGAAGTAACATAAATCACTTCCCCTTGTGTTTTGTAGGCCAAAACAAGTCACATGGCCGTACCTCATTTTAAGTGGTCAGTCAGTCAGTTCAGTCGCTCAGTTGTGTCTGACTCTTTGCGACCCCATGAATCACAGCACACCAGGCCTCCCTGTCCATCACCAACTCCCGGAGTTCACCCAGACTCACGTTCATCGAGTCAGTGAGGCCATCCGGCCATCTCATCCTCTGTCGTCCCCTTCTCCTCCTGCCCCCAATCCCTCCCAGCATCAGAGTCTTTTCCAATGAGTCAACTCTTCGCATGAGGTGGCCAAAGTACTGGAGTTTCAGCTTTAGCATCATTCTTTCCAAAGAAATCCCAGGGCTGATCTCCTTCAGAATGGACTGGTTGGATCTCCTTGCAGTCTAAGGGACTCTCAAGAGTCTTCTCCAACACCACAGTTCAAAAGCATTAATTCTTCGGCGCTCAGCCTTCTTCATAGTCCAACTCTCACATCCATACATGACCACAGGAAAAACCATAGCCTCGACTAGACGGAACTTTGTTGGCAAAGTAATGTCTCTGCTTTTGAATATGCTATCTAGGTTGGTCATAACTTTCCTTCTTCCTTCCTTACTTACTCCTTCCAAGGAGTAAGCATCTTTTAATTTCATGGCTGCAGTCACCATCTGTAGTGATTTTGGAGCCCAGAAAAATAAAGTCTGACACTGTTTCCACTGTTTCCCCATCTATTTGCCATGAAGTGATGGGCCCGGATGCCATGATCTTCGCTTTCTGAATGTTGAGCTTTAAGCCAACTTTTTCACTCTCCTCTTTCACTTTCATCAAGAGGCTTTTGAGTTCCTCTTCACTTTTTGCCATAAGGGTGGTGTCATCTGCATATCTGAGGTTATTGATATTTCTCCCGGCAGTCTTGATTCCAGCTCATATTTCTTCGAGTCCAGCGTTTCTCATGATGTACTCTGCATATAAATTAAATAAGCAGGGTGACAATATACAGCCTTGACGTACTCCTTTTCCTATTTGGAACCAGTCTGTTGTTCCATGTCTAGTTCTAACTGTTGCTTCCTGACCTGCATACAAATTTCTCCAGAGGTAGATCAGGTGGTCTGGTATTCCCATCTCTTTCAGAATTTCCCACAATTTATTGTGATCCACACAGTCAAAGGCTTTGGCATAGTCAGTAAAGCAGAAATAGATGTTTTTCTGGAACTCTCTTGCTTTTTCCATGATCCAGCGGATGTTGGCAGTTTGATCTTTGGTTCCTCTGCCTTTTCTAAAAGCAGCTTGAACATCAGTAAGTTCACAGTTCACATATTGCTGAAGCCTGGCTTGGAGAATTTTGAGCATTACTTTACTAGTGTGTGAGATGAGTACAATTGTGTTGTAGTTTGAGCATTCTTTGGCATTGCCTTTCCTTGGGATTGGAATGAAAACTGACCTTTTCCAGTCCTGTGGCCACTGCTGCGTTTTCCAAGTTTGCTGGCATATTGAGTGCAGCACTTTAACAGCATCATCTTAAGTGGTCAGGAAAGCACAATTTTATGTGCCCAAGAATGAGAAATACATTATTTTTCAGTAGCTTAAATGACAACCAGGTATGCATACAGTGTGGTTGTGTCTGTCTCTAAGAAGCCTCTGTTACTGAGTGAGAGTTATAATTCTCAGTATGCTTTTATTATCTCCTTTCAGAAAAGGTTATGATAAAGTAGTCTGCCAGCAGATGACTTTGCGTACTCTTGCTAATAGTCTCCTAAGTAATCTACAGACTGTTCCTCCCCACTCTATCCCTAATCCCTTCTTTGGCATTCATTGTAATATTTCTTTGTGTACACAAAGGTTATTATTAACCTCTTTAATTCTACTAGTTTTCAGTTTCTTACCACCTGGAATTGAAACCACTGGCTCACATGTCAACTCTTGCGCTTACTAGTTGTGTGACTGTAAACAGAATTCTTAATAATAAACTGAAGCTTCAATTTCTTTTCTGGAAAAATAGAGATGATAATGCCTGATTCAAAGGATGGTAGTCAGTCGATTGAGATAATGTTTGCAGAATTTATTGTGTACTCATATTTAGTGAATGCTCAATTTACTGCTTTTTTTTCTTTCTGGCATTCAGTGCTCTTCATAGTTAGACTTTAATTTACCCTTCCCGCCTCATCTTTCATGGATGAGTGAAAGTTGCTCAGTCATGTCTGATCATTTATGCCCTCCAGACTCTTCTGTCCATGGAATTCTCCAGGCAAGAATACTGGAGTGGGTAGCCATTCCCTTCTCCAGGGGATCATCCCAACCCAGGGATCGAACCCAGGTCTCCCACATTGCAGGCAGATTCTTTACCATCTGAGCCACCAGAGAAACCTGCCCTTTCAAAAATCTGATGCAGTACTCAAATTATTGTTGAATTATAAGTAAGAGTATTTTTGATCAGAAAGTTAATTTTTTTTGTTATTGTGATTTTAACAGTTGACTGCATTTTAGTACGTTTAGAGGAAGCAATGGAAACTATACTGTGAAATATATTTCTTAGTTTTGCAGTGAAAGTCACTGAGAAGTCAGAATTTACTTGAATTTGCTGTAAAATGGTTAATACTTTAGCTTTACTAAATGATAGTATTTATATAAAGGAAAATAGTTTGCAGTTTAAAGATGGGTGATGAGGTTTCCACTTTTTTTGGTTGCGCTGGATCTTTGTTGCTATGTGCTGGCTTTCTCTAGTCGTGGCAAGCAGTGGCTCCTCTCTGCTGTGGTGCACAGGCTCTAGGCGCCCAGGCTTCAGTAGTTGTAGCACATGAACTCAGTAGTTGTGGTGCTCCTGCTCAGTTGCTCCTCAGTATGTAGAATCGTCCCAGACCAGGGATCAAACCTGTGTACCCTGCATTGGCAGGCGGATTCCCATCCATTGGACCACCAGGGAAGACCTCTGCTTTTTTCTTGAAAATCAGCAATTAGAATGAAAAGTTGAAATTCTTTTTTCACCTTTAATGACAGCTGGAAATATCTAACCAATAACCAAAAATTTGGATAAGAATAAATGACTCAAGAAGAAGATCAAACCTGAGAGCCTGTGGTTGCATATTTGATATTGATGAACAACAACTTGTTTGATCAGAACTCTAGAATGGCTCAGGTACTAATATCACAGAATATAGAGGGCCATAAATGGGGATTGTTTGAAAAATCTGAACAGGGAATGGAATTTCTATGTTCTTACCTCGCAGGAGGCAGGAAATACACTGTCTGTTTAAACCAGAGGGATTCCAGGCATAGAATAGGGCAAGGATGAGATGCTAAACTAAAGATGGTGATTAAGTGAAAGTTGTGCTGAATGATAGGATGTCAAGCTTTCTTCCCTTGCTCTGCTCCAGACATCTGGCTTCTGTACTTAAATATCCCAGATAGGATTGAGGGATTCTTCCTGGAGAAATTAAATCACTCCAGATGAATGACCCAACAGGCTATCATATTGGAAGACTTCTGGCCAGTATACTGAGGGCCACCAGTTGACAACCCAACTTAACACAGAGCTTATAATTTGTTTTTTCTTACTAACCTGTTAAACATGAAGAAATATTGTTAGCTAAGGATTGTTAGCCATCTTAAGAGAGTTTCCAATGTAAAATAGACACACACACAGAAAAAAGGAAACTCACAGGAAATAGATGAGACTTCCCTGGTGGTCCAGAGGTTGAGAATCTGCTTTCCAGTGCAGGGAATGCGGATTCTATCCCTGGCTCGAGAAGATCCCACGAGCCATGAGGCAGCTAAGTCCGTGTGCTGTGACTAGAGAGCCGGCTCACTGCAGCTGCTGAGCCTGCACCCTCTAGAACCCTTGTGCCACAGCTAGAGAAAGCTTGCACATTGCAGTGAAGACCCAGTGCAGCCAAATAAATAAATAAACCTTTTTTAAAAATGCAAATGATGGAAAGGAAATAGTGCAGGGAAAAAAAACACTTTGGGGAGATAATAATAAACAAACAGATACTGCCTAATTTTAAAAAAATGATTCTATAAGAAAAAAGGGGAAATCGGTGAGAAAGTTCCTGGAATTGAGAAGTATGATAGCAGAAATTTAAAATTCAGTAAAAGCATTGGAAGAAACATTTGTGGGACCCTCCTAGGATGTAGAACAGTAGCAGAAGAAATGCCTTTTCAGACAACTTTATCATAGTCTTTTTTGGAGGGACAAGCATTCATTCAAGTGTCATAATAAAATAGAGACATTTCAGACTTGAGAGTTCTAAGTTTACTTCTCATGCACCTTTCCAGGAAGCCCCAAGAATATGTGAACCAAGGAAGATACGGGATCTATAAAATAAAGGATTCAACATAGGAAGGAAGCAAAGAAATCATAAGGATGATGACAAAGTAAATATCATATTCAATAGCTATGCACTAGACTTAGGCAGTAGGCCATTGGGCATAAAGAAGGGTGACTCCAGAAGCAGGGGCAGGGGGAATGGAAATGATAAGTTCTATAACAGGTTTGCCCAAATAGAAGATTTTATTGAGAGTTGTTTTGTCAGAGCTGTTAAGGAATATGAGACAATTAGGTATAAGTTTAAAGGAAATCAAGCAAATGGAGGCATGTGGTAAAGTTAACTTCAAGAAAATTATCAAGTTATATAAGGAAAGAAATGTAATTACTGAACACTACTTGACCCAGAAGTGAAACATACTTATATAATCATCATAATGAAAACATTTGGTGTAATTATGTTGGGAGGATGGGGAGAAAATGGTAACTGAGAATAGAAAGTTAATAATGTCTAAAATTAATGATGCTAAAGCAGTGTAAACACATGGTTTAAAAATATGCAAGTAGATAAAAAAAGATAACAGCTCAAAGAATTCAAGCTGGCTGCTTTGTCACTGAAAGAAGACTACTTCTGTAGTTTTCTTGGTTGTAAGCCTTCTAGCATTGTTTGACTTTTTATCAGTATATGTATGTATTACTTTGAAAAATAACTTTAAAACTAGATGTACATGGAGAATGTCTCAGGAAATTCATCACAGTGTTTTGTGTGATTGGTCAGATGTGACTCCTATAAATTATTGATAATAACTCATAGTGGCCTTCTAAGGGCTTTCATATCACTCAGACATACTAATTGAATATGAACATGTTTGGTTAAACATTAGCCCGTTTAGCCATTCAGACATGTAGAAAGAATCAGATATTCCAGCACATGGCAGTAGCTGGATGATGATAAAGCCCCATCAGGCTTCAGTATGGGAAATAACCTAAAACTAAAAAAGTATCTGAATAATTTTCTTACTCAAAGCTAGGACTTTTAAAAGCTGTTTAACTTGTTAGACTCTTTGCACATAATTTTAGTAATATTGACAAATTGGTTTATAGGATTATAGCTAACAAGATGGAAAGATGATGGAGGCAGACTAATTGTTGCCTTGAGTTAATCATAACTGATAGTAAGAGAATAGACAGATAGCTGTTAAATCCTAGCACAGGCATTGAGAAAGAATGTCCAAATGCCATATGGTTATAAAGATCCTAAAACATCTTTATAGTCCTTTTGAGGGTGTGTGTGTGACAGCTCAATTATGTTGGCATTGACCTAGCTGCTCTAGTGCAGCCATTTAGTGCCAAGGAGTTTTCAAATTTAGCCATTCTGCCATTTATTACCACTTACTTAAAACATCTCCTAATTGTATCCCTGAATCTGACCTTCTGTCTGATATACACCTAAAGGATAGAAAGCAAGAGTGAGGTGTGGACTAAGGTAAGACGAGGTGACGATTTGGATCACTTCGGATATGCACTATACGATAGAATGGTATATAAGTTCCATAGTTGTCCAACTCAGAAAAAGGCAATCAGTCATTTTAAATAAGCTATCTCTTGGTTCCTTTGAGAATTCACTTTTATCTTGACTGTCGTGTGTGTGTGTGTGTGTGTGTGTGTGTGTGTGTTTTAGATTCTTTGCTTTTCTCCCTCTACTACCAACCCTCCCCCGCCCCCAACACAGGTTACATTGGTCAAACACATTAATTTCTAATTGATATTGTCTGCTAAAATGGAATTTAAATATGTTTTTTTACTTGAGAACCTAAAGGATGAACACTTAATTTGTACATATGATTGAATTAAATATCTTTCTCTTTAATCCTGTGTATTCTTTTTTTTAGAGGAAGCCCGCAAATGAAAGGGACACCCCATTTTAAGGAAGAACAGTGTGCTCCAGCATTAAATTTAGAGATGAAGAAAATACTGGATTTGCAAGCACCCATCATGAGGTACAGTACTTTGGTTAAACTTAGCATTTCGTGATGACAATATACAGTGTGGGGTTTGTTAATCACATGAGCAATAAGAAAGTTGATTTTACTTCTTGTCATCGAGGATCATTTCTTTTTAGTCCTAGAAATTCTTGATTAGTCTTATAAAAAATGTAAAACCTTACAAAATAGTACATTATTATATTTAAATTATAGTAATAAAGCCCACAGTTTGGATACATCAATTATAATTCTATTTAGAAATTTTTATTTTTTTATAAGATCTAGAATTGTTCAAATGATATAGTTCAGTTCAGTTGCTCAGTCGTGTCTGATTCTTTGTGATCCCATGGACTGCAGCACGCCAGGCTTCCCTGTCCCATCAACTCCTGGAGCTTGCTCAAACTCACATCCATGGAGTCAATGATGCCATCCAACTATCTCATCCTCTGTCGTCCCCTTCTCCTGCCTTCAATCTTTGCCAGCATCAGGGTCTTTTCCAAGGACCATGGTTAGAAAAGGGTTGAACCAGGGTCTTTTCTGGTTCTTCACATCAGATAGCCAAGGTATTGGGGCTTCAGCTTCAGCATCAGTCCTTCCAATGAGTATTCAGGACTGATTTCATTTAGGATTGACTGGTTTGATCTCCTTGCAGTCCAAGGGGTTCTCAAGAGTCTTCTCCAACACCACAGTTCAAAAGCATCAATTCTTCAGCACTCAGCTTTCCTTATAGTACAACTCTCACATCATACATGACTACTGGAAAAATTATAGCCTTGATTAGATGGACCTTTGTTGGCAAAGTAGTGTCTCTGCTTGTTAATATGCTGACTAAGTTTGTCATAGCTTTTATTCAGGGAGCAAGTGTCTTTTAATTTCATGGCTATAGTTACCATCTGCAGTGAATTTGGAGCCCCCCAACATTAAGTCTGTCACTGTTTCCATTGTTTCCCTGTCTATTTGCCATGAAGTGATGCCATGATCTTAGTTTTCTGAATGTTGAGTTTTAAGCCGACTTTTTCACTCTTTCAGTTTCATCAACAGGCTCTTTAGCTCTTCTTCGCTTTCTGCCATAAGGGTGGTGTCATCTGTGTATCTGAGGTTATTGATACTTCTCCAGCAATCTTGATTCCAGCTTGTGCTTCACCCAGCCTGGCATTTCACATGATGTACTCTGCATATAAGTTAAATAAGCAGAGTGACAGTATACAGCCTTGATGTACTCCTTTCCCAATTTGGAACCAGTCTGTTGTTCCATGTCCAGTTCTAACTGTTGCTTCTTGACCTGCATACAGATTTCTCAGGGTGCAGGTAAGGTGGTCTGGTATTCCCATCTCTTTAAGAATTTTCCACAGTTTGCTGTGATCAACACAGGCAAAGGCTTTAGCGTAGTCAATAAAGCAGAAGTAGATGTTTTTCTGGAACTCTCTCGCTTTCTCAGTGATCCAACGGATGTTGACAATTTGATCTCTGGTTCCTCTGCCTTTTCTGAATCCAGCTTGAACATCTGGAAGTTCACCGTTCACGTACTGTTGAAGCCTGGCTTGGAGAATTTTGAGTGTTACTTTGCTAGCGTGTGAGGTCAGTGCACTTGTGCAGTAGTTTGAGCATTCTTTGGCATTGCCTTTCTTTGGGATTGGAATGAAAACTGACCTTTTCCAGTCCTGTGGCCACTGCTGAGTTTTCCAAATTTGCTGGCATATTGAGTACAGGACTTTCACAGCATCATCTTTTAGCACTTGAAATAGCTCAACTGGAATTCTATCACCTCCACTAGCTTTGTTCGTAGTGATGCTTTCTAAGGCCCACTTGACTTCACATTCCAGGATGTCTGCCTCTAGGTGAGTGATCACACTATCGTGACTATCTGGCTCATGAAGATCTTCTTTGTATAGGTCTTGTGTGTATTCTAGCCACCTCTTCTTGATATCTTCTGCTACTGTTAGTTCCATACCATTTCTGTCCTTTATTGAGCCCATCGTTGCATGAAATGTTCCCTTGGTATCTCTAATTTTCTTGAAGAGATCTCTAGTCTTTCCCATTCTATTGTTTTCCTCTGTTTCTTTGCATTGATCACTAAGGAAGGCTTTCTTATTGCTCCTTGCTGTTCTTTGGAACTCTGCATTCAAATGGGTGGAATTTGAATTCAAATCTTTTCATTTCTCCTTTGCCTTTCACTTCTGTTCTTTTTTCAGCTATTTGTACGGCATCCTCAGACAACCATTTTGCCTTTTTGCATTTCTTTTTCATGGGGATGGTTTTGATCACTGCCTACTATATAATGTCACAAACCTTTGTCCATAGCTCTTCAGGCACTCTATCAGATCTAATCCCTTGAATCTGTTTGTCACTCCCACTGATAATCATAAGGGATTTGATTTAGGTCATACCTGAATGGTCTAGTGGTGGTGTTACTTTCTTCAATTTAAGTCTGAATTGGAAATAAGGAATTCATGATCTGAGCCACAGTCAGCTCCTGGTCTTGTTTTTGCTGACTGTATAGAGCTTCTCCATCTTTGACTGCAAAGAATATAATCAGTTTGATTTCAGTTTTGAGCATCTGGTGATGTCCATGTGTAGAGTTGTCTCTTGTGTTGTTGAAGAGAGTGTTTGCTGTGACCAGTGCATTCTCTTGGCAAAACTGTGTTAGGTTTTACCCTGCTTCATTCTGTACTCCAAGGCCAAATTTGCCTGTTATTCCAGGTGTCTCTTGATTTCCTACTTTTGCATTCCAGTCCTCTATAATGAAAAGAACATCTTTTTGGGTGTTAGTTCTAGATGTCTTATAGGTCTTGATAGAACCATTGAACTTCACCTTCTTCAGCATTACTGCTTGGGGCATAGACTTGGATTACTGTAATATTAAATGGTTTGCCTTGGAAACAAATAGAGATCATTCTGTCGTTTTTGAGATTGCACCCAAGAACTGCATTTCTGACTTTTGTTGACTATGAGTGCTACTCTGTTCTCTTCGTTTCAAATGATATAACATAGTGTTATTACTTAAAAAGATACTTCTGCTTTTGTACAAACGTTGAGGGCACTCTTTGTTGAAAAAACTCCCAAATATGTTGTTGGATTAAAAAAAAAAAGAAAAATATGCTGTATGTAATAATGCTAGCATTACTGTTCCTGTTTTTAATGAGCGCTGGTGGTGGTAGATTAGGTGTTGTTCTGGAAGAATACCTAAGAAACTGGGCATGAGAACTGAGTGGCGCAGGGGGACAGGTTTTGGAAGAAGTATTTATATGAATGCAATATGTGAATATATTAAGCTATTGTATATGAGTGCAGTACCTATGTTTTTTAAATCCTTCCGATTCACAGTTGTAATGAACGGCTTCTTTTATTGTTTCTCTTATTAGAATACAGTACAGATAGTGGAACATACTAAATAGTATTGTGTGCAAGTGGCTGACTGTTGTCTTGCCTTGTTTAATCTATCCTTTTTCACTCCAATTCTCAGAGAAAAAGAATGCCTTTTTGGTGTTTCTATTCACTTTCAAATGTGATGAGGGCTACAAAAGATTGCATTAAGGTTACTCTCTATCTCGGATTTTATTTCAGCATAGAGATTCTGTTTAAGAATGTAACTTGTGTGAGGAATTTTGAATGTCTAGGAACCAAGCTATGTGGGACTGTACAAGCATGGCTTTCTGCGTCCACCTGGTGGGGGGAAAAATATACAGTTCATGGAAATAGGATAGGAAAAAAACCTTTAAAAAAAAGAATTCCTGCTATCTTGTACAAATGTAACTTGTGCTCGTTTTTAACCTACTTATTTAGATGATTGGAAATCTCTAAGGTTTCTCTCAAAACGTCAGTAAAATGATTGTATTTCAGATGAGTGTTACTATTAGCACCTGTAACATGGACCTCCTGGAAATTTAGTTGGAGAATTCCTATATAATTTTCAATTGAGTGAGGAGGTATGAAAATTGGGCTTTTAGCCTTCTGTTTTCTCTCTGAAAACTGCTGAAAATAAGTCAAATAAAGACAGGGACAGACCGCTGCTTATAGGCATAAGATGGCAAGAGTACTGCCATCTTTAATTTTTTATTGAAGAAGGAATAGGATTAAATGTTAAACATCTTTTTTTTGTTATTGATTAAGGATAGAGTATGTTTAGAAAATAAAAAGTACTACGCTGCGATACTTACAATGGATAACCAGCAAGGACCTACTGTATAGCACATGGAACTCTGCTCAGTGTTATGTGGCAGCCTGGATGGGAGTGGGGCTGGCAGGAGAATGGGTGCATGTGTATGTATGGCTGAGGCTCTTCTCTGTTCATCTAAAACTGTCACAACATTGTTAGCTGGCTATATCCCAGTACAAAAAAATTTTTTTAATTTAAAAAAGAAAAAAGTACTAATATGATTTTTAATTAAAACTCTTACTGTGTTTCTAACTAATAATAAATGCTAATAAATTTTACAGTTTATTCTCTATCTTCCTTTTTCTCAGGCACATAGAAAGCCCCATGTAGTATATATAGTATTTAATATTAATTAGGTAACAAACATATTTATATATTTGAGAATTGGTAATTATTAATTATATATTTCCTATTAAGAATATTTGACTAATTAGATTCCAAAATCCTGTTATTCTCCTTCTAAAATCCTATTATTCTGCTTCTAAGATCCTTAATTGAATAACAACAGCAATAACAGACACCCCTGGGATATCACATAGCTGTTAGTAAAGCCCATAGAAGTTAGTGATTGGAGAGCCTCTCTCTAAAGGCATAACTTAGAGTATATTTATATGTATTCTGTGTTTACTTATACCCAGGGTGATTTTTATTTTCAATAAAAATCAGTGCGACATACAAAGACATACATGAAAGAAAAGTGAAAGTAAAAGTCGCTCAGTCATGTCCAACTCTTTGCGACCCCATGGACTATATAGTCCTTGAAATTCTCCAGGGCCAAATACTAGAGTGGGTAAACAGTCCCTTCTCCAAGGGATCTTCCCAAGGATACTGATTATTTGTATAGGATCTTGACATCCCCCAGATGCCCAGAATCAATCCTTTAGGTCTTTGTGAGAACATGAATCAGTGGTGAGGGAAAACACTTGGGTGACTTGGAACAAGACCTGTTTACTAAATTATGGAAATATTCAGTACTTTAACATCTGAAGTCAGCCTTTAACTGAAAGTTTGTTTACTTTCAATTAAACAAGAAGGGTCTATCTTTTTATATAGATTGTTTATCATATTTGTCTCAGTTATTGTAAAGTCATTGTTAATTCCAGCATCAGGATTTTTTATGAGTCAGTTTACATTGATGGATTTTTCTCATAACTCTGGATCCTGTTTTCTTGTTTATTCAGATGCCTGGTCATTTTTTGTCACAGCATGGCGAACGATGGTAGAGATTCTGAATTCTGTTAACTTTGTCAAAGGAGTGTTGAGTTTTGTCTGTCAGGCAGTTAAATTACTGGAGGTTAACCTTGATCTTGTTCCTAACCATCATATGCAGTGATTTTTCTAGGGACATATGAGAAAGGAAGAGAAAGAATGCAATTTGAAATAAACCTAGGCTGACTCCTACAGAATGAAGATCACTGGTAAACCAGTGACTGAAAGTGAAAGTTGCTCAGTTGTGTCCAACTGTTTGCGACCCCATGGACTATACAGTCCATGGAATTCTCCAGGCCAGAATACTGGAGTGGGTAGCCTTCTCCAGGGGATCTTCCCAACCAGGGGTCAAACCCAGGTCTCTCACACTGCAGATGGATTTTTTACCAGCTGAGCCACCAGGGAAGCCCAAGAATACTGGAGTGGGTAGCCTATCCCGTCTCCAGCGTATCTTCCCGACCTGCATTGCAGGCAGATTCTTTACCACTGAGCTACCAGGGAAGTCCAGTGACTGCTCCACTAAATTATTTCTTTTGACATGCAGTTGTTATTGTTCAGTCACTAAGTCATGTCTGACTCTTTGTGATCCCGTGAGCTGTAGCCCAGCAGGCTTCCTTGTTTGTCACTATTTCCCAAAGTTTGCTCAAATTCATGTCCATAGAGTCAGCGACGCTAACCATCTCATTCTTTGCCACCTGCTTCTCCTTTTGCCATCAGTCTTTCCCAGCATCAGGGTCTTTTCCAGTGAGTCAGCTCTTCACTTCATGTGCTTGAAGTATTGGAGCTTCAGCATCAGCCTTTCCAATGAATATTCAGGGTTCATTTCCTTTAAGATTGACTGGTTTGATCTTGCAGTAGCAGGTCTAAAACATAAAGTTTTTATATTCTAGCCACCACATGCTACACATAAAAATATAAATTTGAAATAAAAGAATATATAATATTTTAAAAGATGAACTTTCATGTATACCTGTGGTGGATTCATTTCGATATTTGGCAAAACCAATACAATATTGTAAAGTTTAAAAATAAAATAAAATTTAAAAAAATAAATAAATAAATAAAAATAAAATAAAAGATGAATTTTCTTTAAACTGGAAGTTGTAATTGATTACAAATGCTCTGAAGTTCCAGAGATGGAGCTCAATAAGGGGATAATCTCTTAAAATATTTTTATAGTTGGGAAGAAAATACAGTAAATTGTTAATTATCTGAAATACATAGTAGAATAAGTCATTGGACTCCAAAGAAATGAAGGTTAAAGAAAACATTGAAAAACATTCTTTTCACCATTATGAATTAAAATATTTCTGAAGTAAACGTTTAACCTCTTAAGTGTGAAAGCTAATTTAATAGTATATAATAGAGTGTATGTTAGACATACATTTTTCATTCTTTCTTATACTCAATTTTTTTTTATAGCATTTGATACTCTTGAGACCTTCCCTGGTAGCTTAGACGGTAAAGAGTCTGCTTGCAATGCAGGAGGCCTGGGTCCGATCCCTGGGTCAGGAATATTCCCTGGAGAAGGAAATGGCAACCCACTCCAGTATTCTTGCCTGGGAAATCCTATGGACAGAGGACCCTGGCAGGCTATATAGTTCATGGGGTCGCAAAGAGTCAAACACAATTGAGCGACTGACACTTTGACTTTCACGATTCCCTTGGCTTTCTTGATGCCAAGTTTCCATTGGTTCTCTTTCTTTCTTTCTGCCAGTATCTTTGTAGCTTCATTTTTGGATTATTCCTCACTCTTGACCTTCCTCCCATAAACATTTGGTACCAGATGTAAATAACACTGCCCTCCAGGCTTAGCATTATAGGAGTAAGCAAATTAGGTGTTTATTGCCATGGAAACTGTAATTGTTAAAGCTCTTTGCAAGTATTAATAAATGCTGAGCTCATACTACATAATTTATTCTCAGTACTTAGTTACCTGAGAGGTCTTCTGGAGGGAGAAACTATATTTCTTCACCTTTGAATCTTCGACAAGCATAGCGCCTGTCACAGAGCCCAGACCGTTTAACAGGAGATTCTGTGATACCTTAGAAATACTGTGGTCTGGAACTGTGTTTTCCATGACAGTAGCCACTAGTCAAATGAAGTGACTTAAATGTTAATTGTAGATAAAATAAAACTTAAAATTTAGTGTTTTTGTTACACTCATTCGGTATTTCAAATGTGCGGTCACCACACATGGCTAACGGCTACTGTGTTCAGTAGTACGGATTACGGAATATCTCCATCACTGGTGAAAGTTCTCTTGGACAGGGGTAGAGAATGGGAACCACTACGATCCCTAGCTCTAGACTGTCATTCTATCATTAGTTCATTTTTATGGTTTCTCTGCCTCTTTCCTTTCTTCTCAGCTTCACTTATCCTTCCATCTTCTAATCTGTCATTTCAGTGTGTCTGGTTTTTAAACTCAGTCCGTCAGGTTTGTAATAATAGCAACTATGGTCTTTTTTTTTTCCCCCCAGAATTTCTGATCTAGATTGAATTATACATGGATAAACTACTGTATAGTGAAATTGTTGATAAATGGCAGTTTTATAAGTGGTTTCATGGTCTTTGCTTGAATATTCTTCAGAGCAGTTATATTCATTGCTTTCCCAGTATGCTTTTCTTAAAAGATAACTGATAAATTGCTTATTGCTTCCCTACAGTTTGCAGTCTGTGCTGGAAGATCTCCTGGTTGCTACTTCTGATGGACTTCTTCATCTTATTCACTGGGAAGGAATGACAAATGGGAGGAAAGCTATTAATCTTTGTACAGTACCCTTTTCAGTAGACCTGCAGTCATCTAGAGGTAGTAATACTTTTTACATGAGATAGAACCAGGTGTTTAATATTTTATATAATATAGACAGATATTTTCTATGGATGAACATTGATTTTTCTACTTTGAAATTAATTATGCAAGGGAAGAAAAGGAGAGTGAGTTGAGTGAGTGTGCGTGTGTGTGTAGGAAGGAGTAGTTTGTTCAGTGCTGTTAGGTCTTCAAATTTCGACCTTTTAACTGTTCTTACATGGTTTGCAAGCAAAAGTGTAAGAGAATTAATTTACTATATTTATATTCATATTTCAAATACTTATTTTTTCATCAGCAGGTTCATTCCTGGGTTTTGCAGATGTGCACATTAGAGACATGGAATACTGTGCCACACTTGATGGATTTGCTGTTGTGTTTAATGATGGTAAAGTTGGATTTATTACACCAGTGTCAAGTAGATTTACTGCAGAGGTAGGATTTACTTTCAATGTTTGTTTTTCAATTTTGCATTTATTAATTTTCATCTTCATTAAATCCCCCTCCAGTTTTCCTTATTTAAGATTTTAGGAGTGGTTAATTTTTTTTTTATCAAAGCTATACATACAACTAACATAAACAAAGAAGTCTTAACTATACATAAACAAGGAAGTCTTTTGACATGTTAATGAAAAGGGATCGTTCCTTTCCTCTCTTCATGCCCAGTGTTCATTCTCAGAGGCAACTACTTTTTACTCCTTTATTGGTTATTTTGCTGTTTATCTCCACTACTCTGAGTATTTCCTGTAGTTTTTAGTTTTTAGGCTGTGTTTATTGACTTGCCATTGTGGAAAATGACTGTTTACTTCCCTCTTCCCTGGTCCCACAACGTCTGTAAGTTCTTCCCATCATTCCAATATAGATAATGTGATTTTGATTGTATTAGTATTTGTTTCGTCATCTTGAAGAAATTTCTCTTGGATTCTTCTGGATGGATTGCTTGCTATGCATACCTTTAACACAGCTGCATGTGGGGGCTGTCCATCATCATCATCCTAAGGATTCCCTATATTCCTTTACTCTTAGATCCTTTCAGAGTTAATGGTAAATATTTGATTAGTTAATGTATGAATTTGGTTGTGACAAAGACCCAGAATAAAAATCTGGATTCCCCGAAGGCTGTGTGGGATTTGGTGGGTTTGGTTGACTGTGCTCTTCATAACGTGAGCTAACTGGGTTATTTTTTTCCTCCCCACGCCTTATCCAGTCTTCTCCAAAGACGATGTACCTGGCTGGCCCAGTATTTTGGGATTTTGAGTTATGAAAGAGTTAGACTAGAGATTCCAAATTCAGGAAGTAAACTCCCACGTATCCCTATTTTCAGTGTTGTTTAGAGACCACTGAGATTTTTGTCTTGTTTTTCTCTAAAGAAAATTTTCAGTTTTCTCTTGGAGTGGAGGTAGAATATTCCTTAGCTGCTCAGAGTGGGAGGTAACCTAAGCAGACCCAGGCATTGAATAAACAGTCTTTGAACCAGTCCTGCTGCTTTTAGTTCAGCTTTTAAGAGATATTTTAATTCCCCAAGCCCTTTGTGTAACCTATAATGCAAATTTGACTGTTTTTCAAAGTGTTCCTTACTGCTAGTGAAGGACTCTACTCATACGCTTGCTTCCCAGCTTACAAAATTTTCTGATACTACCTCCTCTCCCATTCTGTCCTTGCCAACTTACACATTTGGGGTTTTAAGAGTCAGAGAAACTAAATATTCATGTTCAGCCTACTCTCTCTAACTGGAAAGAATTTTAAGTTGTTAAAGTATATTTTTCTATATGGTATCAGCTTTCTCGCCTAATTTATTTCACTCAGCATATTGTAAAAGGCAAGATTTCATTCTTCCTTATGGCTAAACACAGTTGACCCTTGAACAACATAGATTTGAACTGCACAGGTCCACTGACACCTGGATTTTTTTTAATAAATACACACTGTGGTACTCTATAATCTGCAATTGCTTGAATCTACAGATACAGACCCATGGATATGGAGGGCCAGCTGTAAAGTTGTGTGTGTATTTTCTACTGTGGGGGATAGGTACCCCTAACCCTCATGTTGTTTGATTCAACTGTATTCCGTTTTGTGTGTGTGTATGTACATATACCAAATTTTCTCTATCCATTCATCCATCAGTGAACACTTAAGTGTTTCCATATTTTGGCTTTTATAAACAATGTTGCATTGAACATGGATGTATAGTAGCTGTACAAATTTACATTGCCATCAGGAATGCATAAGGGTTCCTTTTTCTCCCATTGTCCCAGCACTTAATTATTTCTTGTCTTTTTGATAACAGCCATTCTGACAGGTGTTAGGTAACATCTCATTGTGGTTTTGATGTGCGTTTCTCTTATATTAGTGGTGTTGAGCATCTTTTCAGGTACTTTTTGGGTATCCTTACGGTCCCACCACTTCATGGGAAATAGATGGAGAAACAGTGGAAACAGTGTCAGACTTTATTTTTTGGGGCTCCAAAATCACTGCAAATGGTGATTACAGCCATGAAAGTAAAAGACACTTACTCCTTGGAAGGAAAGTTATGACTAACCTAGATAGCATATTGAAAAGCAGAGACATTACTTTGCCAACAAAGGTCCATCTAGTCAAGGCTATGGTTTTTCCAGTAGTCATGTATGGATGTGAGAGTTGGACTGTGAAGAAAGCTGAGCGCCGAAGAATTGATGGTTTTGAACTGTGGTGTTGGAGAAGACTCTTGAGAGTCCCTTGGACTGCAAGGAGATCCAGCCAGTCCATTCTGAAGGAGATCAGCCCTGGGATTTCTTTGGAAGGAATGATGCTAAAGCTGAAACTCCAGTACTTTGGCCACCTCACGCGAAGAGTTTACTCATTGGAAAAGACTCTGATGCTGGGAGGGATTGTGGACAGGAGGAGAAGGGGACGACAGAGGATGAGATGGCTGGATGGCTTCACTGACTCGATGGACGTGAGTCTGAGTGAACTCCGGGAGTTGGTGATGGACAGGGAGGCCTGGCATGCTGCGATTCATGGGCTCGCAAAGAGTTGGACACGCCTGAGCGACTGATCTGATCTGATGTGTTCTTTAGAAAAATGTCTGTTCAGATCATCTGCCCCCTTTTTTAATCAATTTTTTTGTTATTAAATACATGAGTTCTTTATATATTTTGAATATAACCTTTTGTCACATATGTGATCTGCAAATATTTTCTCCCATTCAGTAGACTGCCTTTTCATTTTGTTGACGTATGTTTGGGATTTAAATTTATTTCCTGAAAATAAACATGTTAGAGCTGGAAGGTAATTGACTCATTTCTGAATATCAGCTTTTATTAGTATTTGGTTAAAGAAAATTTTCTAGTAATTTAAGGATTTAAATAATGAAAAGTAGATGGACATTATTAAGGAAGTTATAAGTAGAAAATATAAGTTACATGAAAACATTACATATGTATTACTGGTAATTGGGAAATACTCTAATGGTGTATTTATATTAGAAATTATTTAAGTGCCTTATAAAAACTCCTGTTTGGCATTCTATAATGGCTGTACAAATTTACAGCCACTATACAGTATACACATCTATATACACATCATATACACACACACACACATATACACTATGTATAACTTACAATATACACTGTAAAACTACAGTAGACACATCTATTAAAATATGTCAGACTATGCCACTCCTCTGCTCAGAACCCTTTAGTAGGACTAGAGTTTTAGGACAAAACCTGCTGGGGTCAACTAGAAAAGCTGGAGAAGAAATAATTTTTTTAATGTGCTTAAAGGCTTTGGAGAGCTAACAGAACAGTAAGGAATTCAGAGGCTAGGGGAGGCCAGAGGCCCAGTGAGCTAAAATGAGCAATGCGCAAACAAGACTGTATGCAACAATATGGATGAATCTCACAAAAATATTCAGTGGAAACAGCCAGACACAAAAAAGTATGTGCTGTGATTCTATTTTACATAAAGCAGAAGGAAGTCTTAAAACCTAGGCAGCTCTGAATTAGAGTTTGTATGTGCATGTTTAAGTGTTAATAGTTTAAAGGAAAAGAAGAAAGTGATTACCATGTAAATCTGGATATTGGTTAATTTTGTGGTTGGGGTGAGGGTATATTGATCAGGAGTGACACTATTGGGAGACTTTCAGTACTCGTAATTCCTAGCTGAGTGGTAATTTCACAAGTGTTTCCTTTGTGATATTATTATGATGTACATTTTTGGTTTTGGTATTTTTCTTTAATGTATCATAATTTATAATAGAAAGGGTTAAAAAAATTAAAGACTCTCCAGATGACTCCCTATATATGAAATGGAGAAAAAGTCAAAGGTCTCATCATGGTGGCTTTCAAAGCCCTATAAATCTGGCCTGCTATTTCATCCGTTACCTCCTTTACTACTTCTTCCCTTATTCCACTCCACTCCAGCCACACAAGTTTCTTTTATCTTTGAACATGCCAGAAATGCTGCTGTGACAGGGCCTTTCTGTTGCTCTATCTCTTTCAGTACTTTCCTTGAGAGGCACCTTCATCATAGGGAAAATAGTTTAATATTACATCCTTTCCCCATACACTCTCTTCTCCATAATTGTTTTATTATTTTTTTTGTAGCATTTACCAACTTTCTGCATAATACTGTACAATTTTTTAAACTTGTCAGTCTCTTAACAAATGTAAGGCAGGGATACAGCTGAGGATTTTAGTATGTTTGAATATCTGCAGTATCCTCAGTATCTAGAGCAGCATCTGGTGAATAGTGGGTGCCTGGAAGACTTTTATGGTAGGGATGAATGAATGAATTCCAGTCTAGACAGTAGTCCAAAGAAATAATGCTCATTGCTCTCTTTTGCCATTTTCCATTATCTGAAGTATAGTTTTATTATTAAAGTAAAATAAATAAAACTCCTACAAAGAAGCAAACATTTCATATTTAGATAGTAGATTATATAGTTTATTTAGGAATTTTAAAAAATCTATAGTATTATGTTTTGAACAGCTTAATTATATCGGATCATCTAATGTTTACTGTTGTGAGAATCCAAAAATAAAGTGCTGTATTGTAGTGTGCTAATTTTTGTGCTTACTAAACTAGCAGTCATGGTGACCTTTACCTTAGAATATATGATCTAAGATGCCCTTGATCTGACAAATAAAAACAGACAGTAGAGTTGAATCTGTGTCTGTATTCAAAATTAAGTAGTATATAAAGCTTAATATCATTTATTCATCAAAGCTTATTTAACTTGTTGAATTCCAGGCATTATATTAAGTGGGTTACATGTATTGAATATATCTACTCCCATTTAAACTTCAAAACACTCTAAGAGGTAATTACAGAAAAGAAAACTGAAGCTTGAAAATGTCACAAAGTCATTTTTACAAGTGAGTGGTAGATCTGAGATGTAATGTTAGGCTGCCATATACCATGCTATTATACTATAAAGCAAAAGAGTAAAAGAGAATAGTAAGCAATTGACAAATCATTAATCACTTCTAAAGAATGTCGTTGTTGTTCAGCCCCGAGTCATGTCCGACTCTTCAAGACCCTAAGGACTACAGCACACCAGGCTTCCTTGTCCCTCACCATCTCCTGGAGTTTGCCAAAGATCATGTCCATTGAATCAGTGATGCCATCCAACCATCTCATCCTCTGTCACCCTCTTCTCCTTCTGCCTTCAGTCTTTGCCAGCATCAGGGTCTTTTCCAGTTGAGTCAGCTGTTTGCATCAAGTAGCCATAGTATTGGAGTTTCAGTTTCAGCACCAGTCCTTCCAAAGAGTATTCAGGGTTGATTTCCTTTAAGATTGACCAGTTTGATCTCCTTGCTTTCCAAGGGACTCCTAAGAGTCTTCTCCAGCACCACAATTCAAAGCATCAGTTCTCCAGCACTCTGCCTTCTTTATTGTCCAGCTCTCACATTGGTACATGACTACTGGAAAGACCATAGCCTTGACTATAAGGGACCTTTGTTGGCAAAGTGATGTCTTTGCTTTTTAACATACTGACTAGGTTTGTCATGGCTTTCCTACCAAGAAGCAATCGTCTTCGAGTTTCATAGCGGCAGTCACCATCTGCAGTGATTTTAGAGCCTAAGAAGAGGAATCTGTCGCTGCTTCCACCTTTTCCCCTTCTGTTTGCCGTGAAGTGATGATACTGGATGCCATGATCTTAAGTTTTTTTTAATATTGAGTTTTAAGCTGGCTTTTTCACTCTACTCCTTCACCTTCATCAAGAGGCTGTTTAGTTCCTCTTTGCTTTCTGCCATTAGAGTGGTGTCATCCACATATCTCAGATTGTTGATATTTCTCCCGACAGTCTTGATTCCAGCTTGTAATTCATCCAGCCTGGCATTTTGCATGATGTGCTCTGTGTATAAGTTAAATAAACAGGGTGACAATAAACAGCTTTGTCATACTCCTTTCTCTATCCTGAGCCATTCAATTATTCCATACAGGGTTCTGTTACTTCTTGACCCCCATACAGGTTTCTCAAGAGACGAGATAGACCAAATAAAATTGACTAATTCCCATTGATTGGGAAAGTTAAACACTATGTGCTAAGTGGGAAGAAGAAGAATAGTGAGTAAGTTAGATGCAGTTTCTACCATCAAGAGGTTTACATTTTAATAGGAAAATTGTCTTCAATTAATTTGAATTTAGAGATCAGATATCCATCTTTTAGTGTTTTATAAATGAATTAGCACTGGACTGAGCTCATCTGGAAATATTTATTAAACCAGTTAATGAAATTGAGATTTTAAGGGAAAGAATCCAGATGGTAGTCCTGATGGGATGTTTTCCTATCCAGATGAAACCATATAAAGAACCATATAAAACCTTATGAAATTATGTTTACTGAAGGGGAATTATGTTAATTGAAGTATATTTGGAGAACACATTTTAAATCTTAACTATTTTTCTTAATTTTAGCAGCTTCATGGAGTTTGGCCACAAGATGTTGTTGATGGAACTTGTGTAGCAGTAAATAACAAGTATCGACTGATGGCATTTGGTTGTGCGAGGTAATAAATGTAGATGCCTGTATTTTAAGACTTATTGCCAAAAATAATTTTTTTAAAAAACATAAGATGTTCTTATTAACACACTTAGGAATTTTGTTGTGCCTTTTATAATTTATGAATCAACCTTAATATAAAATGTAAAAGTATTTTAATTGAAGCAAGCAAATATAAAGGGTTTTGGAGATTAGGTGTTTTAATTTGTGAGCTTTTTTTCAGTGGTAGGAAATTGAGTCACAAGTTAAGGTTAAATCAGTTAAAATTTAGGTTCTTTATTGTTTTAAATAACATCAGGAGGAGGTTTTGTTTATTTTTGGCTGTGCTGGGTCTTCAGTTGCTGTACAGGATTTTCTCTAGTTGTGGTGAGTGGGGGCCACTGGACTTCTCATTGCAGATGGCTTCTCTTGTTGTGGAACACAGGCTCTAGGGGGCACAAGTTTCAGTAGTTGTGGCACATGGGCTTGGCTCCTGAGATGTAGAGTTACGGCACATGGGCTTGGTTGCTCCACAGCGTGTAGAAGCCTCCTGGACCAGAGATCAAACCTATGTCTGCTGCAGGTGGATTCTTTACCTCTGAGCCACCAGGGAAGCCCCTAATCCTTTCTTTTTAAGACATCAGTGTTGACTTGCCTTTGAGTTAGTGAGTGTGCCTTAGTTAACAAGCACATTTAAAGCTCATTTGTAAAATCATTTTCTTGACTTGATTCAAATGATGAAGGTTTTCAAAGTAAAATTGAATGCCAGTTCATTTTAAAAATAGCCTTACAGAAGATTCAGATTTTTCTATCTCTTCCTCAGTCATTTTGGCAAGTTATATTTTTCTAGGAATTGGTTTCTTTCATATACACTGTCAAATTTATTGACATATAACTTATAATACCCTTTGTAATTTTCATATTATAAAATAAAAACAAATGGGGAAGTGTGTAATCAAGATAGTCACAGTTTTACAAATAATTATAGTACAAGCATCCATCTTTTCACAACTTGGTCAAGAAATAGAACATTGCTAGCCAATATAAATTTTATCACTCCTACTTCCTAATCATGTCTCCCAGTCCCTTCCTAATTCATTTTCTCTTACATAGACACACAATCTTTAATCAAATGCATGGGTAAATTAATGATAAATCCTCAATAAGATCTAAAACTCATTCATATTCAGACTAACCTAATTGCCACCAAATTTCCTTTATATCTCTCTTTTTTTAGTCAGAATCATTCAAAATTCATGAATTATATTTGG
Source organism: Bison bison bison (assembly GCF_000754665.1). Lineage (NCBI taxonomy): Eukaryota > Metazoa > Chordata > Mammalia > Artiodactyla > Bovidae > Bison > Bison bison. The sequence continues at coordinate 240,566 of NW_011494508.1, forward strand.
TTATCATTTCTCTTTAGTTACCTTTTGCCTATAAAAATTCTTAGTACAAAAGTAATCGTGGTTTCGGATGATGAATTTTAAATCATTATAACTAGGCTCACACACATCTGTATTAATAAAAATAGGAACCATTACAATCAACACATTTTTGCCAGAGAGAAATAAGTTTATTTCTGTGGTGTAAAAATCTGTGCTTCAGAATTTAATAAACACTTGGAAAGCATTTTCTGTGTCCTGCTGGTTGTGAAAGCATTTTCCCTGCAAAAAAGTTGAGCTGCTTGAAGAAGTAGTAGTCGGCTGGGGAGAGGTCAGATGAATATGGTGGATGAGGCAAAACTTTATAGCCCCATTCATTCATCTTTTGAAGCATTGATTGTGTGACATGTGGAAGAACTGGGCACATTCTGTTGACCAGTGCTGGCTGCAGGCATTGCAGTTTTCAGTGCATCAGTGCAGCTCATTGATTTGCTGCGCATATTTCTCAGGTGTAGTAGTTTCGCTGGGATTTGGAAAGCTGTAGTGGATCAGACCACCAAATACTGACCATGACTATTTTTTTTTGGTACAAGCTTGGCTTTGGGAAGTGCTTTGGAGCTTCTTCTCAGTTCAACCACTGAGCTGATCATTGCCAGTTGCTATGTAAAATCCACTTTTTGTCACATGTCACAGTCTGATCTAGAAATAGTTCATTGTTGCATAGAATAAGAGAAGATGATGCTTCAGAACGATGATTTTTTGATTTGTGGTCAGCTTATGAGGCACCCACTTATCGAACTTTTTCATCTTTCCAGAAAGTGCTTCAAATGCCGAATGACTGTAGAACAGTCAATGTTGAATTCTTTGGCAACTTCTAGTTACAGGAGGATCAGCTTTGATGATCCTCTCGGTTGTTGTCAAATTCTGATGGCTGGCCACTGCACTTCTCCTCTTCAGGGCTCTCATCTTGTTTGCAAAACTAATTGAACCACCACTGCCCCGTATGTTCATTAGCAGTTTCCAGGCCAAATGCGTTGTTGATGTTACAAGTTGTCTCTGCTGCTTTGTAACCCATTTTGAACTTAAATAAGAAAATCCCTCAAATTTGCTTTTTGTCTAACATCATTTCCCTAGTGTAAAATAAATATAAACAGCAAGTAATAAGTCATTAGCAAAAAAAAAAGCGAGAAATGCCCATTAAAATGATGTATAACATAACCACATTTATTTAAGAACATATTCCAGTGTCAAACAGCAAAGTTCAGCAGTGCAAAATTGCAGTTACTTTTGTGCCAACCTATAATGCCTTTGTTATTTTTATGATATTAACTTTTTTTTAAGAGTCTAGGTCAGTTGTTTATAGAATATCCTACATTCTAAAGTGTCTTGTTATGTTTTCTCATAATGGCATTTAATTACTTTCTGTAACACCTGTTTGAACCTTGAAGGTGGTTCTTACTGAACCATTACAGTCAAATTAGTAGGAAGCTCACAGATAGGAACAGTGGTGGGTGTGCACTTCTACATCATCTGCATTCAGGGCTAGCACCCAGGGGTATAGCAAGGCCAGATTAGAATCGAGGATTTCAACCCTTCTTCCAGGATGAAAATGGAATCTTGGCCTTCAGTCTTTTAGTCACCTCGGTTTTCATGAGTTGGGGCAGAATCAGCCCTTCTTACGGCATGATTGTGGGTTGGGATGAAATTTTTGTGATTATAGCTACGTGACATATCCTACTAGTGGCTTCTAGCCCTGATCTCTTAGTACTTACTTTGAACAATTAATCTGTCTGTAGCTGGTGTCCTTAGAGTTCTGTAGAAAGTCACTTTCTTTTAGGATACCAGTTTAAAACCTTATTCTTACCCTTGTATTTAAGGTTTGATTAGATTCTAGTTAGACACTTTTGTCATAGGTGATGTTTTGTACTTCCTGTGACATCATGTAGCAATAGCATCAAGCTGTCTCAATATTGATGAACTAAATTTGATTACTTGTAGTGATAATAGCTACGTATATCTTTATTATAGAAGTTTTTTTGTTTTGAGATTAGTAGGTAGTTTTTTAATAAAAAAAATAATTTTGGGCTTATGAGAAATGGAAAGAAAAAGAATATAGGCACTATAAATACTTAAATTGTCAATCTTTTGTAATTATTAACACCTACTTCTTATATTAGAGATATCTGGATTCCTCACTGACTTATTAGAGCTCAGCAACCCAGAGTTAGCACTTGACAATTTTAGATGCAAAGCAAAAACAATACCTGCTAGCCACTTAGTGCTATGTCTCTGCAAGGTAGCTAATTGGGCAGGTAGTCCGGATAGATGTTCCAGGCATTTGTCTTCTGACAGGTTGAAATAACAGATCAGATTTTCTCTCCCACCTGAAATAGTCAAGAAAATGGACAAAGAGATGAAACAGCTATTTCAAATTCAAGACATAGGACATCAGGCAACAAAGGACAGTGGTCCCTGAGAGATGAGAATCTAAATAAAAAAATTTAAAAAAAAACAGCTCTTCAACTGTCCCAGTTTTAATTTCTTTGAGAGAGTTTCCAGCACGTGGATGGGGAGACAGAGCCTGGCAGATTCCCTGGACTGAGTGTGTGCAAATGAAAGTCTGGGAGACCAAAGCAGCAGGGGATCACAGACCAGACACCAGAGAGGAGAGAGTGGCACAAAGAGAGAACTTCTTTTGAGTATTAAATTGAAATGTGGAAGATAAAAGACCCAAATCAAATATTACAGAAGAAAAGATTAATATACTTGAAGAACATAGCAAGAGAAAGGATACAAAATGAAACAGAAAAAAAGGAATTTAAAAACAGAGCATCAGGGAGCTATGGGATAGCTTTAAGCAGCCTGTTGTTGCAGGTGTTTTTAGTCCCATTCTGATCCTTAAGAGTTAGGCCTGGCTGGAAACCGATCAGAGCTGCTGTGAGGAGACCGTCTGACTTCTCCTACCTTGAAGGATTACACATTAGGGTCAGAACATTCTGGCAGTCATATGCTTGGTGTCATCCTGGTATGTGCAGAAGCAGCCTTGGGTTTAAATCATTTTAAAAACAACATTGATGTTAAATTTTGACCTGAGAATAGCCATGTAAGGAGAAATGGTGTTTTTTATGATTATTGTAGTTCAATTTTGAAATGTAGCTTAGATGTAATAGAAAAACTCTCTTGGTTTCTGGCCCTTTGTAACAGTTTGACCCTTCTAAAAAATTTTTTTAACAGAATCATAACACATATCATAGATATACGAGTATGTATAAAGATAGGCTCGATAAAGGACAGAAATGGTATGGACCTAACAGAAGCAGAAGATAATAAGAAGAGATGGCAAGAATACACAGAAGAACTGTACAAAAAAGATCTTCATGACCCAGATAATCACAATGGTGTGATCACTAACCTAGAGCCAGATATCCTGGAATGTGAAGTCAAGTGGGCCTTAGAAAGCATCACTACGAACAAAGCTAGTGGAGGTGATGGAATTCCAGTTGAGCTATTCCAAATCCTGAAAGATGAAGCTGTGAAAGTGCTGCACTCAATATGCCAGCAAATTTGGAAAACTCAGCAGTGGCCACAGGACTGGAAAAGGTCAGTTTTCATTCCGGTCCCAAAGAAAGGCAATGCCAAAGAACGCTCAAACTACTGCACAACTGCACTCATCTCACACGCTAGTAAAGTAATGCTCAAAATTCTCCAAGCCAGGCTTCAGCAATATGTAAACCGTGAACTTCCTGATGTTCAAGCTGGTTTTAGAAAAGGCAGAGGAACCAGAGATCAAATTGCCAACATCCGCTGGATCATGGAAAAAGCAAGAGAGTTCCAGAAAAACATTCTGTTTCTGCTTTATTGACTATGCCAAAGCCTTTGATTGTGTGGATCACAATAAACTGTGGGAAATTCTGAAAGAGATGGGAATACCAGACCACCTGATCTGCCTCTTGAGAAATTTGTATTTAGGTCAGGAAGCAACAGTTAGAACTGGACATGGAACAACAGACTGGTTCCAAATAGGAAAAGGAGTTCGTCAAGGCTGTATATTGTCACCCTGCTTGTTTAACTTATACGCAGAGTACATCATGAGAAATGCTGGACTGGAAAAACACAAGCTGGAATCAAGACTGCCGGGAGAAATATCAATAACCTCAGATATGCAGATGACACCACCCTTATGGCAGAAAGTGAAGAGGAACTAAAAAGCCTCTTGATGGAGGTGAAAGTGGAGAGTGAAAAAGTTGGCTTAAAGCTCAGCATTCAGAAAATAAAGATCATGGCATCCGATCCCATCACTTCATGGCAAATAGATGGAAAAACAGTGTCAGACTTTATTTTTCTGGGCTCCAAAATCACTGCAGATGGTGACTGCAGCCATGAAATTAAAAGACGCTTACTCCTTGGAAGGAAAGTTATGACCAACCTAGATAGCATATTGAAAAGCAGAGACATTACTTTGCCAACAAAGGTTCGTCTAGTCAAGGAGATGGTTTTTCCTGTGGTCATGTATGGATGTGAAAGTTGGACTGTGAAGAAGGCTGAGCGCCAAAGAATTGATGCTTTTCAACTGTGGTGTTGGAGAAGACTCTTGAGAGTCCCTTGGACTACAAGGAGATCCAACCAGTCCATCCTAAAGGAGATCAGCCCTGGGATTTCTTTGGAAAGAATGATGCTAAAGCTGAAACTCCAGTACTTTGGCCACCTCATGTGAAGAGTTGACTCATTGGAAAAGACTCTGATGCTGGGAGGGATTGGGGGCAGGAGGAGAAGGGGACGACAGAGGATGAGATGGCTGGATGGCATCACTGACTCGATGGACGTGAGTCTGAGTGAACTCCGGGAATTGGTCACGGACAGGGAGGCCTGGCGTGCTGCGATTCATGGGGTCGCAAAGAGTCAGACACGACTGAGCGACTGATCTGATCTGATAATGTATACGTACAAAAAATAATATAAAATGAAAAGTAGCATATTACCAGTATTGAACTGATGAAGCCCCTGCTTCCTCCTCTTCTGTGAAACATTCTTCTTTCTACCAGGGCAGTTACTAATCTGGAACTTGTGTGCACTAGTTCTTTGTGTATTTTTACCACAAATGTATTTCACTACTATGTTTTGGATGTTTTTCACAGTATAGAAATGAAATTATACTATTTATATAGATATATAGATAGATGGGTGGGTAGAGAGAGATGCTGTCCATTTTAAGGTATAGGACAAAAATTCATTTTCAGTTCTATATGGTATACTATTATATGAATATACCACAGTTTCTCTTCCCTTTGTCGTTGCTGGACATGTGAATGGTTGGCATTTGTTTGCACTTAAAGTCTTATAATGAACATTGTATATGTCACAAAGACAAGGATATTTCTAGGATATATCTATAGGTGAAATCACTAGACTGTAGAATATGCATTTGTTTCAGATTATGAGATGACTGTAAATTATTTACAAAATGGTTGTGTTCTAGTTTATACTATCAGCAGAACATATTTCCATAGTCATGTTTTTTATATTTGTATTTGTCTTTTTACACTGAAAGTCTTTTTGATTTTCACAGTGGTTCTGTACAGGTTTATACAATAGATAACACCACTGGAGCCATGCAGCTGTCTCATAAACTAGAATTAACAGCAAAACAGTATCCTGGTGAGTCCTCTTCTTTTTTTTTTTCCCCTTTCTTCTTAATTACAGATAATATGTGTAGTGAGTTTTGATTTGAATTAGATGATGGATGCCAAAGGCCAAGTATTATTAAAACATGTAACAACAATTCTCTCTGACTCAAGGATTTCTACTAGAGTCTCCTGGGAGACCTCTTTTATCTTCCATTCAGTTTTCTTTATCCTCACTTAGTTGTAGCCTCTATGTTGCTTGTCTGGGCTTTGCTTTAGACTCTTTCCTAATTTCATTGCCTCTGTTATTTTATGCCTTCATTTCCATTTAGTCATTCAACAAGTAATTATTGAGTACCTACTATAGGCCAGACATTGTTCTAAATGCTGGTACACAGTAGTGAACAAAACAAAAAGTCTCTCTTGGAACTCCCTTTGTGACTCTTAGGTGAATTCTGTCCACTGGAGTAAGTGTAAAATCTGTTATTATTGGAAATGTGTTTGACTGAAACTAACAGAAAACCCAACTTACTATCCCTTAAACAAATAGTATTTATTCTCTATAATGGCAAGAAATCCAAAGGTAAGCTTCTACTGGCATTCATTTGGCCTTTTCTTTCATGATCACAGGTTAACTTCTAAGGCCCAACTGTTACTTCTTGAGTCAAGAACAAAGGAGGAAAGAAAGCATATGTATGTTTTCTGATCAGGAAAGCAGAAACTAGATTGAAATGAGTTTTTGCTGAGAGGATATCTGTTTGTTTCTTCCAGTCACCTGGGAAAACTACATTAGTCTTGAAGCCTTTGCATTATATTCTCTGTTTGAGATTTTTTTCATTTTTGAATCCTACAAGTTATACAGATTTTAGATGAGCCTGAGGACTGGCTTGTGGTTGCAGATTCTCAGGGGAGCTTCTTTATTTTCCATTCAATACCATGGGCAAAAACAGGAAAGTGCTTCTTGCTATTTTTTTCACCTTCTATGTGGTAGAGTTTATTTCTCACTCTCCCTTGAATATGACATTGTATTCTCAGCATTACATGGGTATCTTCTATTCCCCGTCTTGACCAAGCTCTGAGTTTTATCTTCTGTTCCTCATATGTTGAGAGTCATCATAGGTGAAAGTCAGGTCTCTAGGTTTTGGCAGAAAAATTCAGGGCAACAGCAGTTTGTACACTCACTTACCTCCCAGTGTTTTTTAATATTTTGAAATATTTAAGTATTCTGTTTAACATTTTACTTGTTGCAGTGTGGAGAGTCATTCCAGCTATCAAATTTGCTATATTGCCAGAAATAGAAATTAGTTCCTTAAGTTTTTATCACTCTTATTGCATAGCTTTTAAAGGTTGCTTTTTTTTTCTTATCTCCTAAAGAATTTTTGCTGCAGCTGGCAAGAACAGGGTGTTGTGTATTTTGATTGTGTTTTCTAACCCTTTTATCTGTTTCTTTTTTATCCATACTGTTGATGTGATGTCCAGTGCGATAACCACATGTGGTCATTTAAATGAAACTAAAAGAAAATCAAAATGTTTCTTAGTTGCCTCAGTCAGTTTAGTCGCTCAGTCAGTTTAGTCGCTCAGTCGCGTCTGACTCTTTGCGACCCCGTGGACTGCAGCACACCAGGCTTCCCAGTCCATCACAACTTTCCGGAGATTGCTCAAGTTCATATCCATCGAGTTGGCAGTGCCATCCAGCCATCTCATCTTCCATCTTCCCCTTCTCCTCCTGCCTTCACTCTTTCCCAACATCAGGGTCTTTACCAATAAATCATTTCTTCACATCAGGTGGCCCAAATATTGGAGCTTCAGCATCAGTCCTTCCAGTGATATTCAGGACTGATTTCCTTTAGGATTGACTGGTTTGGTCTCCTTGCAGTCCAAGGGACTCTCAAGAAAAACATCAATTCTTCAGCACTCACGTTTTTTATGGTCCAACTCTCACATCCATACATGATCACTGGAATAACCATAGCTTTGACTAGACAGACCTTTGTCAGCAAAGTAGTGTTTCTGCTTTTTAATATGCTGTCTAGGTTGGTCAAAGCTTTTCTTCCAAGGAGCAATCGTCCTTTAATTTCATGGCTGCAGTCACCATCTGCAAAGATTTTGGAGCCTAAGACAATGAAGTCTGTCACTATTTCCAGTTTCCCATCTATTTGCCATGAAGTGATGTGACTGGATACTATGATCTTCATTTTTTGAATGTTGAGTTTTAAGCCAGCTTTTTCACTCTCCTCTTTCACTTTCATCAAGAAGTTCTTTAGTTCCTCTTCATTTTCTGCCATGAGGATGGTGTCATCTGCATATCTGAGGTTATTCTGTTTCTCCCAGCAGTGTTGATTTCAGCTTGTGCCTCATCCAGCCCAGCATCTCGCATGATTTTCTTCATATAAGTTAAATAAGTAGGGTGGCAATATGCAGCCTATATGTACTTCTTTCTCAATTTGGAACCAGTCCATTGTTCCGTGGCTGGTTCTAACAGTTGCTTCTTGACCTGCATACAGATTTCTCAGGAGGCAGGTAAGGTGGTCTGGTATTCCCATCTCTAAGAATTTTCCACAGTTTGTTGTGATCCATACAGACAAAGGCTTTAGTCAGTAAAGCAGAAGTATATGTTTTTCTGGAACTTTCTTGTATTTCTGTGATCCAGTGGATGTTGGCAGTTTGATTTTTGGTTCCTCTGCCTTTTTGAAATCCAGCTTGAACATCTGGACGTTCTTGGTTCACATACTATTGAAGCCTCACTGGGCGAATTTTGAGCATTACTTTGCTAGCCTGTGAGATGAGTGCAATTATACAGTAGTTTGGCATTGCCTTTCTTGGGATTGGAATGAACACTGACCTTTTCCTGTCCTGTGGCCACAGCTGAGTTTTCCAGATATGCTGGCATGTTGAGTGCAGCACTTTAAAAGCATCACTGTTTAGGATTTGAACTAGCTCAATTGGAATTCCATCACCTTCACTAGCTTTGTTCATAGTGATGCTTCCTAAGGCCTACTTGACTTCACATTCCAGGATGTCTGGTTCTAGGTGAGTGATCACATCATTGTGATTATCTGGGTCATGAAGATCTTTTGTGTATTGTTGCCACCTCTTCTTAGTATCTTCTGCTTCTGTTAGGTCAATACCATTTCTGTCCTTTATTGTGCCCATCATTGCATGAAATGTTCCTGTGGTATCTCTAATTTTCTTGAAGAAATCTCTAGTCTTTCCCATTCTATTGTTTTCCTCTTTCTTTGCATTGATCACTGAGGAAGGCTTTCTTATCTCTCATTGCTATTTTTTTGAACTCTGCATTCAGATGGTTATATCTGTCCTTTTCTCCTTTGCCTTTTGCTTCTCTTCTTTTCATAGCTATCTGTAAGACCTCCTCAGAGAGCCATTTTGCCTTTTTGCATTTCTTTTTCTTGGGGATGGTCTTGATCACTGCCTCCTGTACAATGTTTGAACCTCCATCCATAGTTCTTCAGGCACTCCGTCTGTCAGATCTAATCCCTTGAATCTATTTGTCACCGCCACTGTATAATCGTAAGGGATTTGATTTAGGGATTCATTTAAACCTGAATGACTTAGTGGTTTTTATTACTTTCTTCAATAAGGAGTTCATGATCTGAGCTACAGTCACCTCCCCATCTTGTTTTTGCTTAGCTTTTCCATCTTTGGCTGCGAAGAATATAATCAGTTTGTTTTTGGTATTGGCCTTCTGGTGATGTCCATGTGTAGAGTTATCTCTTGTGTTGTTGGAAGAAGGTGTGTGCTGTGACCAGCGTGTTCTCTTGACAAAACTCTGTTAGCCTTTGCCCTGCTTCATTCTGTACTCCAAGGTCAAACTTGCCTGTTACTCCAGGTTATCTCTTGACTTCCTACTTTTGCACTCCAGTCTCCTATGATGAAAAGGACATCTTTTATTTTTTTGGTGTTAGTTCTAAAAGCTCTTGTAGGTCATCATAGAACCGTTCAGCTTCACCTTCTTTGGGATTAGTGATTTGGGGGCATAGATTTGGATTACTATGAAATCTCAGTTGCCTCTTTACACCTAAATGTTAAATAGCCTGATGCAGCTTAGTGGCTGTCTGTTAGACCAAGCAAATATAGAATATTTACATCATTTCAGGAAGTTCTGTTGATCCCTTCTGTTGATCGTTTGACAACACTGTACTGAATTTTTCAGGTTGTTTCCTTTTCTCAGGTTCTTGGAATGCCATTTCTCCCTTTAGTTATCTGCTAATTCCTGCTCTTGTGGTCTTTGTTATGGGAGAGGGCTGCCCTTTTGGATTATGTAACTTTTGGCTATACAGCTGCTTAAAATGTTGGGAGACTTGTGTTGTCCTGCCTCTTGAACAGACATAAGCGTCTATGTTTCTTCTGGCTTCACTGGCTGATTTTTATAGGTGGCAGCACATCAGGAATCCTTACATGATCATCAGCTTCCATTCTGATTCTCAGACTCATGTTGCCCTGAAACCCCTTTTTTGTCTTTGTATAAGGACCCCCAACTCCCTAGTCACACCTAGGTCCCATTCCAACCTTCTGTCCCTATATTTCCAACTATTTTTGCCTCATCACTTCCCACTCTTCACACCTGCTGCTGCTAAGTCCTTTCAGTTGTGTCCGACTCTGTGCAACCCCATAGACGGTAGCCCACCAGGCTCCCCCATCCCTGGGATTCTCCAGGCAAGAACACTGGAGTGGGTTGCCATTTCCTGCTCCAATGCAGGAAAGTGAAAAGTGAAAGTCAATATTGAAAGTGAAGTCGCTCAGTCGTACCCGACTCTTAGCGACCCCATGGACTGCAGCCTACCAGGCTCCTCCATCCGTGGGATTTTCCAGGCAAGAGTACTGGAGTGGGGTGCCATTGCCTTCTCTGACTCTTCACACCTAGGCTGCCTTAATTCAAGCACTAACCAGTCTCACTTTTGGTTTTTTTCTTCTGGCTCCTGGAGATCATCCTTTCTGTCTTGCAAATTCAACTGTAACAGCAAGTTTGGGGATTATTTTTTACATTTTTCTCATTATGCAAATTATCACAATCTTAAGTTTACGGTAGGTTACCAGCTAGATAAATTTTTTGTATTCCTGCCACTTGAAAATTAGGTTAACCATCATTACTATTTTATTGTACATCTATGTACCTAGATTTTTTTAACATGTGTACAATGCTTGGAAAATACGTACATATGTGTGTATGTAGAGATATATATACAGATATATATGTTTACTTGGGATAATAGGAATACTGTTTATAAGCTAAAACACTAGCAGCTTTTTGTGATAGTAAATACACATCTAAACCTTTTTTTTTTTCCTTGCACATGGAATTGCTTTCGTTTTATAAGCCTTGATTTGAGTTTGTATTTTTTTCTTGGTTTGGATTTAAATTTCTCTCCTAAGTGTATAAAGTATACTAATAAGATATGATGTTGCTTAGACATGTTCCCATTTTTATATACATAAATACCAGTTACTCATATACCTGAATTATGGTGGGAAATGGTAATGTGAGGATTCAAACATAGGCAGAGGGAAAAAGTTTTACTCTGTTAACCAAGCCTGTCTTTTGTAGGCTAATATCTGTATACCACCCCTTTGCAGCAGATATATTTACAACAAAAATTTATTAATACTGCAGATGTAAAGAACTGTAATTGTAAAGAAGGTCATACAGATCTTGTTGAATTCCTGATGGGAAATGCTGGTATGTTTCATTTAACTCTGCAGTAAAGAAACTTGGATTTTACTATGCAATGAAATTTTCCGCTTTAGTAATTATATATAGGGTTAGAAGACATATTATTAGTTAAAAGAAGATGTAAGCATCTATAGTGCCAAAGCTGGAGTTTACCTACTTAATCCTAACATAAGGTTAAACTTCAATTTGCTTTAATTTGACTCCCTTTGATATTACTGAAAAAACATGGAGATCATGGCAAAATATTTTATATTTTGAAACACCTCATACTTTGTAGAGTACTTTGATATTGTATTGAATTACTCAAGGGAAATATTATTCCCATCTTAGAGAAACTGATTTTCCCAAAGCCAAAGAGTTTTTAAGACCACACAGTTATATCAATAGTTATTTAAGCTAATAGCAGCAAGAAATGGTTCTGGGTTCTTACGAATCACTTGGGTACAGAGTTTGTTCTGCTTAAATCAGGCCCAGGCTGATGATCATACTAATTTTAAATAGCCCTAAATGAACTGAATTCATCTCACTGAAGCAGACATGCCTTTTTGCTTGTTTCAAGTTGAAGATAGAGGCTGTAAAAAGTACTAAGTATGAAGCAGTCATTTATCCTTAACTTTTCTGTGGTTTCTTAACAGACATTTGGAACAAAACAGGAGCTGTTAAGTTGGTCAGGTGGTCTCCTGACAATAGTGTTGTAATAGTGACCTGGGAATATGGAGGCCTTTCTTTATGGAGTGTATTTGGAGCCCAGCTGATTTGTACACTTGGAGGAGATTTTGCGTGAGTCATTAAAGAAATTTTGGACAAAATAACTCCATTTTCTCTGAGACAATACACACACACACATGCATGCACTTTGTCATACAGCTCACAGTTTGCCTTATTTGACACTTACCCCAAAACAGTTTATAAGGTTCAGAATTAATTTATTCAGAATGTATCAATTCCTCGTACATCCATCCTCTTTCAGTTGATTGTTCATTCAATAAAAATGCATTTATTTATCGAACCCCTGTTGTATATGTGATAAATGTTTGACTCAAGGCTAAATCACACATGAATCTGTTCAAGTAGCTTATTATCTAATAAGAGCTGTAAACTATATATATAAGTAGCTAGTAGGAAGTAAAAAATTACATTATCTCATTGAGTTAGTATAGGTTCTCTGTGGGTTGACAGAAGTGGGTTAATTTCTCTGCCCGTTTCATATACTACGCTGAACTTTAGTTCTGACGTAATGAACACACCTGCCCAAACTGCATGACCCTGTCAAGAAATTATTTAGTACCTGGAAGACTGTATCTCAGTGACATACCTAGGTACATTGACCAGGAGTCTCATATTTCACACAGTATTGGGTATTTCTCTTTCAAAGGAAAAAAATCATTTTAAAAAAAATTAAAGCTAAATGTTGTATGCAATTAGAAGATTCTTTTTAATTTTCTTTTCTGTTTCAGCTATAGGTCAGATGGTACCAAAAAAGATCCCCTTAAAATCAACTCTATGGTAAGTTCTTTCTATAAAATATTGATACAATGTGAAAAACTTGTTTTTTTTCTTCCTGTTTTTCCCTCATACTGACCTAATAAAATTAAAAAAGCTCTTCTCCAAAATGAGAATAAAGTCTAGGGGGGTATTTTATTTATGCAGAATTGGAGCAGTGCTCTGTTGAGAATCTGCAAGAGGGTGTGAGCAACAAAAGTCACCTGAATCTTTTCAAGGTTCCCACTAGGGTAGCTTTTTGCATAATTTTTTTTTTTTGGTCACTCAGGGGCCAGTCTTACATTGCATATTTTCTTGGTCCCTTTCCTTATTTATTCAAAGGTTTGGTGACGAAGGAGTCCTAAGTTAAATTTAAGTGTAGATATTAACGTCTACACTAAAGCAGAAACTTTAACTGGTTAACGCCCAGATTATTTTATCTTGAACCTCCCTGCTTTTTGCCAGTCCCACCTACATATCCTTAGTGTCCTGTGTGATGCCCTGAGCGGATGAACCAGACCTGCGCCTGGGTTTGTTTTCCCTCAGCTAGTGGCCTAAGGAGCCTGAGATAATTGCCCTCCCATTATTATGTATTATTAGCTATTATTATTACCTACGCTGTTATCCGGGCTTCCCTGGTGGCTCAGATGGTAAAGAATCCGCCTACAAAGTGGGAGACCTGGGTTCTATCCATAGGTCAGGAAGATCCCTTAGAGGAAGGCATGGCAACCCACTCCAGTATTCTCGCCTGGAGAATTCCATAGACAGAAGAGCCTGGCTGGCTACAGTTCATAGAGTCACAAAAAGTCAGACACAACTAACCACACAGCACAGGAGGACATGCTATTATCTGAGTATGAGAAGTTGCAAGGTAAACGGAGTAATGATGCTGCTGATGCTGATAAGGCTCTGAGAACTCTGGAATAGTTGCACTTGTTCTCAAAAGGAAGTCCCACACCGACTTCTTCCACTCCAAAATCAGTTTATGCCCCAGGCACCTCATCACGTGTATGAGTCTTCACTTAAACCCCAAAAGAAAACTTGGACCTTCTTGGAGAAATATCATACGCCATCCCTTATATGAGAAATCTAAAAAGAAATGATACAAATGAACTTATTTACAAAATAAAAACAGACTTACAGACTTTGAGAAGAAACTTATGGTTGCCAGGAGGGAAGGATGGAGAGAAGGGATAGCTAGGGAGTTGGAGATCAACATGTACACACTGTTATATTTGATATGGATAACCAACCAAGTCCTAAGTCCTACTGTACAGCACTCTGCTCAATGTTATATGGCAGTCTAGATGGAAGGGGAATTTGAGAGAGAATGGATGCATGTATACGTGTGCCTGAGTCCTTTGATGTCCACCTGAAACTATCACAACACTGGTAATAAGCTATGCCTGCATGCTCAGAAAAGAAAAAAAAAAAAAAAGCTCTTCTAGTCTCATGAGACTCTTCTTAAACAGTTCTTGCTTTAATAAAAGCGTTATCTTTAACAGTCTGTCTTTAACAGGCTATCTAATTTTCAGTGTTTGATTTTTATTTTGTTTTGATGTGTCCAATAAGCCCTGTCGTCTCTGTGAACACAGTGACTGTTCAGATCAGGCGTTTGTTTTTCCAAAACAACCTGCATTTCTTATGTGACTCAGCACCCACTTCCCATAGCCTCCTTTCTTTTAATGTGAAGTGTTCATTGGGTCTTTTTCCTGGAGGACATGTACATTATTTGAGCATATTTTAAACTTTTCCGTAGACTTAAAAGAATTGTAGTCCTTGTTGTAATAGTATTTTTACCATCAGTTTTCAACAGCTTCTGTAGAAAGCAGTGAGGTATAACTACCCTTGTCCTTACATAAAAACATTTTCTTACTATAGCCCTCTCCATACCATCTTTGTGAAATTAGTGGCTGTGAGGCTTAGGCTTATCACTACCTTTCTCTCCTGCTCCACAGAGGAAGGCATTTTCTGATCATGGGTTTCTCAAAGAATTTAAACCACCATGGTTGCCTTGAAACCATGGGCTTCCCAATCTTTCATCACCAAGGATCCCATTTGATGGCTCTACACACCTTCATACTTGTAATTTTCAAACACCGTTTCTGTGACTGCCAATCAGTGCTTCTGAATGGTGTGCAACAACTGGTGTTACCAGCCTCACTAAGCTGATATTTTAATCACAAACTAAGAATCTTAGCATTTTAGTTAACTTGTACAACTGAAACTTCTCATGGGAAAGCAGAACTTCTGAAATTTTGCAACAGTTCATGGACCTCTCCTCCCCTCATTAGTATTTTCTTGGCCTTGCAGGTTAGGAATTAATACTCTTCCCATGATTTTTTTTTTTAAGTGATTTTAACAATCATGAAATCTAATTATAGAATATTAAAATTGACTGGGCCTGGTTAATTTCTTTGAGCTCTCTCATTTTATAAAGGAAGAAACTTAAACCCTGTGAAACCAAATAGTTTGGCCAAGGTAGTACAACAAAATGGTAGCCAAGCTGCTGTGGAAACCCTAGTCTCATAGTCGCCAGTCCATTGTTCTTTGTTCTGTACAAGATTGTATCTGTTTCGGTGCTTGTTTGTCAAGCTTCAGCTATGTAATGTGGATCTTGTCTTTCTGAGGAAGTTCTTTGTATTTGAGAGGCAGTTAAATTCATAGAGAAGTTGCAGATAGCAGTAGGCATTTCTTAGGATTTCAAGCTAGGATTAGGATGTAGTGTTTTCACTATTCTAGGTGGAGAGCAATGATGGTTTCTACTGGCGATCTAAGATGTAGTAGATGGAGGTATATGATTCTTGTCTGTGGTGTTTGTCATGGTATCTCCAGCCTTCAGAAGTAATTAATAATGCTTATTGTTGGTTATTTGAGAATTTAAATATTTAAAGCCAGGAAAAAATAACAAATTTTCTATTGCTTTGATTTCCCCCCTCTTCTTTTTCTCCCCGACCTCTTTCCCTAAGAGCTGGGGTGCTGAAGGCTATCACCTCTGGGTAATCAGTGGATTTGGTTCTCAAAATACTGAAAATGAGTCTGACTCCAAGAGTATAGTTAAACAGCCTGGTATTCTACTGTTTCAGTTTATCAAGAGTGCACTCACTGTAAACCCTTGTATGGTAAGTTTATTTAATTAAAACTCTGTTTGGTTTTGTTTTTAATGGCTTTGATGTAGAATATCAGACACAGATATGTCCTTATGACACAGATAATATTGCATGTACTCCTAAAATTGGCATATGATCTTCTTTTGTATATTTTCTATGATTATTAGGTTTCTTTTTAATTTATATTAAATAATACCCCCAAATTTTATTTCTGAGCAGGATTAGCTTTTGGAGGGGGTAGGCCGCAGGATCTTAGTTCCCTGACCAGGGGTCAGACCTGCGCCCTCTGCAGTAGATGCACTGAGTTGTAACCACTGGACCACCACGGAAGTCCCATGCTTTTTTTTTTTTTTTAAGTAGGATCATAAGCAACTTGAGAAAAAACAGTGTTTACAGATTTACTTGAATAAAATTTAGTGTTAGTAACATTTCCCAAAGTGTGTTCCACCAGGCACAATTTGTGAGAAATATAAATAGTAATTACATAGAATAAGAAAATGTTCTGTTGTCTTGTGTGAAATAAAGGAGTTAAAGCTGTAGAAATTTCTTTAGCATAGTAATCTAGTCTTTAATACGCTAATGTGCATCGTAAAAGTCCAGGAGTTGGTGTATAAAAAGCAATATTTCCCAAGCTTACTTACCTATGAATTTTTAAGGAAGACCTGCAAGAAAATAAGCCTTAGAATCCTGCTTTGGGAAACACTGCCCCAAATTATAACATAAATTCATGTTTATCAGTCTGAAATAAGATATTAATACGCTATTTATACATAAGAATAGTATGTGTTACATGATAGAAATGCATATCTTAGTATCTGCCATCAATGGGTTTTTAAATATATGGTGCAACCAGTTTCTAATTAAAATTTACAACACACTGAGAAAGAATGAAAGTACTGTGGATCTCAGACCTTATTACTGTAGTTGAATAATAAGAAAAACAAGGGTAGAGGATTTCTTCCTCTGCTCCCTCATCCAAAATAATAATATAAAAGCACCCCAAGTTTTATGTCAAGATGATATTTGGACTACAATGGGAACATGAGGGGTCGGGATGCTGATCTATCTAATTTACAAAAAATAGTGAGTGAATAATCTGCCTGCATTTGAAAACACAGGCCTTTCACAGAAGTAGAAACTTTTTGTCTAAATGTCTTCAGAGCCTGGCACATCCCTTGGTACTAACCAAGCATTCACCAAGCAGTTATTGAATTGTTCTGTACCAGGCTGTAGGCTACTCTTCCTCCTCCCCATGATTTCAAAGATCCTCCAGAATCCAGTTATCCCTGTGTCTAATCCACTCCTTGCCATGTGGGCACATTGGTGAGCATGTACACAAAGTGACCAGACATCTTTTCTTATCATCGTTCATGAGATACTTTATATAAAACTACTTTGTAAACTGTAGACATTGAGTAGTTTTATTCAGTTTTCAGATGGAAAATCTCTCATAGCATTGCCATTTTGAAGTAGTTATGAAAGATACTTCTATAGCAGTTGTAACCCTGGGCATGGGCATGTTTTGGAATCTATATGATAAAACAAACTTTAATAAAGATTATTTTACACTGGGAAGAAATCCTTAAAATGTTGCCTGTTAGTCTTAAATGTAACAGGGTGAGCACTTTTTATGTAGTCTTGTCCTCTGTGAGGAAAATCAATGCTGAAATGTATGGTATATTCCCAGCAATAAAACTAAATTGACATTTTACTTACTTTCCCCCACCTTACTTGTTTTTATTTGCTTTCCTTCCCTCTGCTTCCTTTTCCCTCATCTAGAGTAACCAAGAGCAAGTGTTGCTTCAGGGGGAGGATCGATTGTACTTGAACTGTGGAGAGGCCTCACAGAGCCAGAATCCCAGGAGTTCTTCAGCTCACTCTGATCACAGAACCCGTCGGGAAAAGAGCCCATTTGCAGGTGGTGGTTTAGAGTCTCAGAGTTTAAGCACTTTACTTGGTCATCGGCATTGGCATGTAGTACAGGTAAGTCTTCAGATGCTGTTGACTAGTGACTTAGTCCTTGCTAAGATAGCACCTAAAACAGATTTTTAAGTAATTCATTTGCTGAGGAACTTTCTAACCTTTTTTGACTGTCACGTCTCTCTTCTGCTTTTCTGTGCTCTTGTCCTCTTGTCTTCTCCTTTCTTTCCCCCAGTCCATTAGTAAGTGAATAGTTTGAAAAACTAGAAGTTTATGCTTTGCCCTTTTACTGTGCAGGACTGTCAGCCTTCTTTTGGTATAAATTTAGCTCTAGATTTGCAGAGGCAGAAGTGTGATAATTTCATGAAAAGTGACACTGTCAATTAGTCCCCTGTCCAGATGATCTTGTAGTCCTAATGGGTACACATTGAGGTTAATTGCCTGACTTTGGACCCAAGTTGAAGACTTGTGATTAGTCTAGAACATTATTGTTAATAATTTTATTATTACTTGGTCTTGCTCCAGATTATTTACTCATTCTGATGTAACTTTCAAATTAGTGGTTTCTTTTAGTAATTCTGATAAATTGACATTTAATATAGAAATTACTTCTGAGTTTTGAAAACAAAATTAATTTGGACAAGTTAGTAAACTGAAGTTTCTTGAAAGAAACTTTCATACATATTTGAGTCCTAAGTGTTTTCTTCCCAGTTTTGTCACCAAAATGTCTTAGATACATCAGAGTCTACTCTTGAGTTAGTTTCTTTTAGTCATTGTCTATTTTCACAATTCTTTGTCTTCTACATTCTATACTTTTACCTAGCTTACTTCACCACCCATGTTATTTTCAGTTGACTTTGAGTGAAGATAATGAGAGATAGAAGAATGGTCTCTGTGTGAAAAATTAAAGGAAGAATATCTCCTACATTGACATGTGGTATACACTAAAAGAAAATGTATTTAACTTACATTGATAAATTCATAAAATCAAACAATGTGCATACCATTTTATAATTAGTAACAGTTATTAAATAAAACTGCATCAGCTACTTCCTTGACTAAAATTTTCCACTGCTCCCTTCTCTCCTATAGCCATTTCTCTGCTATTTTCATTCCCCCATACTTTGAACTATTCATTCTACACTGACCTAGCATGAATGCCAGTTCTGCCTAGCCAGGTCTGTGTTGCCAGAGAGCCAAGTAGAGCAGAGGATCGAAGAAGGTAGGTCTGGAACTCAAAAATCCATCAGGCAATAACAAAAATGGAATTTCCTTCCAGCTCAAAAATTCAGTGATTCTGTGATTCATAGCCATCTATGAAGTATCCTGTGTTAGAAGCATATAACACTGCTTTTACAACTTCAGACAAATAGGTACTAGCAATATTCTTCTGTCATTCTGTTCTTTAGATATCTAAAGTACTCAGAAAGATAAACTTAACTCTAGCTTTACCTAATGGTTTCCATTTCCTTAAAGCTAATAAAAATAATGCTAGAGTTGTTGTATTCCCCCCAAATTAAGTTATAATGGACTCATAGAATTTTTAGAGCTGGAAGGACCTTAGCAATCATGTAGTCCAACTAGATTTTATACATGAGGAAATTGAAGCTCAGGGAAGTTAGGTGACTTGCCCAAGGTCACACAGCAGAATAGTGGCAGACTTGATCCTTACCATGATACAAATTAAGGGAATAATAGAACCTATCTTAAAACCTAGGTACTAAATGTTGAAGCATATGATATACTGCTGACTTAGATCTATTAATAAAACCTAGCATGTGCCTACTTGGCATTGTTTTTACTTTGAGTTGCCCCAAGCTTTGTTTGCTGGTAATTCAGCCACAAGAGTCAATGCAGTGTTTTGGTGGTGTGTGTTTGGTAGTGTGGTTTTACAGTGTCTATATAATGTTAATACTTTACCTTCCAGACATTTTAGCCTTTAGTAAGTATTCCCTGAAGAAACATGGGTGCCTGTTTAATTCCGCCTTCAGCACATACTCTTGTCCAGGAGAGTGCCTGCATCCTCCATCAAAGTGGCTTTGTTTGTGTGATTAGTACTTTGTATGCTTCTTGTACAGCTTAGAGTTCATCAGATGAGCTCAACTAATCCTGCTTGCTCTGTCTGTTCCCCATCTAGACTACTAGGTTTTTTGTTTGTTTGTTTAAGCTTTCTACCTTATACTCATTAGTTTCCTGGTCAGAAGATTCTATGTTAATTATGTTTTCTCCTTTAACAAAAATAACACAGATGCATACTTGTCAGAAGCAGGGTAATGTATCAGGCACTTTGTTAAGTCAACAAAGAGGATTGTAAAGGCTATTTAATTTATAAATGATTTGCTCTCATTCCTACAATGTGAATCAGATGTTCCGGGTATTTGGCACAGATCAGATCTCCTAGGATGATGGTTTTCACAATCTCACCAGATACAGACAGAAGTAAATCTGAGGAGGAGACAGGGTTTTAGCAGAATGACTTTAAAGGGAAAAAGGTAGATGTAGGTTCTATAAGAGATGGAAAAATCCTAAGATGTTAAGAGTAGAGATTCTGTAGCTTAGCACTGGGTTTCCCAGTAGTGTGACATGACTTTTTATGCACTGAGTATGCAGTCCTGACCTGAGTTTCTTCATCATCCATTAGCCACCTCTT
Source organism: Bison bison bison (assembly GCF_000754665.1). NCBI lineage: Eukaryota > Metazoa > Chordata > Mammalia > Artiodactyla > Bovidae > Bison > Bison bison. The sequence goes on from NW_011494508.1 coordinate 261,014, forward strand.
TTCTTAGTTTTGCCATTTTCTGTTCTCAGTATTAGGGGTGGAACTCAAAGTTCAGGTAATATGTAGATCTCCTAGGGAAAATAAAAGTTTTTGTTCTTATAGCATCTTTAAGACATAAAACTGTATAAATAAAGCTTCAATGTAAGTTTTGAAAGCAAACCATTTACCATTTGTGGCATCTCATACACTTTTGGAGGATAGAAGAATAAATTGTTTTCTCTTAGAGATATTCATCAGAATGTGATCAAATGATAAGATTTAACCGTGGTTCCTATGATTGGAAACTCTTCATGTTGGAATCCATTTTGGCTGTGAGATTTCACTTCCCACTTTACACACTCACACATTTCATAAATACTAAGAAGTACCAAGGTTTGGGGGAAGTAGGGGCATTTTTGGTTTTTTGGTTGCTTGTTTTTTTCAGTGTCTTGGGTGCTAGCTCAGTTATACTCCAGGAACATCCTTCTTCAAGTGACTATTTTTATTTTCTTCATTCAAAAAAAGAATTTCACTTATATCCCCCTACAAAACTACTTTCAGATTTTACTTTGCCACCTGATCGTTACCTCAGATTACCATTATTCTGCACTAATTTCACCCATCATAATGAATTTTACTAGTTGGCCTGAATGGTACAGCATATCTGTTAAGATACAAGTTAAGCATTCTTCAAGTATATCTGTCACTTAATTCTCTAAGGTAGGCATCCACACATAAGCAGTTCTGGGGTTAAGAACTTCCTAATGTACTAAAAGCTATTAATTTATTTAGATTTTAGGTTGACTAACTGGATAATAAGTGAAGTCTAACAAAAATAGTTTTATGAATAAATTTTATCAAGATTAATACAGATGTTTTCAGCAGGTTTTCTGGAGGTTTTTTTTTTTTTTGCTTGACTTTGGTTTCATCTTCACATTACACAAAGAAGCTTATTGGATTTGATTGCATTTACTTGGCTTTTTCATTTGGCTCTCCTTTTTTAAATATGTAATAATTTTTCTTTGAGTAAAAGGAAAATAAATGAATTGAAGGTTCAGTAGTTATTCCAGGAACAGAAGATTTTTCCTTTGTTCTGTTAATTTTCACCCTTCATTCACCATGTGCTCATGAAACTATTTAATCAGCAGACTAAGAGAGAGGTCACAGTCTCAATAAAGCTAGACTTGGCTTAATTTGCATTGATATCTCACAGAGGATTTTTTAAGTTTAAAATTCTCATTAGAGTAATAAAATGATACCATGTACAAAAATGAGACAGACAGCATGGAAAGATACATCTATTGCTGATGTTGCAGATGAAGAGTTCATATCTGTAATATATTAAAAGTCTTGCAGGTGAATAAATAGCCGTGACTTATGCACACTTTTATGTGTACATGGCTGTTTAGAGACAGAATAAAAACTAATCAGTTGTTTCCCCTGAGCAGTGATGTAAGAGAAGAATTTCAGTTTGTACTTTGTGTACTTTTATATTGTTTAAAATTTATAAGTGTGCATTGCTTTTTTAATCAGAAAAATATAAAAATAAGAAAGTACTATTTAAAAAAAAAACAAACTCTTGCTGAGGCTCTGATTTTATTAGATAAGATTTTAGGGATGGTTCATATCAGCAAAACCAGACTGTTCATCTACACAGTTCTTGGCTACCATTGTAGATGCTTCTCTAAATATCTTTTGTCATTCTGTTATTGATTGAGTGTTCAATATTTAAAACAAACAAACAAAAACAGTATAGAGAAAAAAGAGGAAAGCCTGATGTCTAGAAATACATAATGAAATGGATAAGACAGGCGATATGCAATATTGGCTGCTAGTAATACTCAATTATTTGGGAGCACTTTAAACATTACAGGAAAATTAATCTCATATTATGATGCTAATGCTTTACATTTAAATATAGTAAACATTTCAAAAGTCTTACAAACTGATATATTATTTCCTAGATTTCCAGCACCTATCTAGAGAGCAATTGGCCTATACGGGTGAGTTATTTGTTACTTTGTTGGTGTTAACTTTCATTGAATGGCATGTGCTGCAAGAGGTATTCTGGGGATTGAGCCTTTCAGTGGGTGCATTGATAAAAGTTTCAATACTTGATTCCTTGTACATTGTTAGTATAAATCTATAATTTTGTTAAATATAATTTAAATATGATTTTTGAATTTAGCATTTTACATTTAATTCACTTCGCAAATGTTTATTAATAGTCTGCCATCCTGACATAATCCTTAGCTCTTTATGTCTAAATAAAAAATTCAAGGAAGAGATCTTAATTTTTTTTAATTCAGTTTTCAGCTATTGATAAGCTTGGCCAGAATATTGCTGTTGTTGGCAAGTTTGGTTTTGCACATTACTCTTTACTCACCAAAAAATGGAAGCTTTTTGGAAACATTACCCAGGTTAGTCTTTTTGAGGTTAAAAACCTATTTGTCAAAGTGTGGGAGAACTACAATATGAATTAAGTATAGAGTAAACCACTGTTTACTTACTAAAAAGTAAAATCAAAACATTACAAAATGACTGAATTATGTCCAAGGGTCAGTTCTGATAAGGTACTTGGTATTTAATAATGGATTTTGTATTGAGATAGTTGTTCAGTCGCTAAATTGTGTCCAAGTCTTTGCAACCCCTTGGACTGCAGCATGCCAGGCCCCCCTGTCCCTTACCATCACCTGGAGTTCGCCCAAGTTCATGTCTGTTGAGATAGTTAATTTTTAATTCTTGTTAATCAGATGCTAATCCTGTAATTGAGAATTTACTCTTCCATTTCAGGTAGAGTTCATCAGATATGATTGGAATAAATCTCCACAAAATTTGAGGTCATTCCCTGCTTGTCTGTGTACAATATAAACATCTGGGTAGCGTACAAACATGCGTTTGGGTTTTGCAAGAATCAAATAGGAGGAAAAGAAAAGGAAGTTGACATTTACGAGGTGCCTACTGGAGAAGGCAATGGCACCCCACTCAAGTACTCCTGCCTGGAAAATCCCATGGACAGAGGAGCCTGGTGGGCTGCATGCAGTCCATGGGGTTGCTAAGAGTCAGACATGACTGAGCGACTTCACTTTACCTTCTCACTTCCATGCATCGGAGAAGGAAATGGCAACCCACTCCAGTGTTCTTGCCTGGAGAATCCCAGGGACAGGAGAGCCTGGTGGGCTGCGGTCTATGGGGTCACACAGAGTTGGACACGACTGAAGCGACTTAGCAGCAGCAGCAGGTGCCTACTATGTACCAGGCACTTTTCATATATCTCACTGATCTTAATAACAACCCAGTGAGGGCACTACTATTACCATTTTATATAGGATTCAGAGTCAGGCAGCTGATAAATGATAAAGCCAGAATGTAAACCAAGATGTACTGAATGTGGAATAATGATGCTACATGGTTCCCAGTTACTTTCAGTGATGTATTTTCTGCCTTACAGAAATACACATTTTTTTTTCAAAAATAGGATCTGAATCATTATTAATAAAGGCCCTCAAGTAACACTTAATGTTGTGGGGCGGGAGGAATAGAGAGTAGAGCAGAAATAATTAGAGCTTTCATTGTCTGATTAGGAATATTTTACAAATGTATTACTGTCAGGAATAAATGTAAATGTTTTTTATTTTTTTTAAGGAGCAGAATATGATTGTGACAGGTGGCTTAGCCTGGTGGAATGATTTTATTGTCCTTGCATGTTATAACATAAGTGATCATCAAGAAGAGGTATGTTTTTGTTCTCTCAGAAGTAATAAATTTTTATATTTTAAATATATTAAGCATTATTTAAGGACTTTGCAGATGGCTCAGACAGTAAATAATCTGCCTGCCAAAGATCCCCTGGAGAAGAAATTGACAACCCACTCCAATACTCTTACCTGGAAATCACATGGACAGAGGCAGGCTACAGTCCGTGGGGTCACAAAGAGTTAGACACAACTGAGTGACTAACAATTTTCACTTTCACAGCATTGTTTGATCTGTATAAAAATAACCTACTGAAAATGAATGAGACATTTTCCTTTTAATCAAAAATTCCACATTTTTAGCTAATGGGATTTTCAAGTTACTGTTTTAAAAAAAATTAAAGGAATAATCAGGACTTCTGTGATTGCTTTTTCTAATGATTTTAGCCATTCTCTGTTATAAAATTTGTAACTAATAAAAAATAGTTAAAAGTTGAAAAGTTTATAAGAATGTCTGTCCTTAGAGATATATTGATTGGTTGATTGATATATTTATTTTTTGAGAAACTACATTTCCTGATGTCATGTCTAAATATGCAGGTCTAAAAGGAGTATCTCATAATAGTACATCACAGTTTTGATCACTCATCTTTTAGTTATTTGTAGAATGTGCCTACTTTGTCAAAATAGAAACATCCACTTATTATTAGCGCTCAAATTAGTCTTTAGCTCCTCTTACTTGAAAAAAAGTAGATGAAAAAATGGTATGTCTAAAGTATTTAGTCATCCATGGTAGGTATCTTCTTTTTACAGTTGTCTTTATTTCTATTTTCTACAGCTCAGAGTGTATTTGCGAACCTCAAATCTGGACAATGCTTTTGCTCATGTCACCAAAACACAAGCAGAAACATTACTGCTTAGTGTCTTCCGGGACATGGTAATAGTTTTTAGAGCAGACTGTTCAATATGCCTTTATAGTATTGAAAGAAAATCTGATGGGTAAGTATATAAAATATACAGTCATTTTTTGCTCTTATTTATCATGCTTCCTCTGTAGTTTTATTTCTCAAAACAGTTATTTTAATTTTATATTTGATTTCCTTTGTTTTAAGAGTTTCGTAAAGCAAGGAATTTTAATTAGTGATCTTTGTATGATAGTTATTTTTTAGCTACCAAAGGAAATAAACTATAAAGCTTTACCAATTTTTTTTCAGCTAATCTTACTGGATTCATTTGAAAAAACAAGCTGGTTTGGGATGGGGTAAAATTTTAAATATTAATTTTTTTTTATACATCTTGATAACAAGTTGTTACTAATTTTCCTAGTGTTCTAGAAACTTGGGGAAATTTATAGTATTTCTATAGCTTTAGGGGTTTAGGAAGCATGACCTTAGCAGACTCTTGCACATTTTCACTGGCCTAGCTGGCTGTAGTCTAGAAAAGGAAAAACAGACAGTCGTCTTGCTGTTTTCTTGCCTATATTCTTCTTGGTGTCTGGCTGACTTGCAGCATTTAGACCACACTTCTTGAGTTTTATTTTGTTCTCAGATGGCTTTTGTTTCTTTTTATAAAAAAGCTATGAAGTGCGTGTTTGCTGAAGTAGCTTAGTAATTGAGGATATCTTTTATAAAGATAAAAATTAACAGATCACCTTAGATAGAACCCTGGAGAAGGCAATGGCAACCCACTCCAGTACTCTTGCCTGGAAAATCCCATGGATGGAGGAGCCTGGAGGGCTGCCATCCATGGGGTCGCTGAGGGTCGGACACTACTGAGCGACTTCACTTTCACTTTTCACTTTCCTGCATTGGAGAAGGAAATGGCAACCCACTCCAGTGTTCTTGCCTGGAGAATCCCAGGGACGGGGGAGCCTGGTGGGCTGCCTTCTATGGGTTTCACAGAGTTGGACACAACTGAAGTGACTTAGCAGTAGCAGTTATATAGAACCCATTTCCTTCGTCAGCCAACTATTTCTCAGCTGACTAAGCTATTCCTATAAGCTTCTTCCCAATTTCTTTTTTACTTTTTATATATTACTCCCTTCCTTCCCTCCCTTCATCTCCATTTGTGTTCTTGGGTGCCACAGCCTTGTCATTCTGCTGTTTAAAGGATACTTGGGGAGGTGGAAATGGTAGGTAGAAAGTATTTGCTGCTGCTAAGTCGCTTCAGTCGTGTCCGACTCTGTGCAACCCCATAGACGATAGCCCACCAGGCTCCCCCATCCCTGGGATTCTCCAGGCAAGAACACTGGAGTGGGTTGCCATTTCCTTCTCCAATGTATGAAAGTAAGAAGTGAAAGTGAAGTCGCTCAGTCGTGTCTGACTCTTAGCGACCCCATGGACTGCAGCCCACCAATCTCCTCCATCCATGGGATTTTCCAGGCAAGAGTACTGGAGTGGGGTGCCATTGCCTTCTGGGACCCCTATAAACATAAACTCTCAAACTATTTGTAGTGGAAATGGGGGGAAAAAAACTCATTAGAATTGTTGAGATGTATGGTTTCTTTCTCTTACAGTCCAAATGCTGCTGGTATTCAGGTTCTTCAGGAAGTGTCCATGTCACGCTACATTCCTCACCCTTTCCTAGTGGTATCTGTCACTCTGACATCAGTGAGTACAGAGAATGGAATCACCTTGAAAATGCCACAGCAGGTACCATTCTGTTATCAGAGCTCTTTAGAGTTTTCGGGTCTTTGTGTTTTAATTTGGTATTAGGAACTATTCGTTTGTTCAGAAAATACATACTAAATATATAGAATTTGCCTTGTGTGAAGATGCTGGGTTACAGTGCCAACTAAACAAACATGGTTTTTGCTAATACTGGAAAGAAAGAATTACATAGATAATTAATATAAGTGTAATGTGTATACCAAAAAGTAATACAGGTTACTGTGTATACCAAAAAGTGATACAGTGTTAAAACATTATACTGTGTATAAAAGTTATACTGTGTAACAAAAGCCTTAGAGTAGTCTAAGCAATCACAGATGGTTTCTCTATCATTTAAATTGAAACCTGAAGAATAAGTGGTGGTTATCTAAGTAAAAAGGAATTTCAGTCAGAGGGAACAGTTCAAAGGCCTGTAGATAAAAGAGAACACGACACATTCAGGGAATTAGAAGAAATTTCACAGTGACTGGAACAGAGTATGACAGTCTTATTGATACTAAGGACTTTGTCTTAAAGTCTAAAGTGTTTTAAGCTAGATATTATTAGATCTAAGCTTTGTAATACTAGAGAAAACATTACAAAGGAAGAAAATGAACCAGAGTTGGACAAAACTGGATGAAGGGAGAGCAGCTAAGAGTCCATTGCAGTAATCTAGGTGAATGGTGTCTATGGCCCAAACTTGGGTAGTGAAAAGAAGATAGAAAGAAGTAGAAGGAATATGACATATAGAGGACTCCATGATTAGTTAATTATGAGCAAAGAGAAGGGATACTCCCATAGCTTCTGGTTAAAGTAACTGTGTAGGTAGCGTTGCCACCAGGATCCAGGTTGCATAACTTATGTTTCCAAACTTCATGTCAATGTGGAACCCATCTTCAAAGAAAAGTTCTGTGTGGATTTACTTGTCATCCCTGTCTGTATAGTCTTTTAAAACTTCCTATGGCATCACTGACTCGATGGACGTGAGTCTGAGTGAACTCCGGGAGTTGGTGATGGACAGGGAGGCCTGGCATGCTATGATTCATGGAGTCGCGAAGAGTCGGATACGACTGAGCGACTGGACTGAACTGAACTGATTAAGGCACTTCCACTGAGTGCCTTTAAAATACAGGTTCCATTTTCTCTGCAAACTCGTATTTCATGTAACCAGATAGTCCTAGTTAATAAAAAAGGAATGTTTTACAGAAGAACTCTAGCTAAAAGATATGGAAGGAATTTGAGAATTAAGAATCAGTTTTTCAGCCTTTGAAAAAATGAGTGGATTCAGTGACACCAGTTGAAACCAATGAAAGGTTGATGGGAACTTCACAATGAAGGTATTGAGTTGTCATGCCTAAGCCTTACTAGTCAATCTTAGCATCACTAAAAGTAGGAGGACCATGCATGCTTCCTGGGGTGATTCAGCCTGAGGATCACATGAAGAATTACTGCCAAAAGCATTGAGCCTGAACTGAACCAAGCTTCTCGAGTCATTTTCTATTCATCAGAAATACAGGGATAGAGGTTTAGTTTAATAACATTCTGTAGGAAAACTGCAGGTCATTAATGTGGAGGAAAAAAGAAAAGACTCTTTTAGACTTTAGAGCTATAACAACAAAATGCAATTCATAAGGTCATTTGTATCTTGATTCAAATAGGCTACAAAAAGACACTGTTAAAACAGTTAGCGATATTGACTGAGAGATGACACTGAGAAATAGTTCTAAATTTTATTTAATTTAGATGTGATGTTGGTGTTGTAATTATATAATCAAATGTCCCTATATTTGCAGGATGCCTATTTAAATGTATAGGAGTAAAATGGCATGATATCTTCCTTTAAAATACTTTGGCAAAATAAGTATTAATAAAAAGAGAAAAGGGATAGGTGAAACAAACCTTGGTAATTGTCAATGTGAATAATAAGAATAAGATGGGGGGGTGTACATTTTATGTACTTTTCATCATGTTTGAAGTCATATTAAAGAAAAAAGCTTCTTGAATATTCTAGATAGAGTAGGCAGTCAGAAGATGAATAACACTGGGTGCCCCATTTTAATTAAGAGGCCCCTTTACAAAGAGGAGATACTTAACTTTGTAAAGAGCAGAATAAGAAGTTGAAAGGTAAGAGGAAATAGATTACATCTTGCACAGAGAGAAGGCCAAGGTTTAAAAAGCAAAGGAAGTCTTGGTTTAACAACAAAAAATCCAGCAATGAGAACTGTTCAACAGTAAGGTGGCCTCCCTCAGGAGACTGGTGAGCTCCTTGTTTCTGATGTTCCAGTGAGAATTACCTACCAGGGATTTTTAGGGTAAGAGATGGTTTGTTGGGTTCCTTCAGATTTAGGACCTTGAGGATACATGTGGTCCCAGCTTTTGTGTATATTCGGTTTCTGAAAAGTTCATCAAAGTTGCTTGAGAGGGCTGTAATGGTCACCTGTTCTTACGTACTGTGATATTATCAGTAAAAAATGTTGACTGCGTGGATAGAGCTGAAGGGAAAAATAGAGAATTTTGTGTTTTTATTTTTTGCTGTGCTGGTTGTTCATTGCTGAGCAGACTTCTCTCTAGTTGCGGCAGGCGGGGACTACTCTAATTGCGGTGCACAGGCTTCTCAGTGTGATGGCTTCTCTTGCTGCAGAGCACTGGCTCTAGGGTGTGTGGGCTTCAGTAGGTGCAGCTCCAAGGTTCTAGAGCACAGGCTCGGTTGCTCTGGGGCATGTGGGATCTTCCCAGACCAGAGATCGAACCCATGTCTCTTGCATTGGCAGGCAAAGTCTTTACCACTGAGTCACCAGGGAAGCCCTTTTTTTTTTTTAATGAAATAATATAAAATACAGTGGTGAGTGTACTATCTGAAAATGTAAAAGTGGTCATTATGAACATTAACATATTTTAGTAAACTGCAGTGAATGTTCTTCAGGTCTTTGGAAGTGTTTGAGGAGTTTGTCACTGTGGGGGTGTGTGTTATTCACTCAGTCATGTCTGACTCTTCATGACCCCGCAGACTATAGCTCATCAGGCTCCTCTGCCCATGGAATTCTCCAGGCAAGAATGCTGGAGTGGATTGCTATTCCTTTCTCTAGGTAATCTTCCCAACCCAGGGATCGAACCTGGGTCTCCTGCATTGCAGGCAGATTCTTACCATGTGGGCTACCAGGGAAGCCCGTTTGTCCCTATGCCAGTCTCCAGTCATACTGTTTGATTCTTGGGATGGCATGTTCGGTTTCCTCTCCTCTCTAGTTCTTATAATTCTCACACAGCTTTTCAATTCCATTTTTCCTTCTCCTAACTCCAAGTTATTTGCTGTTTCTCATTATTATGGACAGATGTTCAAATTTTTAGTTTATGTGCTAAATTGGGAACAGAAGACTCCTTTCCAAGTAAAATTCTTGAGCTTTCTGACAGTTGCTTACAGATTTTTGTGGGATAATTTTTCAAATTCCTGCATTTTAAATTAACATGCTTATCACCTACCCGGATGATATAAAGCAAAAATGAGTGACAAAGTCTATGAGTATTCAGCACCCTTTGCCATTTTTTTACATACTATCTCTTGTGTCTTAGAGCAGTACAAATGAGCATTTCATGTATCTGATTATTTTTTGCAAGGAGAATACATAGGGTGATGGTGGTTTTCCTGACCGAACCCTAAATGATAGTGGAGCTTAAATTCATCCAGCCAGCAGGAGTCAAAGCTAGGACACAGTCCATGTCATCTTATTCATCATCCTTTCCTTCCTAAAACTCTTTCCTTCTTTGGTTAGCAGCATCATGCTGTGTTTCTCTTCTTGCCTTCAAAAGCTTAGCCAGTGGTCCCTTGCTCTGTTGTTGCCACATACTTTGCTTCAGAAAATTCATCTGTTACCTTCAGTTTACCAGCCTTATCATTATAGTTCAATGATTCTGGTATTCATCTCCAGTTTAGTCATCTCTCACAACATTTTTATCTGGAAGTCTTAAGATTCTTTCTAATTTAATGGGCAGTAAAAGGAAACTCTTCAGATTCCCTTTCCTAAGTTATTATCTCCTTCTGACTTCTGTCCATGAAGACCACAACTTCTCTAACACCTCACCTAGATTCAGCACCCTGAGATCATCTTTGACTCAGCTTTGTTTTTTTATCCTTCATGTCTAGAATATAAGTAAGCTTTTGGTTTGTTTTAATCAAAATGTTCTTCCTCTTTACAAGTGAAAATGACTTGATAGCTGAAAATATACTTTAACACTGCTTTAAGCAGTGTTCCTCAAACTTAAAGATGGGAATCCTAGGTTTTCTACTTTGGGGTTTGATTGAAATTTTCCTTAATAAAACGCAGACTATTTACTTCATTCCTGAAGTCACCACACATGATGTCTTCCTCCCCTCAGTCATCCATCCTGAATAACTCAGAATTTTTTTTTTAATTTTTAATATAAATTTATTTATTTTAATTGGAGGCTAATTACTTTACAATA
>NW_011494508.1:271893-278369 GCF_000754665.1 Bison bison bison
GTAGCACTTGAGAGCAGGTCCCATAAGGCAGCTTTGTCTCCCCCTCATATGGCGCCTGAAGAACATATTATATTATATAACCTTTCTCCAAGCCTGCCCCACTCTGCCTGAAACCCTATTCCTTTATTTTTTTTTAATTTTTAATATAAATTTATTTATTTTAATTGGAGGCTAATTACTTTACAATATTGTATTGGTTTTGCCATACATCAACATGAATTTTTAATAACTCTTTTATTCAAAGACCATAAGTAGTGGCTTATTTCCTGATATATTTTTACTTGACTTTCCAGGCCCTCTTTGAAGGTCTGTTACCATCAGTATTTTTTCTTGTAATATCCCTAATCTAGCCAGATTGTTCTCACTTTCCCAGTAGAACTATTTTATCTTCTTGTGTCATTTCTATTTCATTCTCCAAGTAAAGTACCAAATGTTTTTCTCCCACCCATGTATGTCATCCTCGTCCTTCAAGTCCCACTTCATCCTTAAGCCTTCTCTAGCTATGACCACCAGGTCACTGAAGCAATGTCTCACTTTTATGAACTTCTGGAAGTCTCTTAGTTTTTTGAGGGTAATTCAACTCTGCCATCAATTTGAATTCACTTTTTCATTAATTAATTATTAATTGGGTTGTGTTAAGCATGTACTACTGAAGCCAGACAGCTCCTTGACTCCAACAGAGTCTAACAGAATGACTGACCATAATACACACTCAGTATTGTTTGTTTAACCTGTAAGCATTATGCCTTGGCAGGGGAAATGCTGAAAATATACTTGTTAATTCATATGAATCCAATTTATTTTCCTTTCAGGCTCGTGATGCAGAAAGCATTATGCTAAATCTGGCAGGACAGCTCATCATGATGCAGAGGGACAGGTCCGGCCCTCAGATCCGAGAGAAGGACAGCAACCCTAACCAAAGGAAACTTGTGAGTTAAATGCAAGTCACTTAAAATGTAAAGAATGTCTGGGAGAAGGATGAGGGGATAAAAGAATTTAATAGCAGATTAGCTTATGATTTGGAAACTGAGAAAGTATATAAAATTAGTTGTAAGCCTTTGGGTGCAAGACTGTGAAAAGTGGAGGATAAGATCCTAAAATGATAATAAAATGTTCTGTATGCCAGACATTACTGCTTAGGTGTTATTGCTTGGAATAATTCTAATGGAAAAACAGGATAAATTGGTGAAGTTCCTTGGGGGAGGGGGGTTGTTTTGTTTTTAGATTTAAGTACACTTACTTTGAAAGGCAGGGCAGTATTATTAACTTTTTATTATTAATTATAAACAGATTCCTCTAATTTTCCTCAAAATTTATACTATCATTTTGAAAGACTTAAGAAACTAGTACCTAGGAAAACTTCACCTACAAATTTAATGGGAAAAGAACTGATTTCAGTCTCTTCTTCTCCAGTTGCCATTCTGTCCTCCTGTTGTACTAGCCCAGTCTGTTGAAAATGTCTGGACCACGTGCCGCGCAAATAAACAGAAGCGTCACCTGTTGGAGGCCCTCTGGCTGAGCTGTGGAGGTGCCGGGATGAAAGTCTGGCTCCCTCTTTTCCCCAGGGATCACCGCAAGCCCCATTCCTTCTTGTCCCAGCGGATCATGCTGCCTTTCCACATAAATATCTATCCCCTGGCTGTTCTGTTTGAAGATGCGTTAGTCCTTGGTGCTGTCAACGACACTCTGCTCTACGATTCTCTGTATTCTCGGAACAGTGCTAGGGAACAGCTGGAGGTGCTCTTCCCTTTCTGTGTCGTGGAGAGAACCTCTCAGATCTACCTCCATCATATTTTGCGTCAGCTGCTGGTGAGGAACCTCGGGGAGCAAGCTCTGCTCTTAGCCCAGTCCTGTGCCACGCTGCCTTACTTTCCTCACGTGCTGGAGCTCATGCTCCATGAAGTGCTGGAAGAAGAAGCTACCTCACGGGAGCCCATTCCCGACCCTCTGCTTCCCACAGTGGCAAAATTTATCACCGAGTTCCCCCTCTTCCTGCAGACAGTTGTTCACTGTGCCAGGAAGACTGAGTATGCCCTGTGGAACTACCTTTTTGCAGCTGTTGGAAACCCCAAGGACTTGTTTGAGGAATGTTTGATGGCTCAGGATTTAGATACTGCTGCGTCTTACCTTATTATCTTACAGGTAACAATTCTCTTCTTGTAAATGTATAAGAATTAGTGAGCATAAACCTAGAGGAAAAAGAAAGCAAATGTCCTTGGTTGGCACTGTAATCGTGCTTAAAGAACTAGTACAGGGACTTCCCTGGTGGTCCAGTGGTTAAGACTCCATGCTCCCAATGCAGGGGGCGTGGGTTCAATCCCTGGTCTCAGGGATCTAGATCCTGCATGCTGCAGCTAAAGAGTCCACATGCTGCCACTGAGAGTCGGTGCAGCCAAATAAGTAAATACTAAAAAGAAAAAAAAGAACTATTAGAGTCAAGTTTTCTGTTCAGTTTTTATCTTTACTTTTGAAGAACTCAATCTTACTATATGATGGCAGAAAATTACTGTTAAAAAGTATCATTGCAGGGTTGGTTTTGTTTTTTTTTTTTTTTTTATCCTGTTTGCCCATAAATAGGCCTAAAACAAATTAATGAGTTTACAGTATTATTTTGAATAATATTAAAGGAATGTCTTGTATGTATACATATATGTATATACATTGTGCCTAGTCGCTCAGTCGTGTCGGACTCTTTGTGACCCCATGGACTATAGCCCAAGCTCCTCTGTCCGTGGGAATTCTCCAGGCAGAAATACTGGCGTGGGTTGCCACGCCCTCCTCCAGGGGATCTTCCCAACTCAGGGATCGAACCCAGGTCTCCTGCATTGCAGGTGGATTCTTTACTGTCTGAGCCACCAGGGAAGCCCGTGTATGTATGTACATATAATGTATTATAATACATACAATAATATGCCCATATTACATAAGATTATCAAAATATTATATAATAAGATCAGATCAGATCAGTCGCTCAGTCGTGTCTGACTCTTTGCAACCCCATGAATTGCAGCACGCCAGGCCTCCCTGTCCATCACCAATTCCCGGAGTTCACTCAGACTCATGTCCATCGAGTCACTGATGCCATCCAGCCATCTCATCCTCTGTCGTCCCCTTCTCCTCTTGCCCCCAGTCACTCCCAGCATCAGAGTCTTTTCCAATGAGTCAACTCTTCGTGTGAGGTGGCCAAAGTACTGGAGTTTCAGCTTTAGCATCATCCCTTCCAAAGAAATCCCAGGGCTGATCTCCTTCAGAATGGACTGGTTGGATGTCCTTGCAGTCCAAGGGACTCTCAGGAGTCTTCTCCAACACCACAGTTCAAAAGCATCAATTCTTTGGTGCTCAGCCTTCTTCACAGTCCAACTCTCACATCCATACATGACCACTGGAAAAACCATAGCCTTGACTAGACGAACCTTTGTTGGCAAAGTAATGTCTCTGTTTTTCAATATGCTATCTAGGTTGGTCATAACTTTCCTTCCAAAGAGTAAGCATCTTTTAATTTCATAGCTGCAGTCACCATCTGAGTGATTTTGGAGCCCAGAAAAATAGTCTGACACTGTTTCCACTGTTCCTCATCTATTTCCCATGAAGGGATGGGACCGGATGCCATGATCTTCGTTTTCTGAATGTTGAGCTTTAAGCCAACTTTTTCACTCTCCACTTTCACCTCCATCAAGAGGCTTTTTAGTTCCTCTTCACTTTCTGCCATAAGGGTGGTGTCATCTGCATATCTGAGGTTATTGATATTTCTCCCGGCAGTCTTGATTCCAGCTTGTGTTTTTCCAATCCAGCATTTCTCATGATGTACTCTGCATATAAGTTAAATAAACAGGGTGACAATATACAGCCTTGACGTACTCCTTTTCCTATTTGGAACCAGTCTGTTGTTCCATGTCCAGTTCTAACTGTTGCTTCCTGACCTAAATACAAATTTCTCAAGAGGCAGATCAGGTGGTCTGGTATTCCCATCTCTTTCAGAATTTCCCACAGTTTATTGTGATCCACACAGTCAAAGGCTTTGGCATAGTCAATAAAGCAGAAATAGATGTTTTTCTGGAACTCTCTTGCTTTTTCCATGATCCAGCGGATGTTGGCAATTTGATCTCTGGTTCCTCTGCCTTTTCTAAAACCAGCTTGAAGGAAGGAAGTTCACGGTTCACATATTGCTGAAGCCTGGCTTGGAGAATTTTGAGCATTACTTTACTAGCGTGTGAGATGAGTGCAATTGTGCGGTAGTTTGAGCATTCTTTGGCATTGCCTTTCTTTGGGATTGGAATGAAAACGGACCTTTTCCAGTCCTGTGGCCACTGCTGAGTTTTCCAAATTTGCTGGCATATTGAGTGCAGCACTTTCACAGCATCGTCTTTCAGGATTTGGAATAGCTCAACTGGAATTCCATCACCTCCACTAGCTTTGTTTGTAGTGATGCTTTCTAAGGCCCACTTGACTTCACATTCCAAGATGTCTGGCTCTAGGTCAGTGATCACACCATCGTGATTATCTGGGTCGTGAAGATCTTTTTTGTACAGTTCTTCTGTGTATTCTTGCCATCTTTTCTTAATATCTTCTGCTTCTGTTAGGTCCATACCATTTCTGTCCTTTATCGAGCCCATCTTTGCATGAAATGTTCCTTTGGTATCTCTGATTTTCTTGAAGAGATCTCTAGTCTTTCCCATTCTGTTGTTTTCCTCTATTTCTTTGCATTGGTCGCTGAGGCTTTCTTATCTCTTCATGCTATTCTTTGTAACTCTGCATTCAGATGCTTATATCTTTCCTTTTCTCCTTTGCTTTTGGCTTCTCTTCTTTTCACAGCTATTTGTAAGGCCTCCCCAGACAGCCATTTTGCTTTTTTGCATTTGTTTGCCATGGGAATGGTCTTGATCACTGTCTCCAGTACACTGTCACGAACCTCATTCCATAGTTCATCAGGCACTCTATCTATCAGATCTAGGCCCTTAAATCTATTTCTCACTTCCACTGTATAATCATAAGGGATTTGATTTAGGTCATACCTGAATGGTGTAGTGGTTTTCCCTACTTTCCTCAATTTCAGTCTGAATTTGGCAATAAAGAGTTCATGGTCTGAGCCACAATCAGCTCCTGGTCTTGTTTTTGCTGACTGTATAGAGCTTCTCCATCTTTGGCTGCAAAGAATATAATCAGTCTGATTTCGGTGTTGACCTGCTGGTGATGTCCATGTGTAGAGTCTTCTCTTGCGTTGTTGGAAGAGGGTGTTTGTTATGACCAGTGCATTTTCTTGGCAAAACTCTATTAGTCTTTGCCCTGCTTCATTCCGTATTCCAAGGCCAAATTTGCCTGTTACTCCAGGTATTTCTTGACTTCCTACTTTTGCATTCCAGTCCCCTATAATGAAAAGGACATCTTTTTTGAGTGTTAGTTCTAAAAGGTCCTGTAGGTCTTCATAGAACCGTTCAGCTTCTTCAGCATTACTGGTTGGGGCATAGACTTGGATTACTGAGATATTGAATGGTTAGCCTTGGAAACGAACAGAGATCATTCTGTCGTTTTTGAGATTGCATCCAAGTACTGCATTTCAGACTCTTTTGTTGACTGTGATGGCTACTCCATTTCTTTTGAGGGATTCCTGCCCGCAGTAGTAGATATAATGGTCATCTGAGTTAAATTCACCCATTTCAGTCCATTTCAGTTCACTGATTCCTAGAATGTCAACATTCATTCTTGCCGTCTCTTGTTTGACCACTTCCAATTTGCCTTGATTCATGGACCTGACATTCCAGGTTCCTATGCAATATTGCTCTTTACAGTATCGGACCTTGCTTCTATCACCAGTCACATCCACAGCTGGGTATTCTTTTTGCTTTGGCTCCGTCCCTTCATTCTTTCTGGAGTTATTTCTCCACTGATCTCCAGTAGCATATTGGGTACCTACTGACCTGGGGAGTTTCTCTTTCAGTATCCTATCATTTTGCCTTTTCATACTGTTCATGGGGTTCTCAAGGCAAGAATACTGAAGTGGTTTGCCATTCCCTTCTCCAGTAGACCACATTCTGTCAGATCTCTCCACCATGACCCGCCCATCTTGGGTTGCCCCATGGGCACGGCTTAGTTTCATTGAGGTAGACAAGGCTGTGGTCCTAGTGTGATTAGATTGACTAGTTTTCTGTGAGTATGGTTTCAGTGTGTTTGCCCTCTGATGCCCCCTCTTGCAACACCTACCGTCTTACTTGGGTTTCTCTTACCTTGGGCGTGGGGTATCTCTTCACGGCTGCTCCAGCAAAGCGCAGCCATTGCTCCTTACCTTGGATGAGGGGATCTCCTCACCGTCACCCTTCCTGACCTTCAACGTGGACTAGCTCCTCTAGGCCCTCCTGCGCCCGTGCAGCCAGGGCTCCTTGGACCTGGGGTTGGTCCTCCCGGCCACCGCCCCTGGCCTCAGGCGTGGGTTGCTCCTCCCGGCCACCGCCCCTGGCCTCGGGCGTAGGGGCGTGGGGTAG
>NW_011494508.1:278480-326494 GCF_000754665.1 Bison bison bison
ATCGCCACCCCTGACCTGGACGCGGGGTAGCTCCTCTCGCCGTTCCTGCGCCGTCGCAGTCTGGTACTCTCAGCTGCTGTCCCTGACCTCGGTCGTGGGGTAACTCCTCTTGGCCGCCACCCTTCAGGCATGGGGTCCTCCCGCTTCTGCCCCTGACTTCGGACGTGGTGTGGCTCCTCTCAGCCACGCTTACCGCGCCGGTTGCAGTATGTTTATTATATAAGAAACATACTAATAAATAATTATTCTGAATATTAGTGGGTTTATCTGAGCCCTCCACAGTAATCTCTCTCCTGGTGCCATGGAATTGCTGAGAGGTAAAAGTTCTTCCAAATTACCATTGTTTTTATTGTTTAAAGAAGCTAACCATAAACCTGGTTTGAGATTCTGCCTGAAGCAGTTTTCCTGTCAGTTTATATGCTTCATGGCAGTTGACTGAGCTATCAGAGGAGATACTGTGGCAGAAGGTGGGTGGCCCTAAGATTCTGTCTATTCTTAAAAGGCCTCACAATCATAAAAACAGAAACACAATAAATGCAGTCTTTTGTTTGTTTGTTTAATTTAGGTCACTGCTTAGATTTCAGTGATCTCCCAAGCAATGGAATTAGAAACTTTATCAGGATTCCTAAGTTGTGACTGACAGATGATAATTATAGTTGAACTTGCCTGTTAGGCGCCTCTCCATGAAGGCCAGGGCAAGCAGCAAGATTAAATCTGTGAAAGGTCACTGTGGGCGCCCATTGTGCAGCAGTAGTACATACTGTTGCCCAAAGCAAAGTTTTTGATTAAATCACATCCTCAGAAAGCTCTGCCACAGGACATAGACCAGAGCTTTTTTGGAGTCAGAAAGACAAATTTATATTCTTGCTTTTCTGCTGATCTTCAACAAGTTGTTTATTTCTTTCTTTGTTTAGAACATATATTTTTATTTCTCTCTTATCTAACAGTCCTGTTTTTGGGAACCTGATTTCTTTCATTTTGGATTTCTGACACTCTTGAGGGCAGGGGATTCTCAGTGTGTGGTCTACAGAATTCTGGGGGTTTCTGAGACATATTCAGGAAGACTTCAGAATCAAACTAATTCTCATATTAATATTGAGATACTATTTAACTTTTTATCCTGTGCTTATATTTGTACATGGGCATTACACTCTGCATTACCATGCAATTATAATTTTAAAAAAGTTCTAAATGCATAATTTCAACAAGTTGTTTAACTCAGTTTTCTCATGTGTAAAATGAGAATGATATACCTCTTTTGAAAGTCACTAGGAGAAATGAAAGCGTGTATGTAAAGTTTAAGATATATGGCAGTAATGGGAGTGCAAGAAATCATAAATTGTATTACACCAGGGGAGTATTTGCCTTACTTCTTCTTGTATGGTACTTTTTAATGCTTCTTTTGATTTTACTAGTAAATTATTCCCTACAGTGCTATATCTGCATTACTTCTTTGGGTTTAGGGAAGCGTGGAGATAAAGAATTACTCATGTCTTCTCAAATCATTTGTAGTATAAAAGGAATTCTTGGTTGTTTTTCTAGAACATGGAAGTCCCAGCAGTAAGTAGGCAACATGCCACCCTTCTTTTCAACACAGCCCTGGAACAAGGCAAGTGGGACCTATGTCGACACATGATTCGATTTCTGAAAGCCATTGGCTCTGGAGAATCTGAGACGCCCCCATCCACACCTACAGCTCAGGTGAGTTGAAGAACTGCACAGCTTTGCTAGGCCACACACCCACGTGGCATCTTTCTTTGACCATACTGCACCTTGTGTGTAATCACAGGAACCCAGTTCAAGTGGTGGTGGATTTGAGTTCTTCAGGAATCGAAGCATCAGTTTATCCCAGTCAGCTGACAGTGTTCCTGCTAGTAAATTCAGCTTACAGAAAACACTAAGTATGCCATCCGGTCCTTCTGGAAAAAGGTAAAAGAATGAAGAACTGTTCCTGCTTTTAGGGAATTCTATATCACATTGCATTTCAGAGTCTTTGTAAAATTGGATCTTAGGAAAAAACTATTTGATCCGATTGCAATTCCTTTTTACATTCCCAAAAGGCTTCCCTTTTTTCTTTCTTCTAAATTCACTTTATTCTTTGTAGTGTTTTTGCCCTTTGTACTAGAATAGGTCTCAATGTGCCCATTCTAAATGTGACTAACATTAAATTACCTCTGATAATAGAGGACCGGAATAAAAAGGAAGATAGATCTGCAAATAATTCAAAAGCCTTCTTACAGTCAACAGTTTTCCCATTCTTTCCCAGTGTACCTTTTGACATTTTAGTCCTCATGTACTGGACTCTCTTGTGACCCTTTGGAGTGGAGAAGTCATTAAACAGTTCGTGCCAAAAAGTGTATCCTGGAGTCTGAAACCTGCATTATATGTAGATGGGTTAATATGCAGTAAACTCTGAACTCATGCTGAACATTGTAAAATAGATTTTCCTGTTTTGTGAGGTCCTTGCTTTCCTTCCTCTGTTGTTATGTGGTCTTGGCTCTTCGTTTCTTTCGAGAGAATCCTTTCTTTTATATTCCGTGTGTACTCTTACTACAGCTCCTGACACAGAATGAGAGCTTCCTGAACATTTTTACTGTGATGTTTTACAGCTTTTTCTTATCAGAGCCATTAATGCAAACACACACTCAGACACACACACACCCAGACACACACACACACCATAAACAAGTTAAATGCAACCGTGAAAGACTATAAAACAATTGCCAGGCAAACAGTAGCTACTCAGCTATACCCTGAATGTAAGTGGTGTTTAGTATATACTAAGTGCGCACTGCTTGCCAGGCACAATTAAAACATTTCCGTGTATAGGTCTTTCAGTAACAGCTCCATATGGGTAAATATACTGTTATTATCCACATTATACAGGTGAAAAACAAAGGCCCAGAAAAATAAACTTGCTTTATATTCACAAAACTGTGTGGCAGAGCCAAGTTCAGAATGCAGGTAGTCCTGCTCCAATACTGCCCTCTCTGAAGGCACCCCATCACCCCAGTATCAAACCAGTTGTGACACACCAGTTCATAGGAATAAGGGGGAACAGACGATATTTAGTCATTCATTTTTTTAAATCTGTTTTTTTCTTATGTGTCTGTATAACTCACATTAAGAGACTACATTTCACTTTGCTTCCCTTCAGTCTCCTTGATCTGACCTCCTTTCCTCTTTTCATTGGTCTTTTCAAATACAGCGTTTCTTTGCTTCCTTTCTTTACTTCATCCAGTCACTATCCTCTTCCTCATTTGGCTTTATCAGTCTCCTTTTTGTTTTCTATTCTGTACTTTTATTTTACACACATGTGTAAGAGGCGACTTACTGTGTTCCACCTATTGTTCAACAGGTGTGCTATCGCAGGGAGAAGCTCTGATACTTGATCTTCCTCTTCCCTCAAATCTCCTACCTCCTTGTCAGCATTTTCAGTGCTACTTCATAAGAAGTATGTGAAGCTTGTTCCGTAGCTTACTTGTGTTCCCACTTACAGATGGAGCAAAGACAGTGACTGTGCTGAGAACATGTATATTGATATGATGCTCTGGAGACACGCTCGGCGTCTCTTGGAAGAAGTTCGGCTAAAGGATCTCGGCTGCTTTGCAGCCCAGTTGGGCTTTGAACTCATTAGTTGGCTGTGCAAGGAGCGTGCCCGTGCTGCCCGAGTAGACAACTTCGTGTTGGCCCTGAAGAGGCTCCACAAAGATTTCCTTTGGCCACTTCCCATCATCCCAGCTTCTTCTGTCAGTTCTCCTTTCAAAAATGGAAAATACCGAACAGGTGATATAGGCTTTGTGTTACTTATACAAAAATTGTATTTGCTCCAAATGTTTAGATGTTTTTCTGTTAGTTGATATTCAAGGAAGTCTTTTCATTCCAAGCTTAGATAAAAGCTGACTTTTTGTAGATCAGTTGGAACATCTACCATTTGACTAAGGATGTAAATAGAAGTAGATCATGTGTCTCTTGGTCTTATGACTTTGAAGTTTAATTTATAAATCCAACCAACTGTTTTCTCAGATTATCAGCAAGTTGAGCATTGACTGAGTACAGAAGCTACCACACTTTTTTTTTTTTTGTAGGAAGTTTCCTGCAATGCAGGAGACCCTGGTTCAATTCGTGGGTCAGGAAAAGCTCCTGGAGAAGGGAACGGCTACCCACTCCAGTATTGTGGCCTGGAGAATTCCATGAACTGTATAGTACATGGGGTCGCAAAGAGTTGGACACAACTGAGCGACTTGCACTTTCACTTTGGCATTGGTTAGTCACAGATATCAAAATAAGCTAAATTGTGACTTACCTGACAGGATTCATTCCAGAGAAATGGTAAAAATATGTCTTTGAGAGCTTGGGCCATCTTCTAAATTAGGAGAGGGCAAAGTGAACTGTATTTTGGTAAAAAAAATTTTTAGGTTTTTTAGTTCAGGTTGTAATCATCATTACTTGTGAAAATTCAAACAAAACCCTTTTTATTATGGCATTTGGAAGTTTCATGTTGTCTTAAAACCAAGGAAAATCATTTAAGGATGAATAAGGTTTTGCCTAGAGTTAAATGATGATAGAAGATGACTGCTGGGTGGCATTGTCTAGTCAGTGCATTCTGTTCCAGTCCAACCTCCCTGGTTCATGGATGGGTGATGCGGTGTAGGGACATTAATTGGCTTTGAACTTTTCGTATTTGGGGTTGGTGGGGGAAGAGAAGCTGAAAGAACTGAATTGGAAATGGCAGTATATGCACCTTTAATTCCCTTTTTTTGTGTGTGTTTCCAACTTGCAGTGGGAGAGCAGCTGTTAAAGTCACAGTCAACTGACCCATTTTTAAACCTCGAAATAGATGCTGGCGTCTCTAATGTCCAACGAAGTCAGAGCTGGCTCGGCAACATTGGTCCTGCTCATCAAGAAATAGACACAGCCTCATCTCACGGGCCACAGATGCAAGATGCCTTCCTGTCACCTTTATCTAATAAAGGTAGATATCATTTTAAATCCTAGCTCCTCATTAGTTTCTTTGGAGGAAAGTTTATATGCCGTATGTAGCATTTCAGAGAGAGCTTCACTCATTTCGAGATGTGTCCTTGAGAATTAGCATTAGTATCTGCTGGACAGGTGAAGAGTTACTAGCACAAGGCCAAAATAACTTTGGTTGTACTTTGCCATGTTTATTTTACATAAATGAAACAGGTAAAACCTCACTACAGCTAAACACTAATAAATGAACCTTTGTAATCAATTTTGATGATACAGAAACACGAACTTTGAACCTCAAGTAAGCAAAACTTTATCCATGTGTAAAGAATTCCATTCTTCTCATAGGTGGACCTGTATTGTAAAAAATTGTTACCAGTTATCTTTTTATTTCAGCTGTAAAAACTTATGGGAAAAATTTTTTTATCTTGTAAATTCCTGCATGATACCCTTAATTTTGCATCTCAGCCTCCAAACCTAAGATTACTGTCTGACCCTTTACCAAAAAAATGTGCATCTTCTGCAGTTATAGTAATGGGTGAATTACAAACTGAAGCAGCTCTAAAGTGGTTTATGTTGTCTAGGTTTATGTAAGAGCTGAAGCAGCAGTTGGTCTGATTCTGTGGCTTCAATGGCAGATCCGCCTGATGCTTGACTCTCAGTGTGTGCTCACTGCTGCCTGAGCTGCTTCTGTGCAGGGAGGCGTAGAAGCCATGGCTGCTGTTATTGTAGCAGAGTACATGTCAAATCTACTGCTTTAAGGATTTTTAAGTGTACAGTTCATTTACATTCTTGGGCAACCAACCTGCAAAACTCTTTTACGTTGCAAAAGCAAAAGTTTATACCCATTAAAGAAAACTCTCCATCTCTCCCTCCCCCAACTCTGGGCAACTACATTCTATTTTCTGTCCCTGTGTAATTGCCTTTTTGTGTCTGGCTTATTTCACTTAGATAATGTTCTCAAAGTTCATCCTTGTTGTAGCATGCATGGGAATCTCCTTCCTTTTTGCGGTTTGGCAATATTCTGTTGTGTGTTCAAAGCACATTTTGTCTGTCCATTCATCAGTGGCCACTTGCATTGCTTCCACCTTTTGGTTATTGTGAATTACGCTGCAAAGAACGGGGGACTACTGTGAATATGGGAAGTCTCTTTGAGACCGTTTTCAACTCTTCTGGGGACTGTCAGCTCATGTGGTATTTCTATTTTCAAATTTTTCGTCATAGCAGCAGCCCCACTTTACTTCTTATCAACACTGGCAGGGATTCCAGTTTTGCCACATCCTCACCAACACTTCTTTGATGATTTTGTTAATAGTAGCATCCTAATGGACCTGAGGTGGCATCATTGCTTTTCTTCAGAAAACCTTTTAAAGAGATCATTTCAAACATATGTTAAAAGGAGAAATAATACTATAATGGGCACCTTCCCTCCAACCCCCACTTCAGTTATTACCAACTCATGAATAAATTTCTCCTTCCTGTATAATTGAACTAAATCTAAGATATGATATGTTGTATTTGTGAATGTTTCAGTATATATTTCTAAAATAACTTTTTTTGAAAATGTCACATCTCTCTAAAAATTCAACAGTAATTCCTTAATACGATCAAATATCCAGTAAGTATTCAAATTCCAGCTGTTTTACAATGTCATAATATTTTTGCAGTTTAAAACAAAGTGAGAGTCACTCAGTCGTGTCTGACTCTTTGCAATCCCATGGACTATACAGTCCATGGAATTCTCCAGGCCAGAATACTGGAGTGGGTAGCCATTCCCTTCTCCAGAGGATCTTTCCACCCCAGGGATCGACCCCAGGTCTCCCGCGTTGCAGGTGGATTCTTTACCAGCTGAGCCACGAGGGAAGCCCAAGAATACTTTGAATCAAGATCCAAGTAAGATACATACACAGTGATTATGTTTCTTAAACTCCACTTTTAGTGCTTGTTCCCCTTCCCCATCTCTTTTTTTCTTCTTGCAGTTTATTCATTGAAGAGACTTGCTTCTGTGGATTTTCTCATGACTGGATTTTAGTTGATTGCATCTTCATGGTTTAAACAGTTTCTGTATTTCTTGTAGATTGGTGACTGAATCTAAAGACTTGATTGGGAATCCTCTGGTGGTCCAGTGGTTAGGACTCTGTATTTTCACTGCCTCAAGGACCTAGAACCTAAACTAAAATCCCATAAGCTGTGTGGCACCTCCCTCCCCCCAAAAAAGACTTGAACAAATTGTAGCTAGGTTTGTTGTTTCCAGAGGTGGGCAAGACTGCTTAATAGGTAGTAGTGTATTTTTCTTTTCCATGGCACATAATGCCTGGTTACCTCTCTGATGATTTTTTTTTTTTTTTTTTAACATCTTCTACTATTTAATGTAACATGGGAATTTTAGTAGTGAATTTAATGTTTTGGTCTCAAAATCCTAAAGAGGAAGCAACATCTGAGAGACAGCTAATATTTTTAATTGAAGGAAAACATACATTAAGCTGGTTTGTGACTTTTGACAATTCTTCATCAGGTGATGAATGCAGTATTGGTTCAGCCACGGACTTGACTGAAAGTAGCTCCATGGTGGATGGAGACTGGACAATGGTGGATGAAAATTTCTCCACACTCAGTCTAACCCAGTCAGAGCTGGAGCATATCTCCATGGAGTTGGCGAGTAAAGGGCCTCACAAATCCCAGGTCCAGCTTCGGTGAGTTTCTCAACATTTTGGAAGCAGAGGATGCCTCCTCAGGGTGTTTGGGCAAATTGGGTATATAGGCTGCTTTCCCAATAACAACTGCCCTTCTCTTCATCCGTAGATCCTTCCTAGCATCAGTCACTGTGTTTCTGCTTCTGTATATAGGTATTTGCTGCACATCTTCATGGAGGCAGGATGTCTGGACTGGTGCATTGTTATAGGCCTGATTCTTAGAGAATCCTCAATAATCAACCAGATTTTGGTTATTATACAGTCTTCAGAGGTAGATGGAGAGATGTTACAGAACATAAAGACAGGGCTGCATGCTGTGGACCGATGGGCCTCCACAGATTGGTAAGTTATTAGGCTCGTTACCTTGACTGTCATCTGGTGACTCCTCCTCTTTCACATTAAGGCTTATTTCTGGTTCATTTATTTGGAGATTTATAGGTTGCTTAAAATAAAAACTCCTTTTGTATATTCATTTTTAAGAGTATTTTCTTTAGTTACCATTTTAGAGCCAGTTATTTTAAATGAGTCATATTCATTGTTGTCAGTGGATGTGTGTCACTGAGGACTAATACAGTACAGATGACCTTAGAACCAGGGTGGAACTTGATGTTTCTAGTTCTGTGGAATTGAAGATGATAACCTAAAAACAAGTAAAAATTTAAGGTCTGTGTGAGTTGAACATTCCATAGCAGTTACTGACAAGCCCAAAATAAGAATAGTGAGTGAAAGTGGAAGAGCCTGTCATCTACCCCCTTTGTCACCAGTTACTTGTGGCTTTGGGGTTTCCCTCACTTGGGTCTAGTCTTCCTTAATTGGCAAATTCATTTAGGTTAAATGTTCTCTGAAGGTCCTGTTTTTCAAGTCTGAAAATCCTATTAATGGTGTTTACGATTATAGAATATGCTTTTTAATTGCAATACTGGATAAAGAATATCCATCTTTGCTGTCTGTGTTTACACTTAGGTTACGTGTAGCCCCCTCCATGGGGGCCTTTTAGAAAGGCATCTAAAAGCCTTCCCTTCCTCCTACCTCTGTGCCTCCTCCTGTACCCCATAATCTTTATCACTGACCCTGCTGTATCAGTGCTTAGTAAGAATCTATCCATAACATGCTCTGGAGCCTTTTGAATGTTGCTGATAAGAGCCAATTTCCTTTTTTTTTCTGCATAGTCCTGGATATAAGCCATTTTTAAACATCATTAAGCCACACCTGCAGAAGCTTAGTGAGATAACAGAAGAGCAGGTCCAGCCTGAAGCCTTCCAGCCAATGACTGTGGGTAAGACTCCTGAACAGACTAGCCCCCGGGCAGAGGAGAACAGGAGCTCCTTGGGCCATGGAAGCATCCCCCAGGGCGAGGTCGGAGGTAGCAGTTTGGTCAGCCGGAAAGAAGAGGACACAACTCGAGCAGAGGAGGAGGAACCTTTTCAAGATGGGACTTACGACTGTTCTGTGTCCTAACAACAGTGAGTACCATCACCACGGGCAGTATTAATTAGCATCAGCGTGCAACTGAGGACACTGTGACCTAGTTGGAAAAATTAACCAGGGAGAGAACACAGCTCAGAGACTCTGGTAAGGTATTATTAAATTTTAACTTTTTCCTCTACGAAATCTTGAGTCCATAAAAATGTGATATCAAAAAAAAGATCATCTTTCATAAAAGTTTTTTTTTAAGCTGCAGTGGAAAGTTGTACAGAATATTGTACAGATGTACATGCGAACATTTTGGTTTTCTTAAAGATTGGTAGCTCTTAAACCACAGGGATTGTTTTGCCCCAGATGAGCTTACTTTTTCACTACTTAAAGCTTCCTATGTTTTCTGGTTCAGCGTGTGTTCCGGACTGCTTTTTAAAAATAAATGCTAAGGTGCTTGCTGTAGCTCATCAAGTACTTGAGCTACCAGTATGCCCCCTGGATCAAGAGCACTGGACTCCCTAGTTGGGCCTCTGAATAGATGCCTGCCCCGGTAGAACAGGCACCTGTAAGATGCTCCTCTTCTAGCCTCTTAAACCCGGTCCTCAATTGATGGAAGCTATTTACCTGTGTCAGCGTGCCTGCTTTTTGTCTAGCTTGGTTCCTACTAGGTGAGTGTAGGCAGAGGCCTGAGGAGTTCTTATCAATTATGCTATTAGATACCACTAAACTATTTTGTATCAAAGAATCGTATCTTTTTGTGAATAATTTTGTGTACATATACTCAAAGGCACTGTTCCTATTTTTAGGGCTTGTACTATAATTTGTAAGGTTTTATGCTGGATTCTGCATGGCTATAGATACTCACTCTTAGAACAAAGACAGGGCTTGCTCTTCTTTCCAGATATAAGCACTCTTCATAAAGGAAGACACATTTATTGGCTTGGTCATAAGGTAACAGAGATGGTCACACTGATCATGAAATGAAACAGGTTTTGTGCAAATTAATGTAGTTTCTTATTTATTGCTTTTGTAAATTGAATAAAAATGAACTCTGTAAATAGACTGCTGAATCCTGTATTATCACGGCTACTAAAAATTAGTATGTAAAGAATGCATTCTTCATCATAACTTCTTAAATATTTTATGTATTTCTAGATACGACTTAAATTTTAGTTTTCATACATTATGAAAACACAATTGCAGACTCAGTTGCTTCAGACTAAACACATATCCACTGTATGTATATCAATTACCTTATAACAGTATTAATTTAGATAGCTTGTTTGTACTGTGCAATTTGAACAAAGGAATGCAATGTTATTTTTTACAAAAACAAACTTATTTTTATAGTAACAACGTATTTGATGTGGACCAAATTCAGACCACTATGTAAAACAGCCTCTCCTCTCATAGTGCAATTACAGTTTAGAAATAAAACTTGGTCCTCTATCCTTGCTTTTTAAAAGTAATGGCTAGATTTAGTTGTCCTAGCCAGGTTTCCTTTGAAGGGAAACTCAAATTTGAAAAATGCTTTGTTCAAGAGTCATCAATGGTTTTAAATTACTGATTTTGATAATTTACTATCACTTACTTTTCACATTACAAGTGCAATACTTCCACATACTAAAATTCCTGAATAGGTGGAATATGTGATTACTGGTACCTGGCCCTTCTGGTGCTATGTTTATTTAAGCCTTTGTTTTAAACCACCTTTCCCTGAATCTTAAGATAGAAAATGTTTCCCATGTAAGTCCATGCAGCCCAGCAAGAAACTGAAGCAATTCTCCTGTCCTAGTCCATTATGAGAAGAAGTAGCATTACTTTTGTGTTTGGTGTATTTAGTCAATAAAAACGATTCACCATTGTAAACAGCCATGTTTACAGATATCCTCATGTGCTGCTGGGTTCATCTTGCACTCTTAAAAGCAGGGCACCCTTAAGTTAACCGTATTCCTATGGTTAATGCCATGACGGAAACCTTTCTTGTATAAAATACTTGTTTTGCAACCAACAGATATAGGTGGCCCCAAGGCAAAAAGATTGGCAGCTTTACAGAAAAACTTTTCTTTGGTAGTTTGTTATATACTTTAATTTTTTAAATCATATTTTAATTTTGCCTTGTTTGGATCACGTATTTGACTGTTTAAGCCATATTTAACCAATGAATTTAAATATTCAATATAACTATTTGAAGTTTAAATTATTTGCTGATACCAAAACAAGTTATTTGGGGGTAGAGTCAACCTTTGCTTGTAATTAAAAGTTGCTGCTACTTCTGTAATGTGTATTTTTTTTTTTAACTTGGTAAAGGGCAATAAAACCATTACATGAACTTTTTGTTTATTCATCAAGTTAACAGCAAAAAGTGTATGTATTAAAAGTCATTTCATTATATAATTCCACCTTTTAGAATTTTCCTTACAACTAGAAATTTATATTTAAAATGTATATGGGTATACCATTTTATGGATGTATTTCTTCACTCATCAGTTGAGGGACATTTGGGAGGAATTCAACTCGGACACTGATACGCAGGTTTCTGTGTGGACCTAAGTTTTCAGTTCTCTTTAGGAGTGGAAACGTTGGGTTATGAGAACTGGTTACTTTGGGGGCTGGGGGGTGGCGGGGAATGCTTAACTGTATTACAAAGTGCCTGTACCACTTTAAAAGAAAAAAGCATTCCACTAGTAGTGGATGAGGGTTCAAGTTTCTGCTGTCGACATTTGTTTCTGTATTTTTGGTTACAGCCGTCTGAGTTACATGTGAAGTCGTGCCTTATGGTTTAGGTTCACATTTCCCTGATGACTGACATCTTTTCATATATGATTATTAGCTGTTCATATCTCTTTGGAGAAAACAGTATTCACATTCTTTGCCCACTTCACAGATGGCTCATTTATTGTTGATTTGCAAGAGTTCTTTATATAGTCTAGACAGTTTTGCAAATATTTTTTCATTCTGAGGGCTTTTCACTTTCATGATACTGTCTTTTGAGACATAAAGTTTTTCGTTTTGGTGAAGTCCCCAACTTTTTCTTTGGTTCCTTGAGCTTCTGGGTGTTATATCCAAGAAACCATTTCTGAATCCTAGGTTATAAAGATTTATGCTTGTTTTTTTGTTTTATATTTTAGCACCTACATTTAGGTCTTTGATACATTTTGAGTTAATTTTTGTATATGGTATGAAGAGGTCTAACTTTGTTCTTTTGTATGTGACTACTCAGTTGTTATAATTTACTGAAAAGCTCACCATTTACTGAAAAGATTTTTTTCCTATTGAATTGTTGAGAATCAATTGACTACAAATGAATGGGTTCCTTTCTGGAACTGTCGGTTGTATTACATTGGTTTCTGGGTCTTTCCTTGATGCCAGTACTACATTGTTTTGAGTACTGTTGCTACTTAGGAGGAGGGAGTTTTGAACGTGAGAGACGTTGAGTTTTTTCAGGACCGTTTTGGCTCTTCTGTGCCCCTTGCATTTCCATTTGAATTTTAGAGTCACCCTGTCAGTTTTTGTGTGCACCCACCCACACACACATATGAGGCAGCTAGAAGTTTGATAAGGATTATATTCAGATCAATTTTTGGAAAATCTTGCCATCTTGATAATAGGCCTGCCAGCCCATGAACATGGAGTGTCTTTCCAATTATTCATAGCTTCAGTTTCTTTCAGGAGGGTTTTATAGGTACTTTTAATAAGCTTATTAGTATTTTATTCTTGATGCTATTGCAAATAGAACTGTTTTATTTTTGGATTATTGTTAGTATATAGAAATAATTGATTTTTCTATGTTGAAATTGCATCCTACAACACTGTTCAATTCACTTACTAACTATATAATCGTTTTTTGTGTGTGGATTCCTGGGCATTTCCTATATAGAAAATGATGTCATCTATAATCAGAGCCTGGGCTAGAGCCTCCAATACAATATTCAAGTGGCAGTAAGTAGATAACCCTCATCTTTCTGATGTTAGGGGGAAAGTACTGAGTTTTTCATTATACATTAAGATGTCAACTATTGAGTTTTCATAGATGGCCTTTATCAGGTTAAGGAAGTTCCCTTCTATTACATTTTTCATCATAAAGAGGTGTTAACTTTGTCAAAAAAATTTCACTTCTGTTGAGATGATTATATTGTTGTCCTTTATTCTAAGAATACGGTCTATTATGTTGACTTTTAGGTGTTAAACCCCACATTCCATTCCTGGGCTAAATCTCATTTTGGTCATGATATAGGCCAAACTTGAAGAAAAGACATTATCAATACACTTGTATTTTCACTAATCAAGTAAGGAAGTGGTAGTATCAAAAGAAAAGTACTGATGTACTTCAAAAATGCCCAAGATGTTTTTTCGAATAAAGACATAAGGAGGCATAGATGCATTTTGGCTTTATTGGCCCTAAAAGACAAGGTATTATTAAGAACATAAGTTATTTGGCTGCTTCACCTTGTACTGAACTGTTCTGAGGGAACTCACTTGGAAAGGGAGGTAACTTGCATGGAGCTCTTGGAGCTCACAAGTGGGCTCTCTATTTTGGGGCCTGGTGGTGTGCCTTCCTTGTGAGCAGCAGGTCACTCTCCGGCTGAAAGATAGTATTTTCTCCCCCCACCCCATCCCCCAATGAAAGAACATCCTTTATTAGCTCTTCAGTGATTTTCTTTGCCAACAGTAATGATAAAACTGCTAAATAGGCTGTAGGCTCAACATTTAATTTCTGTGAAATTCAAATGCACAATTTCATTCCACAGTAAAACAGATTCCAGTTGAAGCCATGCTGAGTTCTTTGCTCACATGACCCTTTAAAATAGCAATTATACCCACAAGCGCCAACTAGGTCTTTCTAACAGCGGAGTTTTTTTTTTGTTTTTTTTTTTTTAAGCTCTAAAAGGCTTTATGGATTTAAAATAACTCTTCAGATGAGGTTACAGGAAAATATAAACAATGATGGTCTGTTTCTCTGTTAATGATACTGACTAGTATTTTTATTACTGTAAGGCAACAATTCATCCCTAGCAAACCAGTGAAAAGAAACAGACAGACATATTCATTCTTCCTACAGCTTCCTGAGTCCGCAGGCTGGCTTCTTAAGTGGTGGTGACGGTTTAGAAATCTGATCAGGCCTAAGTACATCTGCTAAAGTATGAAACAAATACTGCATGCAACCGTCATGCTTAGGTAAATTTTTAAGAATTTCTTCAAAATCACAATCCTTCACACTTCGCCGAAATGTGCAGTACTGTGCAAAAACTAACAAGTTCTTCAGACTGCTGATCTGACGGTGTGCATATTAAGAGCCATGAGTATTGTGTGCAATTATTTAACCATTTTTGGCATTAAAGCAGTGCCCCAGAATACTAAGCATGCCCTGAGTCTAATGTGCATCTTGTTACTGACCTTCTACATCATTAGAGCTTTATAATGCCAAAGAAAACCAAAACAAGAGCAAATAGTCCACACAGGAAAAAAAAGGCAAAAAGAAAACCATGATTATTATCAAAAAGGAGTTAATAACATGCTTCCCAAGGAGGGGGTAGGCAGATGGGAATCACAGGGAACTCAGGTAATGCCCTTCCTCCACATTTGGAAGTTTGCTTTTCTTTTCCCTATAAATAATTTCCAGTAATCTATTTCAGATTAACCACAGAAACAGAAAATATGCCTGTATTTTGAAATTCATTTAGATACTATTTTTCTCCACAATTTTGAGTCTATAAAAGCTATCAACAGTGCAAACTTTGTGTGTCACTTGAATTATCTAAGACTAGTGATACAGCTGACCCTTGACAACATGGTTTGAACTGTTACAGGTCCAATTATACAGGGATTTTTCATTAAACAGATATCACAGTACTACATGATCCATAGTTGAATCCACAGATAGATGCAAAACCTTGTATACAGGGGTGTGACGATGCACATTTTCAACGGTGCAGAGGTCAGCACTCCTAATCCCTGTGTTGTTCAAGGGTCAACTCTGTGGCTCTTACGAAGTCCAGGAGAAGCACTGGTTCCAGTGTCCGTGCATATGACAGCATGGTACCTACCGTTCAGCTCTGGCTGTAACCCTGCTGTCTGTGTAGGCTCGGTTTTTAAGGAACTAAGAGGAGCATGATTCAGAATGCACACTGTATATATCGGACAAGCAGCTTTAAGAAGTAATTTCAAAGACACACACTACTATGCTGTCTGTTCAGGCAGATTCGAGTGCCACTGTTTTGTTTGTTTCACTATGGCTTAAAAAAAGGGGGGTTTTTTTTAGCCTAGACTTGGTAAAGACAAAAACTGTCTAACTTTTTACATTTTTAATGGGGAAAAAAGAAAGCTAGCAGAATTGAGCATTGCTCTCACCAAACTCTTACACTGCTGGAGCCAACAGCCATCTTCCTCCTCAACATGAAAAGCACCTCTAAGTCCTAGAGCTAATGTTGTGCAGGACCTAAACACCAACAGCTAGAAGGACACTCCAGAGCAAGCCACAGCCTCGAGTCTCAGGAAAGCCAGCTCTGCCAGCCACAACAAGTTACTGAGAAACTAACCTGTTCAGCTGGCTAGAAAACAAGGACCCAGTGCATCAATAATATTATGCCCTGAAGGATTAACCTTGGATAACAATATTCTGTTCATTTCTTTAAGAATCAATATAAAATGCCCAGCTATTCCCACTCTCCTCCCACCCTGAGAACAGCCACCATGGCAACTCAGGACTCTGAGAAGGGAAGTTCATGTCCTGTACTTCCACAAACAGTATTCTAAACCAAAAGAGCCTGGAAATTCCAGAAGGAAACAGGTATTGAAAACCACCTCAGAAAAGCATCCCAATGATGGAACATGTCTGAAGGACAGGAGCCGCCACTTCAATACAGGTTTCCACATCAGAGTACTAAGGCCTTAGAGCCTCCAAGCACACTCTAAAGACTGCCCAGAGAAGCACCGCTCCCAGCACAGGCTGGGGCCTCAGAAGCCAGTCTTCATCTCAATTTCTTGTGACCAATCATTAACTCCTGTGATACTTTACCTACCATCTATTAACACAAAAAACAATGGTCTTGGGCTTTAACTGGAAATGTCATTTGTCTCATTAACAAGGGATTTACAGTACCTTCTGCATCGTTCATGATCCTAAGCGTTCAACTATTAAAAGTGGTTTGCTGGCTTTTGTTCTTAAGGTCATATAAAATGACATGTGTGTGTAGTACCCACGTGTGCTTAAGTGCCAGAAAACTGGTATTTTCAAGTGTCAAAAGGGCCATGCACTCTACTCCACAGTATAACCATTATAGATCATGCTCAGCCCTGAAGAGTGTTAGCCCACAAAGCTCTTTGAACATATGCTCGTTAAAATTCACTGACTTACATACAACCGTCCATGCAACATAAGGAGAAACTGTGCCACATGGAGTATCCCACTGGACATGTACTTAGAGCTCATCCACAAGATTAAAATACAAAGAGATTGTAGGTGCACACCCAGGCAGAGGGAAATGTCCAATCTGGGAACTTTTCTCTCAGAGCATCCAGCTGGGAGGATCTCTTGTCTTCCCCAGAAAAATAGTGGGCAGCAATGGCCACAGTGACCATTCCTTCAGGCTGTTCTTCCAAGACCTGCAGGAGAAAGTTAATTAGTTCTCTAGCTGTAAGGAGGCACAATACTGACTGATTTCAAGGGTCTTGTCAAATACCACCTGGGAACCTGATCAGGGATACCAGCGATGCTAGGAGCTTCCCACCTGTACTTCTATCCAGAAGTGCCACGTGGAGGCCTGGAGTCCATGGGAATAAAAGACAAAGTAGTCCCCTCCTTTACTTGTGACTGGGGTGCCGTTGCCGAGAGACCACTGAGAAAGCGTAGCCCCTTTGTGGGTTCGAACATAGAATGACATATGGCTTGGTCCTGTAGGATAAAAGGAAGAACAGTTAAAACAACCTTCTAAAAAAGCAACAAGAAAAACAACCCAAACCAGACTACGAAGTTCATGCTTCACCACAATAAAGACACTCAGTGCAAACCTAGTGGAGGGCTTTCAGTCTGGATGTTCATCATGAATCAACAAAGGTAAGCAGTGAGGTGCAGAAAAAGCACAGAGTTCATAACAAGAAAACTTGTGTTTACATCTTGGCCCAGGCATTTAAACATACAAGAACCTACCTACCACTCAGAAGCCCTTCTTCAGAAATCTACAGAATAACTGCAAAAACTACAGCAAAAGAGCACTGAGGATTTTAGTGTATCCACATATATTGTATCAGGACAAATATTACTGTAAAGGTGGAAGACTAATGTGCAAATGCTGCCTGTAACACGCAGAGGGAAAGCAGATAAAACTGTTGTGTTGGCTTTGCTCTTTTCAAAAGTTTCTGGCACTTAAGATTTATATTTTTGTTTTCATCGCCTATTTAACTTTTTGCTATTTGTATGCCAGTTTTTGTGGTATTCTTATCAGCTTATACATCATAGAAAAAGGAACACAAATACAGCAAGTAAAACTCAAGTAATTATAAATACTATGAGACAGTTGCGACTGCAAGTATTGCTCATAAAAGTAAATGTGAATAGACACAACCCAGCTACTAAAAGAAAAATGTAGCTTAAAAAACTAGACCTAACCACATAGTGTATCCCAAGATATTCAGAAAGGGTAAAAATAAAGAACAAAGGTTATTTCAGGCAAGTGGACAGAGTCTTTAAAAGATAAGGAAATATTACAGATGAAATCAGTGAAATAGACAATAGAACAAACCGACCTAATAATCAAAAATCTGTTTTGTTTTTTTAAACTTAACAAGACAATCACTCAGTAACCTGACTGGAAAAGAGCAGAGCAAACACTAGTACACACAAAGATAAATAAGAACCGATTCAAACGGCTGATTCATGTCAATGTATGACAAAACCACTACAATACTGTAATAAGCCTCCAATTAAAGTCAATAAATTTTTAAAAAACTACCAATAATAGAATTAAAAATGACACAACAACAAAAAAGATAAATAAAAATAAACAGAAGAAATTTAAAAAATCACTGCATAACCACTATTATCTCCGTAAGTTTGAAAACCTGAATGAAATAGGTACGTTGCTAGGAAAATACAGGTTATCAAAACTGAACACAGAGATAATAAAGCTAAAACAGGCCAATCTCTCTAGAAAAAGAAACCACCCTCAGAAAAAAAAGCACCTGGCCCAAGGGGTCTCAGAGGAATTCCAGCCAACTTTTCAACAGAACAGTTCTAATGCCCCATAAACTGCTGCAAGACATGAAAAGTAAGGAAAACTTACCAACTGTTTCTATGATCTGTAACAGTCACGGTGTGTTTACATTTATAATGTATACCTAAATTGTTAAAAACAGTACCAAAAATACCACAGACCGGCATCATGCATCACATTAAGAAAATACACGATAACCTAATACACCACAGGAGAAAAATCCAATGATTATTTTTATAGATGCTAAAAAAGATTTTCACAAAATTAAAACCTATTCCTTATAAAAACACTGAAGGAATGGTAAGTTCTGAATGCTTATTTAACATGATAAAAAATATACACTCTTTTAGTCCTAAAGTCAATATCTTACATAACAGGAAAACACTAGAGACTTGTGACTGGGGTGACTTGATTCTTGTGTCAAGAACCAAGTCAAACACAACAAACACTTGTGACTTGTGACTTGGTTCTAATGTCAAGAATAAGGCAAGGATGCTTATTTACACAACTGTTCTATATTAGAAGTATAGGATATAGTTTAGACAGACCAGAGGCATAAGAGTTGGTAAAGAAAACTGTATTTACACATGATATACAGTAGTTGACAAACTATACCTGAGGTCTGTGTTAGTATGGCTCTTGGGCTAAGAATGGTTTTTTCGCTTTTAAAGAGTGGCTAGCAAAAAAGGAAAGAATCTATAACAGAGACATACAGCAAAGTCTACAATATTTACTATCTAGCCCTTTACATTTTAGCGGTTCTTGGTATACCTGGAGAACATTAGTATCAATGATAAACTAAAAAATATTAAAGATTCAGTAAGATAGCAAGATGGATAGGGTGATTCAACATTACAGTGTCAGTTCTTAATTTATAAATTTATAATGACCCTAACTACAATAATTTTATATTAGAGAATACTAAAGTTCTAAATACTAAAATTAATAAGCATGTAAAGAATGACAAGGAAAACAGTGAAAAGGATCTTCACTCTCCTAATGATTAAATGATTAAGCTTCTATAATTAAAAAAATGTGGTAACTGGTGCACAAACAGACCCACGCACATACCACCAATTTTCTTTTTAATGATTTCTTAACATCTGTAATCACAAAAAACAGGTCAATAGATGTGCAATCTGCCTGTCAGGGACCTGATTTTTATTGGAATTCTCCAAACTGTGCAGGAAGGAGAGAGATTTAAATTTTTCTGTGCTTCCTTTTTACAGGCTAGCATTTAAATAAAAACCAATTTATTGGCATGAACAAGAAAACCAGTTGGTACAAAATGAATTTATTCCTAATTAAAATGTTAAAGCCCAGAAAAGGGAAGTATTCACTATAAGAGGTGTCAGCTAGGGCCCTTACCTCTTACAGGTGCTGCTCTCCACTGCTTAACAAGCAAATCCTACTATTTCACTACTGCCATCTTGTGTCCTCCAGCTTCCCTTATCCACTAGATTGTCAAGTCCCTTCTGTGTTAAAACGGAATGAACTATGCCTTCACACAATAAATGCAGTTACTTTTCACAATTGATATGATGGCCACTGGTCACCAAAAAATACAAAACCCAAACAGACTATGTGCAGAAGAGAAAGTTCAGAAGGAAGTGGGCAAAGCTGAGGGATATAGAGTCAAAAATTTGACAAGAGCACCAAAGTGACTGACTCAGTAAGCAGAGTCTTCAACAGATGGTGCTGGAACTGAATATCTATAAGGGAAAAGGACCTTGACCTCTACCTCAAGCCATACACAAAAATTAATTCAAGGTGGATCCTAAGCCTAAACATAAAAATTTAAAGCTATAAAGTTTCTAGAAGAAAACAAAGTCTATCTTCATAATGTCTGGGTAGACAAGCTTTTTTGGAAGACACATAAAGCATTAATCCAGAAGTCTCATCAGAAGACATCATTAAGAAAATGGATGGGCAAGAAAATCTGGTAACACTGTATCTAATAAAAGAGTTTGTCTAGAATATATAAACTCCTCTAAGACAATAAGCCCAGTTTTTAAAAGGGAAAAAGACATGAGGAAACAAAGCATATGAATGGCCAATGTGTTCCACATCGAAAAGTGTTCCACATCTTAATTACAAGAGGAATGCAAGAGATACTACCACTCAACACCTATAAGGAATGATAAAATGAAAAAACAAAAGAAAAACCAGCAAATTCAGGAAGAATGTAAAGCAACTGGAATTCTTGGATACTGGTAGGAGAGAAAAATGGAAACAAAATTTTTAGAAAGTTAAACATAAGTCTATCCTATGAACTAAACAATTCCACTGTAAGAGGTGGAAAACATATTCCCAAAAAGCTTTTCCTAAGAATGTTATAACAGCTTTATCCACCTTAGCCCCAAACTGGAAAGAGCCCAGGTATCCATCAGTAGGAGAGTGATAAGCCACGAGACAGTCTGACTACTGACTGATACACTGACTACTAGTCAGCAGTGAAAAGGAACAAAATATTGATAACTTAACAACACCACAGCTCAATCTGAAATACATTATGCTTAACTGACCAGACACTGAATATTACATACTGGATGATTCCATGTGTACATACGAAATTCAAGAACAGGCTAATCAAATCTCTTAATGCAGAAAACAGAAAGGTGCTACTCAGGCTCAGAGGACTAGAGTGTAAGGGAACTTTATGGGGTGATGGAAATATTTGTGTTTTGATAGGTTATGTATGATTTTATCAAAACTAATGGAACTGTGTAAGATCTGGACATGTCAATGTATGTAAATTAGGCCTTATATACAGAAATATTCATTATATATTATATTTTATATTTATATATGAATGAATAAAAATAAGAGGGAAAGTTATGTTTGAAGATACTTTTCACTCAAAGTCCTAGACAACTTTCTGTCAGTCTTTTTTAAACTTCATAGTTAACGTACAGAGTGAACAGTAGCAGAAACTGTTAAAAGTGAACTTCCTGTATTAGGGTTTTCTAGACAAACAGGATATGCAGAAAAAGTGAATTATTTTACAGAACTGGCTCATGTGATTGTACAGGCTGGCAAATCCAAACTCTGCAGGAGGCGCAGGCAGGCTGGAGACTCAGAGAAGAGTTAGAATCCCCAGGACTTGCTGGCAAAACTCCCCCTCCTTGAAGGAGGCAAGTCTTTTTTTTTTTTTTAAAGGCTGTCGGCTGATTGAACAAAGCCCATCATGGTTATGGAGAATAACCTGCTTTACTCAGAATTTACTGATTTAAATTAAACGTCAATCCTATCCAAAAAATACCTTCACTAGAAATAGCTAACATGTTTTTTTTTTTCCCCTCCTTGTATCTGGATACCATCTTAAAAAAAAAAATTGCCATATGTAACTCAACACAATTGAGTGCCCATTAGGCGGTAGTAATATTTACTGGGCACAGAGACTAGAAAGAAAAATAAAAACACATCCATATCTGCCTCCCTTGAATGCTAGTGGAAAATCAGACATGAACTAAATAACCATGACACAGGAGGTCAGTGCTACAATCGAGATACGTACAAAAGGCACAGAATAGATAGCAGTTGCTCAGTCTGTTAGAGACAATGAAAGAGAGGTCTCAATAATACTGACATTTTACCAAGAGAAGGAACAGTGCCAGAGAGAGAGAGAGAAGCAGGAAAACATCACTCTCACCAAGAGGGAGTATGTGATGATGGAAATGAGCACTTGGATGCAGCTAAGGAGTGCATAAGGGAAGTGCTGAAAAAGCTGAAACAGGTACATACGCCAGATTACCAGAGACCAAACATGCTCTCTCCCAAAAAAGTGGGGTGCATTCGGCAAGAAATCATAGAATAGCTCTTTTAAGTAGGGAAGTGACATGATCAAATATACTTTTGCAAAATAATATTAGAAGACTTCAGACCACCATTTGAAAAACTCCAGGACCTGACTACTGGTTCTAAACATGATAAATATACCAAGAAAGGTAAACAAAGTCAAACTATCTACTAATGCCAGGTCAAATGCCCTTATGATCTACCTGACAACAAATTCTGACAATGAAAGTTTTTTACTAAGGCTCCTTAAAAATTATTAGCTTCAATTACTTTTAGAAACACTGTAAGCACTCAAGTTGCTGATCAAAAATAAGTCTGAGGAGGGGAAAAAAAACCCACATGTAACATTAAAAAGCTTAAGAGGTGAAAGAGAGAGAAAAGTAGCTGACTTATTCACTGCTTCAGAGGTCAACTTGACAGAATTCCAGGGAGGGAAAAACTGGAGATACTATGTTATAAAATGTCTGTACCACCCATGAAGCAGTATAGTGTTACTTGAAAGTTAACTTATTGAAAGCTTGAAACCACTGAAAATAATGTTTAACAAGTATAATTAAAATGCTAATATATCATTAATGCAAAATTTAGGGTTAAAGAAAGTAGGGAAAACCACTAGGTCATTCAGGTATGACCTAAATCAAATCACTTATGATGATACAGTGGAAGTGACGAATAGATCAGTGGGGTTAGATCTGGTAGTGAGTGTGCCTGAAGAACTATGAGTGGAAATTAGTAACACTGTACAGGGGGCAGTGACCAAAACCATCCCCAAGAAAAATGCAAGAAGGCAAAGTGGTTGTCTGAGAATGCTTTACAAATAGCTGAGGAAAGAAGAGAAATGAAAGGCAAGGCAGAAAGGGAAAGATTCATCCAACTGAATTGTAGAGTTCCAGAGAACAGCAAGGAGAGAGAAGAAGGCCTTCTAAAATGAACAATGCAAAGAAATAGAGGAAAACAATAGAATGGGAAAGATCAGAGCTCTCTTCAAGAAAATTAGAGATATCATGGGAACACTTCAGACAAAGATAGGCACAATAAAGGACAGAAATGGTAAGGACCTAACAGATGCAGAAGAGATTAAGAAGACAGGGCAAGAATACACAGATGAACTGTACAATAAAGGTCTTAATGACCCAGATAACCATGATGGTGTGGTCACTCACCTAGAGCCAGACAGAGCCAGACATCCTAGAGTATAAAGTCAGTGGGCCTTAGGAAGCATTACTACAAAGTTACTGCAAATGATGGAATTGCAGCTGGGCTATTTAAAACCCTAAAAAATGATGCTGTTAAAATGCTGCACTCAATATGTCAGCAAATTTGGAAAACTCCCTGGTGGCTCAGCCGGTAAAGAATCTGCCTGCAATGAAGGAAACCTGGGTTCAATTCCCGGGTCAGGAAGATGCCCGGGAGAAGGGAATGGCTACCCACTCCAGTATTCTTGCCTGGAGAATTCCATGGACAGAGGAGCCTGGCAGACTACAGTCCGTGGGGTTGCAAAGAGTTGGACATAACTGAGTGACACTTTCACTTTCAGCAGCAGCCACAGGACTGGAAAAGGTCAGTTTTCATTCCAATCCTAAAGAAAAAAATGCCAAAGAATGCTTAAACTATCACACAGTTGTGTACATTTCTCATGGTAGCTAGGTTATGCTCAGAATCCTTCGAGCTAAGCTTCAGCAGTACGTGAACTGGGAACTTCCAGATGTACAAGCTGGGTTTAGAAAAGGCAGAGGAACCAGAGATCAAATTGCCAACATTCATTGGATCGTGGAGAAAGCAAGGGATTTCCAGAAAAGTTTCTGCTTCATTGACTACACTAAGGCCTTTGACTGTGTGGATCACAACAAACTGTGGAAACAAACTGGAATATTCTTAAAGAGATGGGAGTACCAGACCACCTTAGAACCAACAGTTAGAACCGGACATGGAACAACTGACTGGTTCAAAATTGTGAAAGGAGTACAACATGGCTGTATATTGTCATCCTGGTTATTTAACTTAGATGCAGAGTATATCATGTGAAATTCCAGGGTAGGTGAATCACAAGGTAGAGTCAAGGTTGCTGGGAGTTACATTAACAACCTAAGGTACATAGTTAATAGTTTAATGGCAGAAAGTAAAGAGGAACGAAAGAGCCTCTTGAGGAAGGTAAAAGATGAGTGAAAAAGCTGGCTTGAAACTCAACATTCAAAAAACTAAGATCATGACATCTAGTTCTATCACTTCATGGCAAAGAGAAAGGGAAAAGATTGAAGCAGTGACAGATTTTGTTTTCTTGGGCTCCAAAATCACTGTGGACGGTGACTGCAGCCATGAAACTAAATGATGCTTGCTCATTGGAAGGAAAGCTAAGGCAAACCTAGACAGTGTATTGAAAAACAAAGACATCACTTCGCTGACAAAAGTTCGTATAGTCAAAGCTAAGGTTTTTCTAGTAGCATGTATGGATGTGAAAATTGGACCATAAAGAAGGCTGAGTGCTAAAGAATTGCTTCTTTTGAATTGTGCTGGAGAAGACTCTTGAGAGTCCATTGGACAGTAAGGAAATCAAACCAGTCAATCCTAAAGGAAATCAACCCTGACTATTCATTGGAAGGACTGATGCTGAAGCTCCAATACTTTGGCCACCTGTTGTGAAGAGCCGACTCATAGGAAGAAACCCTGATGCGGGGAAAGACTGAAGTCAGCAAAAGAGAAGGGGGCAAAGGATGAGATGGTTAGAGAGCATCACCAATTCAATGAACATGAATTTAAGCAGACTCTGGGAGCTAGCTGAAAAACACTACCATCAAAAACATTCATAGTACTTCAACACCAGAATACACCTTCAAGCTCACATCAAACATTGACCGAGAGACCATCTCCTGCACCATAAAACACACTGCAATACACTTAGAACAGAAGTATAAAGTATGCTCTTAGACCCCAGTGAAATTATGCTAGAAATCAATACTGAAAAACAAATGTTAACAAAGTAAAGTGAACCAGAATTTTAATTTATGAATAGTGCTTAGTGGGAAAAATACAGTATTGAAAGCATACATTAGAAAAGATGACCTAAAATCAATACTCTTAAAGCTTCCATTTTAATAAACTGGATTTAATTTACTCTTCTTTTTCTAAACTGTAGAAAAAATAAGTAATTAAAAACAGCAGAAATAAATAAAATAAATAAAAAATAAAATTGTA
The DNA here is from genome assembly GCF_000754665.1 of Bison bison bison. NCBI lineage: Eukaryota > Metazoa > Chordata > Mammalia > Artiodactyla > Bovidae > Bison > Bison bison. The sequence continues at coordinate 303,763 of NW_011494508.1, forward strand.
ATAGGAAGTCAAGACCAGTTCTTTGAAAAGATCAGTAAAACCAATAAGGCTCTAGCTAGGCTAAGAAAAAAAGAGAAGACATAGATTACTAATTACTAGATTACTAATCTCAGAAATCAAATAGGTGACAACACTACAGGATGAGCCCATGGACAGTAAAAGAATAATGAAAGAATATTAGGAACACTGGAGGCACCAAAATTTGATAACCCAAATGAAATAGACCAATTCCTTCAAAGACACAATCTGCCAATACACACACAAGAAAAAACAGAGGATCGGAAAGTCTTTGCTTAAACGAAACTGAATGATTAACAACCTTCCAAAACAGAAAGAACCAGGCCCAGGTGAGTTCACTAGTGAAATCTACCAAATATTTAAGGAAGAAATTATACAAATTCTCTACCATTTCTTCCAGAAGATAGGAGCAGAAGGAATAATTTCTAATTTTGAGGCCAGCATCACCCTCATACCAAAACCACACAAAGACATTACAGGAAAACTTAAAGATCAGTATTACTTCATAAACAGATGTAAAAATCCTCAACATAATATTAGAAAATCAAATCCAACAATGTATAAGAATTATACACTACAACCAAGTGGAATTTATTCCAGGTATACAAGATTGGTTCAACATTTAAAAATCAAGTGATGTAATCCATCACATAATCAGGCTAAAAGAAAAACCACAAGGTCGTATCAAAAGACAGAAAAATATTTGATAAAATCCAACATTCATTTACAATAGAAACTAGCAGCAAACTAAAAACAGGAACTTCCTCAACCTGATAAAGAACATCCACAGAAAATATCCTCCTCAGCTAATATCATACTCAGCTGGTAAGAAAGCTTTCTCATTAAGGTCAGGAACAAGGCAAGGATGACCTCTTACCACTCAGTTTCAAAATCAAACTAGGAAGTCCTAGCTGATGCCACGAGATAAGGAAATAAAAAGTATAAAGACTGGGAAGAAAGAAAGAAAACTGCCTTTGTAAATGACATTATCATCTATGTAGAAAATCCAAAAGAATCAGCCAAAGAAATCCTGGAACTAACAATTATAGGTTACAGGATACAAGGTTAATATACAGAAGTCAGTTGCTTTCCTATATACCTATATATAATGTAAATAGCAATACTATATACATTAGCACCTCAAAAATTACATACTGAGGTATAAATCTCACAATATATGTACAAAATCTATATGAGCAAAAGTGTGAAACTACAAAAATAAGATACAAATAAATGGAGAGGTTCCACATCATGGATCGGAAGAGTCAATAACGATGTCATTTTCCCAAACTTGATCCATAGGTTCAATGCCATTCCAATCAAAATCACAAAAAGCTATTTTGTGGGTATTGCCAAATTGATATATGGAAAGACAAAAGACAGGCAATAAGCAGTACACTGAAGAGAAGTAAAGTCGAGACACTGACATTACCCAACTTCAAGAAATACTATAAAGCTACAGAAATCAAGACAGTGCAGTTAATGGAAAAAGAATAGAGAAACAGATGAGTAGAACAAAATAGAGCCCAAAATAGTCCCACACAAATATAGTCAACTGATCTTTGACAAAGGCAACTCAGTGGAGACAGGATAGTTTTCAACAAAAGGTACTGGAACAAATGCAAAAAAATCAATCTAGACACAGACCATATACCTTTCACAAAAATTAGTTCCAAACGTATCACAGACATAAGTGTAAAAAGCAGAATTTTAAAACTTCTGGAAGGTAACATCAGAGAAAATTTAGAGGCCTTGGGTTTGGCAATGATTTTTAGGTACAACACCAAAAGTGCATTCCAGTAAAAAAAAAAATTGGACTTCAATAATTTAAAACACTTATGCTCTATGAAAAACCCTGTTGAGATATGAAAATACAAAGTGGGAGAAAATATTTGCAAAATACATGATAAAGGACTCATACCCATATATAAAGAACTCTTAAATCTCAACAATAAATTAATAAATGGACAAAAGATCAGAATAGACACCTCACCAAAGAAGTTATACACATGGCAAATAAGTATGAAAAGATGCTAACAACGTATGTCATTACATTCCCTAATGTGGTGGTAGTAACGAGATACCACTACACATCTATGCTGCTGCTGCTAAGTCGCGTCAGTCGTGTCCAACTCTGTGCGACCTGATAGATGGCAGCCCACCAGGCTCCTCTGTCCCTGGGATTCTCCAGGCAAGAACACTGGAGTGGGTTGCCATTTCCTTCTCCAATCTACACATCTATGCTGCTGCTGCTGCTGCATCGCTTCAGTCGTGTCCGACTCTGTGTGATGCCATAGACGGCAGCCCACCAGGCTCCCCCGTCCCTGGGATTCTCCAGGCAAGAACACTGGAGTGGGTTGCCATTTCCTTCTCCAGTGCATGAAAGTGGAAAGTGAAAGTGAAGTCGCTCAGTCGTGTCCAACTCTTAGCGACCCCATGGACTGCACCCTACCAGGCTCCTCTGTCCATGCGATTTTCCAGGCAAGAGTACTGGAGTGGGGTGCCATTGCCTTCTCCACTACACATCTATAAGAATGGCTAAAATCCAAAACACTAACAGCACCAATGCTGGTGAGAATGCAGAGCAACAGGAACTCACATTGCTTGCTGGTAGGAATTCATACTTTGAAAATGCTTCGGCAGCTTCTTACAAAGGTAAATATAGGCTTATTGTACAGTCCAGCAATTGCACTCCTAGATATTTATCCAAATGAGTTGAAAACTTATTCTGTACAAAAATCTGCACATAAGTGTTTATAGCAGCTTTATTCAGAATTGCCAAAAACTGTAAACAACCAAGATATTCTTCAACAGATCAGCAGATAAACTGTGGTACATTCACAGCAATAAAAAGAAATAAGCTATCAAGCCATTAAAAGACATAAAAGCACCTTAAATGCAAATTACTAAATAAAAGAAGCCAATCTAGAAAAGGTACCAAGTAAAATTCCAAGCTATATGATAATCTGGAAAAGGCAAAACAATGGATATGGTAAAAGGTCAGTGGTTGCCAGAGGGAGTGAGCAGAGAGGATCACCGAGGGGACTTGAGGGCAGTGAATCTGCTATATCATATTTAATAATGAATACATGACAATTCGCATTTGTCACAACCCACAGAACTGAGCAACACAAAGAATAAGGACCTTTGTTATTAATAATGTATCAAGGTTGGCTCATCAATGATAAGATACGTTCCATACTTAATGCAAAAGGAGAATAATAAGGTAAGCTGGAGGGTGGGGGGCAAACATGGGAAATCTTTGTACTTTCTGCTCAAATTTTTCTGTAAACTTTCGAAACTGCTCTAAAAAATAAAGTATTATATTTTATTTTAAAAATCATAACTAGCTTCAATTGCTTTTAAAAACGCTTAAGTTCTTCCTAAGTTGCTGGTCACTATTATAAATTTGAGGAAAAAATATACATGCGTATTGAAATTTTTAAGAAGTGATAGAAGAAAAAAAACTATCTGACTTACCTGTTGCTTCAAAGGTCAGCTTTATGGAATCCCAGGGTGTCTGTTCTTTGGATACAAGTCTGAAATGAGCAGGTTCTCTTGGAGAAACTTCTGGGGCAGGAAGATACCAGTTTTTCCTATTTGGAAAGGTAACTTCAATATTTAAGCTGCTTTATTGACTAACTTCTAGCTATAACTCATGGACACACTCAGAATATAACAAACACATAAACTCTGATGGAAATGATGATAAACAATGTCAGTTTCTCTGAAGCCCAGGTTATTATGTAGTAAAACCTTCCTGAAGTTAAGAACAAGGATCCCAGGTGATCTGAGTTCCATTACCCATACTATTTCTTCTCCTCCATTCCTTCAGTGCCAAACCATTAAACTTCCCAGAAATAAAACAATTAGAAACTGATGCTTAGCTGCTTGCTACCTGTTAGACCAGTTAAGAGGGCTACCCTTTGTTCAGGTTTCTAGAGGAAAGATGTACTAAATTTGAAAAAGCAAATTTTGAAGGAAAAAAAAAAAACCAAAAAACTCCTGAGTGCTTTATCTGTAGTGATATTAGAGCTTTTGTAGAGATATAAAAGAAAATAATATAAACAACACTCAACTTCTATGTTAACCAGTTTAAATAACAGAGTACCGACATAGTGACAGGAACTGAGAACACACTAACCCCTAACTTAAAGCAGAGAAGCAGAGAAGTAGTGAGCCAACCTGATGAGGAAGTGCACAGGGAGGTACCAAGGGAAACCGCAGAGCGGGGCGTTCTCCTCACAGTCAGCTCGGACGGTATCATTGATTTCGGGAATGTGAGGTGTTATGTGAGACATGCCGGTATAATCAAATCCATTGATCCATACTCCAGAGTCCCGTTTAGCTACGTTTCCATCCAGATCGTGAAATGTTCTAGTTGTATGCTGAGAAGAACAAGCCTAATGAGGAAACTACTGTTTGAACTCCTTCACCCACATCCCTGCCCCACATGAACAAAAATGACTAGGTGACAATACCAAAAAATGCAGAGGCTACCGAGCAACAGGAACCCTCACGCACCAGTGGCACCAACACTTCAGGAGACTGCTTAGCATTGCCCCGTAAAGTTAGCGTGCACATACCCTTCACGCCCACAACTCCACTCCTGAGTGTGGGCCTTAGAGAAGCTTAAACGGGGTACAAGAGTGTTGGTTCTGCACTGTCTGTATTAGCAAAAACTGGACACAACCCAAATGTCCATTAACAGTAGAATGGACAAATAAATTAGGGTGTCATCCTAGAACAGAAGTCCAGCAATGAAAAATAATGAACTACAGTGACACAATTCAACCTGGAACACTGATAGGCTGTTGGGCAATAAGAAGCAAAGTCACCAAAGAGCATTTATGGTTTGGCTTTATCTATAAGAAGTTCAAAAACAGGCAAAACTTATATGTTGTTGTTTAGAGATTCATACATATGTGGTACAGTGATGGTTAACTGCAACCTTTAAGATAGTACTTTGGAGGGTGGTAAGAGGGAGAGGAGCAAGAGAGCTGGGGTTAAGAAGGGAACACGAGGGTTTTCTCAGGTGCAATTAATGACCCTTTAATTCAAGATGATTGTTTTACTATTTCTTACAAATATACTGCTATATTTGTATTTCATACAAATTTTTTTGAAAACCAACTATTTCAGATTTAAAACACATGAACACTAAAACTCCTAAAGGTCTTAAATACATTCTAAAAGAAATACACACACACACACACACCCCTTTCCCTTTCAGTCTGTTACATGAAGCTAACTCATGTGCAAAGAAAAACAGAAATCACAGCTCACCACTAGATGACAGGCTTGTGCCTAACAGAATGAAAAGGCACCTTGCTCCATCCTGAATAGCTCTATTGACAGCAGAAACCAGCCTGAAGAATATCAAATTCGAAAAGAAACAGTACAAAGGGCAGGGGTAAACCAAAGCCCACAGGCCAAATGGCCTGCTACTATTTTTATAAAGAAAGCTTTACTGGAACACGGCCACATGCATCTGCTGGTATTGTCCACGGCAGCTTTCACTCTGTAAAAACAGAGACCGCATGGCTGGCAGAGCCTAAGATATTTATTACCTGGCCCTTTATAGGAAAAATCTGCCAAGTTCTGAAACTGGGGAAGAAGAGAACCCCAAAACAAATCAAGACAGGAGTTTTTTAAAAATAATAAAAGTCTAGCTTCTCCTAATGACTAATGATGTAACATCAGTCACATAAAATGGATCACTGTGTCCTACAGGTCTGTAAACAAGGAATAGTTGACTCTTCCTCAAAATCTCTCTGATATTTAAGTTCAAACGTATTACTATTAACTTACTCAAGTCTTTGAATAGTAATCTAGGTTATGACTCTTGGCTTTTCTGTTTGGCCACTCCATGCCCTCTAACAAAGAATGAAAGTAAGATGACTTAAGTTCTTTTTCCTCTTTTTTAAAAGCTCTAAAAAGTTTGCAGAAAAACCTGAATCTAAGAAAGTTGTCAATCTCATTCTATTAATATCTAAGTTGTTATACTTTCACTATCCCATATTACCTTGAATATTACCTAAGATCAATCTTACTAGCATTTTAAATAATCTGTTTCCTTTTGCCGGTTGATAGGAGTTCAAGTTTTTACTCAGTCTGCAGACAGCTTTACAATCTATACTTCTAACAGTTCATTACTCCATGACACATACATGCTCTCGTTTTTCTAAGTACATTTTTGTAATTTGAACAGTAGTAAAAACAAACAGAGGTTTCCATTCAGTCCCTTGGGAGAAGGGTTTCTAGCTGATCAGAATGCTTCTTGATGGTCAATCTTTTCCTCACTGCCTTACACAAAATAGTCAAGGTACAATTAACAGGTCAACAGTAGAAAAGTCAGTTATGTGTTTTGAGCTTTACTGTTGACTAGTGAAGCTCTAAACACCATAAGCCTTTCCTGTCTAGAATCTCAAATAGCTCACACAAAATCACTCTTACCTGAAGAAACACTCTCTTTGGCTTTGGACTGGCAGAGTTGGAGCTGTACGGGAAAAAAGTTCCACTGCAAACAAGGAGGAATGTAACTGTACATACCAAAGTTAAACTTAGCATTGTTCTTTTTGTGCTTTTGGCAAGGTAGATGAAGTTAATCTAAAAACACAAAAACAGAAAAATTACCATTGGCAGGAAAGTGGTTTTAGTGACTTTCTAACAGGCCTTGTAGCAGATAATGAAGGACATGTATCAGCATGTGCTAACATAACTCCAGCTTCCAGTACAAAAGGCACTAATTATAAGGGATTTCCATCACAAGTCAAGAGTCTAAATAAATGAGAGATGCCCCTGTCTGCATTGATGATGGCTTCTTGAAAGGCAGCCAGACAGTAAGGGAGATCAGGGAAACTGAGACAGGGTCTCTGCTCAGTCAAGAGATGAGAGCATGTACATCTGTCAGTCAAACCATGGCCTTACTTTATTTCTGATTCTATCAATACTCTGTAGCCAAAACTGTACAGCAGACAACTATTTAACTGTACTAGACATCATGACATGTTTTTATTAAAGAAGTAACCCTTTATGCAAGTAAGCAGGCCTATTTCAAAACAAAACTAAAGTTCTACTTGTAATGCTTTCATAACATGCCCAGGTGCTGCTGCTGCTGCCGGATTCACCCAAATGAGCATTCAGATGCGCCTTCAAGACTGCCCGTGAAGCTGCATGTAAGGGAGGACTGCTATAAAAGTAGTTCTGCACTTGAAACTTACACAATACCATAAATCAACTTTTAGTTCAATTGGAAAAAAAACAAAACTCTGAAAACTGAAACAAACTAGGAAAATAAAAGTCATTCTGCTCTTTTCATTGCCGAGTTAACCAAAGCCAACACAAAACAACAAATCTGAACTTGGGCAGGAAAAACAAGTAGCTCAGTCTCAAGATGGGCATCCTGAAAGTCCTAAATATATTAGTTTCTTAATTGCAATAAATCACTGAATTAAAGTTTTGGGGGACACACAACTCATAGAATATGTTCACAGATCCCTTAGGGATTCTGAAGGAGCCACTCCAAAAAACAATGACCTAATCCCAGCTCCCCTCATTGGCTACCCTCCCAGGGTCGGTCAATAAAAAGAAAAGTGAAGAACATAAAGGTGAAAATATTTTTTTGAGATGAAAATGAAAAATTATTCATACCAAGTACTCAACTATATGAAACTAATAGAGAGATTTTATATCTACAGTGTAACATGCGCCATCCAGAGTAATCTCCAGCAAAGGAGTACTGGCCTTATGTTTTCACACTGGAGCCAGAAAGGAGAAAAAGTACCCAAGGATTTAGGGTAGTGAGTTAGCAGAACACAGTTTGTTACCCTCTCTGTCCCTCTTCCTCCTAGGAATCACAATATTTAAAATGTGGCTCCTTAGCACAGTACCGAATACCCTGCCACAAAATGAGTTTCACCTCCAGTGGAAGGCTGGTTAGGTTTCGGTACAAAGTCATGTGGGTCCAGATAAAACCTCCCTGTGGTTCCTGTCATTCTCCACCTAGAGCTGTCCTACAGCTTCCGGTTCGGCTATAGTTCCCACATCCACATTCTCTCTTCTCCAGGTTATGAGGCTCATCTTCTGCCTCTTCTGTCCACCTTCTGGAAGAGGTTTGGTTAATGGTGATAAATGAAAAGGTGATCACAGAGGGAGAGAAGGAAGAAGAGAATGGCCTAAGTAACAATGTGTCTGGATCCCACTGTCTTAACTGTCACTATCTTTTGTCTTAAATATTATATCTGATATGGTTCCGAAATGGGTGTGAATGAAAATGAAGAGAAGCATGAGAAGGGACTATGGAATGTCCAGTGTGTACTGGCTTTTTCTGTTTCTCTCTGACAGTTTCCTCCTGATCCCCCTCCTACCAGGAGTCTCATGTAATCAATATAACCATGACGGCCCCAGCATGGGATAACTCCCAGAAGCCTGTTAACCAGTCATCTGACGGCAATTTAATTGCTTTCTAGCAAATATAGTTAATAAATCCCCATAGACTTAGAGAAAAGCTTTCAGAAGTATGCATTATGGTTCAGTTCTTCACTACCCAAGGGGAAAAGGCTCACTCTATTAAAAAGCCACTATCTATACCACAGGTACACACAAATAGGAGTGAAGAGAATGGTAACCCACAGCATCAAAGAGCAGCAGTTATCTCACATTATAATGACAATCAAATTAGAGCTTAAAATATTCCAAGAGGCACCTCCAAAAGCTTTCCTAATAAAATATAATTTAGAAGATAATAACTTTAGTTGTTCACGGTTTCAAAGATTTCCATGCTTTGGGGTCACTCCCAGTTTCAGGGTTCATTTTGTCCCCAGTTCATATGGAACTGATCTGAAATGCCCCACACTTTGATCATCTTTTATGAGCCATCAAGAGCCTTCACTCACGGAAGATGATTTAAATACATTTGGGGGGTAGAGGATCCAGTTCATAACTTCTCTTACTCTAGATTAAACCTAATCTACATATGATGACACTACAAACTCCTTTAATTCTCACAACAGCCAACCTATCAAGAAACACAGAGGATTTAAAGGCTTAACATTAAAACCAAGAGAAGTAAACCTTGAACAAAGAGCACTTTAGAATTTTCCATCCATCCCTGCAAATACCAGTAAAGACTTAACCATAGTATTAATGGTAAAAAAAAACAGTTCTGTGTATAAGAATTACTCTACAGGGCTATAGACACAGTCACATACACTATTTATTGGTGATTTGAGAGAAGGAAATGGCAACCCACTCCAGTATTCTTCCCTGGAAAATCCCATGGGTAGAGGTACCTGGCCAGCTACAGGCCATGGGGTCACAAAAGAGTCAGACACGACTTAGTGACTAAACAAGGACAACCTGTCTATTGAAGGGACTTCCATGGATAGTGCTGACCATGCATGTGGTATTCTTATCTCTGGTTCCTAGATCTGAGTCTTCACATGAGATGCCTTTTACTGTATCGGTGTCAAAAGCTCACTGTCATTTCCATGGAGGAAAGAATTGTAAGAGTCATAACTATTTTTTCTGTTTTGTCCCCTAGCCTCAAGTCTCAGAGTATAACTCCAGGTATTCAATGACTATGTCTTACTCTTAGGAACTGCAATGAAAAGAACCACAGAACTGGGGAGTGCTGACACCACTCGAAGGGCAGAGCTCTGCCTGGAGCTTGCTCCAGCAGGGTGGATGTTATCCACTCTGCACCATTTCTTCCCCCTCTCCCCTGTAGAGTCCCAGGGAAGAGAAGCAGGCATGGCAAGGCAGGACTCTCTCTCTGCGGGCAGAACACAGACAGCAAAATGACAAGAGCTGTGACACGTTCTTATTACTTGGTAAATGAGCATGCTTGGGTGCTTTAAGTGTGTCACTCAAGGACACAGACTCAACTAGTGACCTTGGCGGTGCCAGCAATGAGGCGGGTGAATGACAGTGGAAAAGTCCCCATCAGAATGAGTCTCCCTTCACTGGCTCTACCAGCAACGGTGAAACTACCACGTATTTATTAACACTTGCCTCTAGTCAGTAAGTTCAAAACACAGTCTAAAAATTCACCACCAAGCAATCTCTACCAGTTCTCACTTGGTATTCATTCCACACATTTACATTCAGGTGGTTTGAAAGCTATCTGAAAAGTATCATCAGAGGATTTGGGAGCATGAGAAAGCAAAACTAACAAACCCCCACTTCTGCGTTTTCTGACCACACCAAACCTACAATATGCACCATTTCTTTGGCTTAAGAGTAGAAAAAGTGTTGGCCACTCAGTCGTGTCCGAGTCTGCGACCCCATGGACTGTAGACCGCCAGGCTCTTCTGTCCATGGAATCTTCCAGGCAAGAATACTGGAGTGGGTTGCCATTTCCTTCTCCAGGGGATCTTCCCGGCTCAGGGGTTGAACTCAGATCTCTTGCATTTCAGGCGGATTCTTTACAGTCTGAGAAACCAGGGAAGCTCTTCAATACTATTTTGTAAGATCTAGCATGGTTAAACTCATCACATATTTATATATAAAATGAAGAAGGAAATTAAAAAAAAAAAAAAAAACTTTTTCCTTACAAAATAGGATGAGAGAATTATGGTACAACCAGCCAAAATAGAGGCCAGCACAACGTCAGGTGGAATTTCTGAACCACTCCTGCCAAGGATAGGGGTAAACATCTCAAATACGGCCCAGATGAGGTACAGTGCATACAGATATGGAATAAACATCCCCAAAAGGTAAAAGGCAATATATTTTCCTCCAGCACCTAGAGAAAAAGAGAAAGAAAACATACATCTCTGAAATTCTCCAGTGAGATAATAGCTTTTTATAGCAACAGTGTATCTTTACACCTAACAAAAATTAGGTTAGCAATGACTTGGCCTTTTGGTACATGTTATAAACAGAGATAAAACACTTTGAGAGGGTAAAATACAAATAAGAAAACAAAAAATGTAATATATTACCATGTGTTCATTTATGTAAGAATGATGGGTATAAGATAAACATCTGTGTGATCTTAAAACAGCAACAATTTTGAAAGCCTACCCAATAAAATCAAATAAGGAGACAAGTTTCTGGAAGCCTTAATGTATTTTAAGGCATTTCCCGTTTGTATTGCAACCAAAAAGACCCTACCATGCTGCTTCAAGTCCTTTTGCACGCAAAGCTTTGTGAGCAACGGGAATGCCACCCAGACAGCACTAATAAATGCAGAGCAGAGCCCTCGGTAAGTGAGAGCTGTAAGGAACCCACAGTGTACAAACAACGAGACATCAAAAAATACTTCTCCCAGATACTGGCCACTGGCATTCTGAAAGAAAAAAAATACAGACAACTCATCAAGATCTTCTACTGCAGTATAATTTCCACTGCTCAGAAAAGCTACATTTTGTCTTGAGCAGGGTCTATCCTTTAAACTATGAAGTAAACACTGACAAAGCTACCTCCTCTCAGGAAGCAATAAGTTCAAATTGCTGCACAGGAAAGGAGAATTTAACAAGTTAGGGTAAAAACATCATTACTTATATATAAGCTTTCCCTCCACTGGGCTGAGAGACCTTTGGAAATGTTCTAAAGTAGAAGAAAGGACTTCCCTTAAAACATTCACTACTATAAGCTCTTATTCATGAAATTTTCAAAGAATGTCAAGCAAACCAGAGTAACAACCCATATGAAGAACAGTATAAGCTGTTGCAGTGCCTCCAACAGCATGCCTCAAGAACTGCAGGACCTTTAGAGCACAGGGCCATGGGGGGTTTGATCAACACTTTTTGAGCTTTGAAGTCTGAAAGTCTGAGGATTCCTGTACAGCACCTTGAGTTCTACAGAAGAAAGTTGCCTTTTGAACTTTATACATTTTAACTTCTGTACCAGTGATTCTATTACTGTAAACATGAAAGTTATAATTTCAGTGCAGAAACATCAAAACAGAAATAGGTATGTTTAAGCTTTTCTCTCCTCTGCCTTCTCATTTCTGTACAGTCCAGGGCATGTTTGTTAAAAGGGCCCCTACTTCAAAAATGCAGAAGAGTTTCAGTCACACATGTTTCAAAACAAACTAAAGGTCACTTGACAAACTTCCTTGGACAATGAAAGATAGGCTATTGTTGGTAAAATGTTAGATGTTCAACACTATTAATCAAGAGTCATGGTCTCTGAAAAGAATAAAATAGTTCTCAGGATTCAATTTGAAGCCAGATTCCACTCAGATATTTAAAAACAAAGATATCAACAATGAAGACTATATAATAAGATGTTTTACACTGTTCCCACTTTATACCAAGTTCAAACATCCCTCAAATCTAGCTCCCCTCTCCCCACCTCTATCACCCTTTCCCCCTTCCAGTCCATTGGTAATGTATACTGTTACCAGAGTGTTCCTGCTGAATCACAAATCTTCTCATTCAATATCCTGCCTAGAAAGTTTAAACTGTGGCCCCAGTGATTTTTAGGGTTATGCTCTAACTATCAACCTTATCTTTACCACACTGAACTTCTTATTGCCTGTGACCCAAATACATCTTGTACATTCTAACCTTTGCCCATCAACCAGTTCCCTGGTACATTTCTACTCAGGCCACAAAAAACGCAGTTCAAATGTCACCACCTTCATGAAGTCTTCCTGACTTCCACAAACAAAGTTAATCTCTCCTGGCCCTACAATCCTACAGCACTGCGAAGCTATCACTATTTCACTTTATCCCAGTGCATTGGAGTCACTGGTTTCCCCATCATTTCATCCCCCAGTGAGACTGTGACCTTCTCAAAGAAAAGACTAGGCCTGAGGATGGGAACCCACTGGGTACTCAAAGACAATATGAGACAAAAATGAAAATATTACTCTTTCTACTGTGCCTTCAGCCCAAAGTTTCATAATTGGACAACTGAAATTAGAATTTTACTAAGCATTCCTGTCTTACCCTCTACTGTACCCCAATGCCATATCAACCAGAGTGTCAGCCACACTCTGGTTACATCCCACTGCAGCAAGAATAAACACTTGAAATTGAGCCGCATCATGTAGTTCTTTTGGAAACTGAAGTCATGAAGATATAAGTATTGGCTCAACCATAAACAGATGGCTAACCTCAATGAATCTTTCTTGAGTAGGGCCTGCCACACAGAAGGGCTCCTTACACCATATCCCAACATGAACTGAACTGAGACCAAGCTTCAGGTACTGAAGACATGCTAGTGAAAGTATGCTGTTTACAGTCTTCCGTGTCCCCAGTCTAATCCCCAGCAGGACAAACTGAAATAAACAGGTGTGCACGTGCCATACTGAAAATGAGGGAAGAAAGAAAGATTTTCCCTTTTATCATCTTAGAAAATCAGAATGTGTGTGGCTTGCTCTCTCACTAATTATTCAATTTTTAGTCCTGCTCTCTCATAAACCTAATATTAACTTTGTTTTTACCAAACAAATATATACAGTTGAAACCATGACTACGGCTATTTCTCTAAGACAGCATGTAATATTTTGGAACTCTATCTCCCCTCCCTTTCTCTCCTCAGCAATGTGTCACTAACCCCCAGACCACCTAGCATGCTGACAGAATCTGTATCAACAACACACAGCTTTAAAAAAAAAAACAGTAAAGGAGACTGAACAAGTTCAGTGCAGCTTTAGATACAGTGCTCATCCAGGCAGAAAACAGTGTGTCAGTTCTGTGCCAGAGACTGCCTAAGCACAGGGGACAGTGAACAGAATCATCCCTGCCCTCAAGGAGCTGACAGTCCACCAGAGAACAGGGCTATTCAAATAAAAATAACCGGTGGTCCCAGGGAAGGCTGGCAGATTAAAGAGCATGATCATAAAAACTGCCACTGTCAGCAGAGGCAGAAGGCTATGCTAACACGCCTTGCTGTCACCAACACCCCAAACACTGTTTGCCAGCCGTGTAAACTCACTGAATAAGTCTGCAACCCTCAGAATAAGAAGTTTTCCAGAAAGTCAACATGGTTCTGGGAGTCGATTTTCCATAACCATGCCAAACAATTTTTGGTGTCACAAAAGGCCAAACATAAGGAACCCCACCTGAGTTTGACTTCAATCCTTGAAGGTGGCAGAAAGAAATTAATAAAAAAGCCCAACACTTACCACATAATAAAATCTTTTTGCAAGGGTATGTATGAATATTATTTTGGCTACAGCGGCAGTTCCATACAGACAAACGGAGACATAGAAGTGGTTATACCATGAGAGGGACTGTCCAATAAGTGAGATGAACACTGCTATAATGAGAACTGTAACCAAGCTGGTAAACCAGCTTATCAGAGTGATGCCAAGTCCACAGAAGAAGTCCTTTGTGTAGGTAGCAGCTGATGGAGAGAAAACAAGAGTAGTGATCACTGTCTTTATCAAATCAATTTCACCACCAGTTAGTAGAATTAAAGGAGCAAACATTAAAACAAAATTTACCACTATAATTGAAAATATTAAAATTTCCTAGGGGTAAGGTTTGTTAAACATTACAACAAACAAGGAAAGTATCAGTAAATAAAATTCAAGTATGAACATTTGCTGAGAGTCTGTGGGTACAAAGGTCCCAAAGAGGTAAGTCTTCAGGAAAAGTTCAGCTATATTCCTGACTAGGAAAGGGAGTCATCTTGATTTTTATCACCTCTGGAATGCTTTGTGTATTGAAATAACAGCAAAAATGGAAGGCAGAGTTACATATAAAGTCTTACCAAAAGAAACTTAACACAGTAAGAGAAGCAGCATGAGAAAATAACCAGTGATTAAGGAATATTTAAATCGCTGCTAAATATCTGACCTGCTAACAGCACACACTAACTTAAGACTATAAAACAGTTCAAGCAGAAGCAGACCAATTTAACCAGAAACAGTTCATTCATACTCCAGAACAGGGTGCTACTGGTCTGCAATGCGGACAACGCTTTTTAAGGGACTCTTCACTAAAAGTCAATCTTTACAAACCATTTTCTACAAGCTTTTGAAGTACTTCCATGAAGTGCATAAGTACATAAAAATTGCATGCTTCACCAAGACTAAAAGTATAATGAGCATATCACCCTGATACTCATTTAGAAATTTCTTCAATTCAGTTGCTCAGTTGTATCCAACTCTTTGCAAACTGCAGCATGCCAGACTTCCCTGTCCATCACCAACTCCCAGAGCTTGCTCAAACTCATGTCCATTGAGTCAGGGATGCCATCCAACTGTCTGTTGGATGTCGTTCCCTTCTCCTGCCTTCAATCTTTCCCAGCATCAAGGCCTTTTCCACTGAGTCAGTTCTTCACATCAGGTGGTCAAAGTATTGAAGTTCCAGCTTCAGCGTCAGTCCTTCCAATGAATATTCAGGACTCATTTCCTTTAGGATTGACTAGTTTGATCTCCTTACAGTCCAAGGGACTCAACAGAAGAATCTTCTCCAATACCACAGTGCAAAAGCATCAGTTCTTCACTGCTCAGCTTTCTTTATGGTCCAACTCTCACATTCATATGTGACTACTGGAAAAATCACAGCTTTGAATAGATGGGCCTTTGTCAGCAAGGGAATGTCTCTTCTTTTTAATACGATGTCTAGCTTTGTCATAGCTTTTCTTCCAAGGAAAAAGCATCTTTTAATTTCATGGCTGCAGTCACCATCTGAGTGATTTTGGAGCCCAAGAAAATAAAGTCTGTCACTGATCCATCATTTCCCCATTTATTTGCCATGAAGTGATGGGACCAGATGCCATGATCTTCTTTTTTGAATGTTGAGTTTTAAGCCAGCTTTTTCACTCTCCTCTTTCACTTTCATTAAGAGGCTCTTTAGTTCCTCTTCGCTTTCTGCCATAAGGGTGGTGTCCTCTGCATATATGAGGTTATTGATATTTCTCCCGGCAATCTTGATTCCAGCTTGTGCTTCATCCAGCCCAGCATTTCACATGATATACTCTTCATATAAGTTAAATAAGCAGGGTGACAATATACAGCCTTGATATACTCCTTTCCCAATTTGGAACCAGTCTGTTGGTCCATGTCCAGTTCTAACTGTTGCTTCTTGATGTGCATACAGATTTCTTAGGAGGCAGGTATGGTTGGCAGAGGTATTCCCATCTCTTGAGTTTTTCCACAATTTGTTGTGATCCACACAAAGTCAATAAAGCAGAAGCAGATGTTTTTCTGGAACTCTCTTGCTTTTTCTATCCAACGGATACTTATTGGCAATTTGATCTCTGGTTCCTCTACCTTTTCTAAATCCAGCCTGAACATCTGGAAGTTCTTGGTTCATATACTGTTGAAGCCTCACTTGGAGAATTCTGAGCATTACTTTGCTAGCGTGTGAGATGAGTGCAATTGTGCGGCAGTTTGAGTATTCTTTGGCATTGCCTTTCTTTGGGATCGGAATGAAAACTGACCTTTTCCAGTCCTGTGGCCATTGCTGAGTTTTCCAAATTTCCTGGCATACTGAGTGCAGCACTTTCGCAGCATCATCTTTTAGGATTTGAAATAGCTCAACTGGAATTCCATCACTTACACTAGCTTTGTTCATAGTGATGCTTCCTAAAGCCAACTTGACTTCAGTTCCAGGATATCTGGCTCTAGGTGAGTGATCACACCATCATGGTTATCTAGGTCATTAAGATCTTTTTTGTATAATTCTTCTGTGTATTCTTGCCACCTCTTGTTAGGTCCATACCATTTCTGTCCTTTATTGTATTTCTTACAATAGTGTAAATCAAATGTTATTTTTCTTAAGATTTGTAACTTCTTGGAAAGATACAAGAAAAGTGCCAAACAACTTTAGGTAAACTCTATACCCATCCAGTATTGTAGTTTGAGAGGAAAATACTTACTCTTATATTTGGGATGCAGTAATTTCCTTCCCAGGTATAAAACAACAGCCATTACCACCATATAGTTAATTATTGAGCCAACACGAGACGGGTAGGCAATGACAAACAGGCCAAGCACATCAAAGAAGACCATGTTTCCATGTTGATACTTAGAAGAAGAAGCCAACATATCAGATGTAGCTAGATATTTAAGAACTGCTAAAATGTTGTCACCTATTAGTAAAAAGAAATGAAAGGTAACAACGTTGAATAAACCATCCACTGCTGGAGTCAAGGAGTACCTAGAAAAACTATGAACAGAAACAGCTTTCTACCATCCTACTTTTCGCCCCAGTTTTTCTTGCTAAATCTCTCTTATAAGGTCCATGCCCTCTACACTGTTTCTTCTCTGCTTTGAAGCTCCGTGACCTGGTCTTCATCCTTTCTCTTCTAGTTATTATAGCTACTCCCTGATCAACTGTACCCTCGCTGGTGACAAACCCAACAGCTATTTCTCAGTCTCTATTCATTTAATATATACTTAATGTAGCGGACACTGCTCTGACATAGAAATTCAGTGGGGAACCAAGAACCTCAAGAAGCTCTCTGACACCAAACAAGTTATTACACGTGTATTAAGAATTAATAAGGACTTCTCTGCTGGTCCAGTGGTTAAGAATCCACCCTGCAACGCAGGACATGCAGGTTCAACCCCTGTTCAGGGAACTAAGGTCACACATGCCATGGGGCAACTCAGTCCTCATGCCTACTCTACTGAGCCCATGCTCTGGAGCCTGTGCCCACAACTGGAGAAGCCTGCATGCCCCAATGAAAGATCCCTGTGTGCCGCAACTAAGACCTGATACAGCTGAATAAATATTTAAAAAAATAATAATAAGGAACGTCAATAATATCTCAATTAAAAAAAGAAATAGTATGGAGAAAGTGCCCTAAGAACATATCAGGGAGACTAGTGGAGTTGGAGAAATCAACTAGCTAAAGGATGGATAGGAGCTACGACAGGGCAGAGATTTTGTTTAGAGACCCGTGTAGATAAAGGCCCTGAGGAGGGGAAAAATGTCCAGAATGAGGAGCGAGAGTATTTTGCAATGAAGCTGGAGAGCGGGCTGAGTCATTGTCAGGCAGAAGCTGGCACCTCAGAGGCCGTCATAAGTATCTGTTACATCAATCAATGACTGAGTTTGAACTATAATGAAGAATTGTAAGAAGCTTTGAATGGCTGGCATATCTTCCTGATGCTCATTCCGTCCTGGACTTCCTCTTCTTTTCACTGAAGACACCACACTGTCTCACTGTGGGATTTCTTTCATCAGCTCTCCTGCCGCCTTCAAATGCATCTTCCCCTAAGCTCAGGTTTGTTTCACCCTTCCAAACACCATTTCCATTCTCCAGACTTCCGTGGTTTTGACTGTGCCTTTAATTTCCAAACCCAGATACCCAGTTCTGCCACAGTCTCTAATGGCATATCTACATTTTCATCTGGTCAGTTCACAGACACCCTCTGTCTCGTATCTGACAGAGTTCACAGCCTCCTCCCCCTTCTCACTACTGCTCTGGGCGAGAGCCACCTTCCCATGTCCAATTATGGTCAGTGGTGTCATCTCTCCCCAGCCAGCCAGGCTTTACCCTCTGAGGTCTTCTTTGCTGCCATCCATCTGATTCATCCCTGCTATGTAACCTATCAAGTCTTGCTGAGTTTTCATTCAAAATGTACCTAGTTTTCCACCCTTGCTTTCATGTCTATCTTTTGCCAGCACTACAGTCTAGGTCTTCATATTCCACACTAAAATTACTGTTGGAACAGCCCTGACTCTTGGCTGTCTCCCCTTGTCTCCCATACACTCCATACTGCATCACCAGACTGACAGCATTTTAAACCATCATTCATTCACATATGCAGGCCTTTAATGATCTCTTATTCCTATAGCATCCGCTTGCTGACTTTTAAAGCCATCTACAGCTTTCTCTACCTCCATACACCTCTGCCTCATTTCCCTCTATGTCTGAAAAATGCAACCTCCATTCACACTGTAGTCTAACAGTCCTCAGCACAAACAAGCCCTACTCACGTAGAGCTCTTACTCAAACAGACTCTTTCCCACTGTGCCAAATCCCAACTCTTTGGAAGGCTCAGCCTCAGACTCACCTCCCCTGACTACTACTGATGTCACTGGAAAGCATTTTAACTCCCGTCCTGACACCTGTCCTATATAACTGGCTCACCTGTCCTCACCACCCAACCTTGGATCAATGTAACTTTTCCATACCTGGGCAAGTTGCCCAAATATGTGTTTGTGCCACCTCCAATGTACAGCTTCCATTTTGGCTACACTCTCAATACTCAGCAATGTTTCCATAACCCTAAGTCAACTCCCTTTCAAATTCCTCATAATGAATAGTCTTAGGTTCCTAACTGCTAAACTAGAGTTCAAGGCTAAAATTCAAAGCCTCATCTAACTCCAAAGCCCCACTTCATTCACACCATACACTGCCTCCTTAATGCACAGGACACAGAGTATCTATAGGCTCACAGGTCATCCATAATATTCCATCTTAATATCAAAAGTCTAAATGAGAGTACCAACCTGCTCTCTGAATGGAATCTGTTAGAATTCTGTCCGCTGTGTCATACTTGGTGTGATAAATGTATCCATTCTCAATAAAAGCTAAGTCTATTCCTAAGACATACAGAAAAAAAAAAAACAAAATAAAAGTCATTTTACTTTAAAGATCGACCTCAATTTAAGGCCTCTTTGTTTAACGTATTTAATGTATTAAATTCCTAAAAGACAGCAAAGCAGTAGCATGACTGCTTTGTCACATTCATGAAGGAATGATGAAATTCTCACAGAACCTATAGCTATGGTACATAATTCAATATGTAATGACTGGGGCATTACAAGTCACACAGCAAGGAGTAGGAATACTGGCATGGGAGGTCATCAAAACTTTACCATCTACATCTTGCCAGATGCAGAATTTGGCCAGAGCCAAATTTTAACTTTAAATAAGCTGTACAAGTCCCCAGGGCAGTTGGCAAAGCAAGGTAACGATGAAAAAGACCCCTGAAGGATCTATCACCATCTTTTGCGAATGAAGCGCTAACAGTTCTCCCCTGTTCTTCTGTCACACTGTGGGCCAAGATGACATGTTCTAGAAAAAGGAAGCATTTAAAGTAAATTGGAGTTTAAACGAAAAGGAGACTATCAGGAACTCTCTTTGACTGAGTCAGTATATACAGTTCTCACATAAAAATCTGCTCTTAGAAAATGCTGCTTACCCACAAACTTCCAAAAAGTAAGACTTGTTTTTAATTAATCATTGTCACAGAAAAGTCCATAACAATTCACAATACCTGGAATGTTCCCAAAATCCCTGTAGATCCGGAAGTCAGTATCTGAAGGAATGATTCCACTCTGGAAAACCTCCTGAGCCACCACCGAAGCAAATGGGTGTTTAGCTGCTGAGACATAAGCTTGGACCAACCAAGGATTTTCAGGACCTAAAATAAAATATGACAACAATATGAGGTTAATCTGGAACTTTTTAACATACATAAAGTAGTTACTATGGTGATTTGGGGAGATAGGTCAAGAGTTTTGTTTTTTTAATCCTCTTCTATATTTTCCAACATTTCTTTGATAAATGCATATGATTCTTTTAAATGAAAAATAACCTTGTGGACAACAAAATTGCTTTTAATAATAATATAACAGCTCTATAAAAAGTTTAAGTTAAAAAATGAAAAACTACTCACAAGCCCATCATCCAAAGATAACTATTATCATTTTTAAGTCTTCGACTTATATATGACTTATAAATGTATGTGTGTACACAGATGTACTGATAGGGTATGTATAATCTTTACATTTCTCTTTCACTTAACGTTGTACTAAACACATTCCTATGTTGCTAGTTATTACAATGATTATTTTAGATATTACAGTGATCATGGTCCAGTGGTTAAGAATCCACCTTTCAATGCAGGAGATGCAGGTTCAATTCCTGGTCAAGGAACTGAGCTCCCACATGCTGCAGGGCAACTGAGCTTGCACACGACAACTAGAGAGCCTGCACGTTGCAGTGAAAAGATGCTGCCTGCCACAACGGAGACCCAAAGCAGCCAAATAATTTTTAAATGATCATTTTAATAACTGTGTAATTACTGAACATATCATAAAGTTCCTTATTATTACACATAACTTGTATCATTATTAACAATTCCACATTAACATCTCCATCATATACAGTTTTCAAATAAAGGAGTTTTTTCTTTCAGATAACAAGATAAATTACATTACTGTCCCCAATTATTCACTGTTCCCTCTCACATAACTTACAATGCCTCCTGTGGAAGCAGCACATACATGAATTGCTTCAGCCAACTGACTGTGAATGGGAGAGACACAGACCCTGAAGAGCCATCACATGGTCCACCTCTCCCATTAACTTTGGCCCTGAGATCGCTATGTCCCTGATGGGGGCTTCTTCAGCCTGGATCCCAGGATGAATAAGACACATGGAACACAATAACCATGGGACCAGAATGTAACATGAGCAACAAATAAACCTTTGCTGTTGTAATCCACTGAGATTCAGGGGTTGTATATTATAACTAAATTTAGCAAAAAGTTATCTGATGTTGACAGATCAAGTAACTCCATTTCAGAGAATCCAAGAATATTAACATTTTCATAACTTTATAACCAGATAATCATTTGCTTTCCTACAGGAAAAAAAAAAACACATAAATGGTGGAGGACAGAAGGGGTGAAGAAACACTACAGAATCAGATACCTAGGTGACCCAGATACTGGAGTTACCAGGCATGAATTTTAAAATAAATATTAATTATTCAAAAACACAGATAATAGCAAGGGTATCACTAAACAAGCACAAACCATTAACAGAGAATGTGTCAAATAGAAACCCTAGAACTGAAAATAATAACTGCTGTTAAGAATTTTAATACATACACAGCTTAATACAAAGGTAAAAACATTTTTTGATTGGGCTGTTTATTTTTCTGGAATTGAGCTGCAGGAGTTGCTTGTATATTTTTGAGATTAGTTCTTTGGCAGTTGCTTCATTTGCTATTTTCTCCCATTCTGAAGGCTGTCTTTTCACCTTGCTTATAGTTTCCTTTGTTGTGCAGAAGCTTTTAAGTTTAATTAGGTCCCATTTGTTTATTTTTGCTTTTATTTCCAATATTCTGGGAGGTGGGTCATAGAGGATCCTGCTGTGATGTATGTCGGAGAGTGTTTTGCCTATGTTCTCCTCTAGGAGTTTTATAGTTTCTGGTCTTATGTTTAGATTTTTAATCCATTTTGAGTTTATTTTTGTGTATGGAGTTAGAAAGTGTTCTAGTTTCATTCTTTTACAAGTGGTTGACCAGTTTTCCCAGCACCACTTGTTAAAGAGATTGTCTTTTCTCCATTGTATATTCTTGCCTCCTTTGTCAAAGACAAGGTGTCCATAGGTGCGTGGATTTATCTCTAGGCTTTCTATTTTGTTCCAATGACCCAATCAAAAAATGGGCCAAAGAACTAAACAGACATTTCTCCAAAGAAGACATACAGCTGGCTAACAAACACATGAAAAGATGCTCAACATCACTCATTATCAGAGAAATGCAAATCAAAACCACAATGAGGTACCATTTCACGCCAGTCAGAATGGCTGTGATCCAAAAGTCTACAAGCAATAAATGCTGGAGAGGGTGTGGAGAAAAGGGAACCCTCTTACACTGTCGGTGGGAATGCAAACTAGTACAGCCACTATGGAGAACAGTGTGGAGATTCCTTAAAAAACTGGAAATAGAACTGCCTTATGACCCAGCAATCCCACTACTGGGCATACACACCGAGGAAACCAGAACTGAAAGAGACACGTGTACCCCAATGTTCATCGCAGCACTGTTTATAAA
>NW_011494508.1:326594-331391 GCF_000754665.1 Bison bison bison
CGAGGAAACCAGAACTGAAAGAGACACGTGTACCCCAATGTTCATCGCAGCACTGTTTATAAAAGCCAGGACATGGAAGCAACCTAGATGTCCATCAGCAGATGAATGGATAAGAAAGCTGTGGTACATATACACAATGGAGTATTACTCAGCCATTAAAAAGAATACATTTGAATCAGTTCTAATGAGGTGGATGAAACTGGAGCCTATTATACAGAGTGAAGTAAGCCAGAAAGAAAAACACCAATACAGTATACTAATGCATATATATGGAATTTAGAAAGATGGTAACGATAACCCTGTATGTGAGACAGCAAAGAGACACTGATGTATAGAACAGTCTTATGGACTCTGTGGGAGAGGGAGAGGGTGGGATGATTTGGGAGAATGGCATTGAAACATGTATAATATCATATGTGAAATGAATCGCCAGTCCAGGTTCGATGCAGGATACAAGATGCTCAGGGCTGGTGCACTGGGATGACCCAGAGGGATGGTACGGGGAGGAGGGAGGGAGGGGGGTTCAGGATGGGGAACACGTGTACACCTGTGGTGGATTCATGTTGATGTATGGCAAAACCAATACAATATTGTAAAGTAATTGGCCTCCAAGTAAAATAAATTTATATTAAAAATAAATAAAAGTTGGAGATAACAGGAAAAAAAAAAAGAAACAAAGGTAAAAACAGCAGAAGAAAAATGATAGATCCAGAGAATTAAAGCACAAAAGGAAACAGGGATAGAAAACTCAAAAATGCTTATAAGACATATGGGATAGGGTATAAAGGTCTAACATGAGTAACTGGAATCCCAGAGGAAGGGGAGGATGGGAACAGAAGCAATGTTTAAAAGAAGTTAAGGCCAATAACTTCTGAAAACTTACAGGAACCACCACCAAGCTATGAATTCAAAAGGCCCTAGAAAGCCAAAACAAGATAAACATAAAGAAAAACATACTCAGCATCAGGCTCTTTGCTTTTGAATACCATTATCCACCAAAAGAACCAGTTCTCCCTAGAGATATGCCCAATTCCAAATCTGAGGCTAGGAAAATACTCAAAAGTGGGAACATCTTGTGCCAGAAAGGAAGTGCTCAAACACGTCAGAGACGTGTCAAAAGGACAGGCACCAGCTGAAGGGGCTGCCATTGGCCTGAACTGGATCAAGTCATGCATTAAAATGGTTATAACATAATATAAAATCCATAAAATAAAACACATGAAAAACACTGAAATAAACACACACACACAAGGGAGAAGTCTTACAAGGAGCTGAGAGAAGAAGAGAAGTGAAAGGCAAAGAAGAAAAGGAAAGATATACCCAACTGAATGCAGAATTCCAGAGAATAGCAAGGAGAAATGAAAAAACCTTCTTAAGTGAACAGTGCAAAGAAATAGAGGAAAACAACAGAACGGGGAAGACTACAGATCCCGTAAAGAAAACTGGAGATGCCAAGGGAACATTTCATGCAAAGATGGGCATGATAAAGGACAGAAATAGCAAGGACCTAACAGAAGCAGAGATGTGGCAAGAATAAACAGAAGAACTACATGAAAAAAGTCTTAATGACACAGATAAACACAGTGGTGTGGTTACTCACATAGAGCAAAACATCCTGGAGTATGAAGTCAAGTGGGCCTTAGAAAGCATTACTACAAATAAAGCTACTGGAGGTGGTGAATTCCAACTGAGCTAATTAAAATCCTAAAAGATGATGCTGTTAACGTGCTGCACTCACCAAGTTAGCAAATTTGGAAAACTCAGCAGTGGCCACAGGACTGGCAAAGGTCAGTTTTCATTCCAATTCCAAGAAGAGCAATGCCAAAGAATGTTCAAACTACCACACAATTGCACTCATTTCATATGCTAGCAAAGTAATGCTCAAAATCCTTCAAGCTGGGTTTCAACAGTACATGAACTGAGAACTTCTAGATATACAAGCTGGATTTAGAAAAGGTTGAGGAGCCAGAGATCAAATTGCAACATCCAGCAGATCATAGAAAAAGCAAGGGAATACTAAAAGATATCTACTTCTACTTCATTCACTACGCCAAAGCCTTTGACTGTGTGGATCACAATAAACTGGAAAAATTCAAGAGATGGGAATACCAGAACACGTTACCTGTCACCTGTGAAACCTGTATGAAGGACAAGAAGCAACAGTCAGAACTGGACATGGAACAATGGACTGGTTCAAACTTGAGAACAGAGTATGTCAAAGCTATATATTGTCGCCCTGTTTATTTAACTTATATGCAGAGAATATGAGAAATGGTGGGCTGGATGAATCACAAGCTGGAATCAAAACTTCTGGGAGAAATATTAACAACCTCAGATATGCAGAAGATACCACTGTAATGGCAGAAAACAAAGAGAAACTAAAGAGCCTCTTAATGAGGATGAAAAAGGAGAGTGAAAAAGCTGGCTTCAAACTAAACATTCAAACAACAAAGATCATGGCATCTGGTCCTATCACTTCATGGCAAATAGATGGGGGACAAAGTGAAAACAGTGGCAGATTTTATTTTCTTGGGACCCAAAATCAGTGTGGACAGTGACTGCAGCCAGGAAATTAAAAAGACGCTTGCTCCTTGGAAGAAGAGCCATGGCAAACCCAGACAGTGTATTAAAAAGGAACATCACTTTGCCAACAAAGGTCCATAAAGTCAAAGCTATGCTTTCCCCAGTAGTCATATATGATGTGAAAGTTGGACCATAAAGAAGGCTGAGCACGGAAGAATTGATACATTCAATTGTGGAGCTAGAGAAGACTCTTCAGAGTCCCTTGGACAGCATGGAGCTCAAACCAATCAATCCTAAAGGAAATCAACCCAGAATATTCACTAGAAGGATTGATGCTGAAGCTGAAGCTCCAATACTTTGGCCACCTGATGCAAAAAGCTGACTCACTGAAAAAGACTCTAATGTTGGGAAAGATTGAAGGCAGGAGGAGAAGAGGAAGACAGAGGATGAGATAATTAGATGGCATCACTGACTCGATGGACATGAGTTTGAGCAAGTTCTGGGAGTTGGTAACAGACAGGGAAGCCTGGCATGCTGCAGTCCATGAGGTCGCAAAGAGTCAGACACAACTGAGCGACTGAACTGGACTGGACTGTAGCCAGTCAACTGCTAATAAATTATTACTAGCTATTTATTTTCTATGTATTTTAGACTATGGAAATGATGTTAGACAAAAAAAGCAAATTTGAGCAGTTTTCTTATTCGACTTCAAATGGGTCATAAAGCAGCAGAGACAACTCACAACATCAACAACACATCTGGCTCAGGAACTGCCAATGAGCGTACAGTACAGTGGTAGTCAAGAAGTTTTGCAAAGGAGACAAGAGCCTTGAAAGTAAGAAGCACAGTGGCTGGCCATCAGAAGTTGACAAAAACCATCTGAGAAGATCATTGAAACTGATCCTCTTATAACTACACAAGAAGTTGCCTGAGAACTCAATGTCAACCATTCTACAGTCATTTGGCATTTGAAGCAAATTGGAAAGGTGAAAAATGTCAGTAATTGGGTGCCTCATGAGTTGACCGCATCTATTTCTGCTTTATTGACTATGCCAAAGCCTTTGACCGCGTGGATCACCACAAACTGTGGAAAATTCTTAAAGAGATGGGAATACAAGACCACCTGACCTGCCTTCTGATAAATCTGTATGCAGATCAGGAAGCAACAGTTAGAACTGGACATGGAACAACAGACTGGTTCCAAACAGGGAAAGGAGTATGTCAAGGTTGTATATTGTCACCCTGCTTATTTAATTTCTATCCAGAGTACATCATGAGAAACGCTGGGCTGGATGAAGCACAATCTAGAATCAGGATTGCCAGGAGAAATATCAATAACCTCGGATATGCAGATGACACCACCCTTATGGCAGAAAGTGAAGAAGAAATAAAAAGCCTCTTGATGAAAGTGAAAGAGGAGAGTGAAAAAGCTTAAAGTGTTGGCTTAAAGCTCAACATTCAGAAAACTAAGATCATGCACCTGGTCCCATCACTTCATGGCAAATAGATGGGAAAACGATGGAAACAGTGAGAGAGTTTACTTTGGGGGGCTCCAAAATCACTGCAGATGGTGACTGCAGCCATGAAATTAAAAGACGCTTGCTCCTTGGAAGAAAAGTTATGACCAACCTAGACGACATATTAAAAAGCAGAGACATTACTTTACCAACAAAGGTCCATCTAGTCAAAGCTATGGTTTTTCCAGTAGTCATGTATGGATGTGAGAGTTGGACTATAAAGAAAGCTGAGCACCGAAGAATTGATGCTTTTGAACTGTGGTGTTGGAGAAGACTCTTGAAGAGTCCCTTGGACTCCAAGGAGATCCAACCAGTCCATCCTAAAGGAAATCAATCCTGAATATTCATTGGAAGGACTGATGGTAAGCTGACACTCCAATACTTTGGCTACCTAATGCGAATACCCGACTCATTGGAAAAGACCCTGATGTTGGGAAAGATTGAAGGCAGGAAAAGAAGGGGATGAAAGAGGATGAGATGGTTGGATGGCATCACAGACTCATTGGACATGAGTCTGAGTAAACTCTGGAAGTTGGTTCTGGACAGGGAGGCCTGGCATGCTACAGTCCATGGGGTCACAAAGAGTCGGACATGACTGAGAGACTGAACTGAACTGCTGCTACTGCTGCTCCTAAGTCACTTCAGTCATGTCCGACTCTGTGCGACCCCATAGACGGCAGCCCACCAGGCTCCCCCGTCCCTGGGATTCTCCAGGCAAGAACACTGGAGTGGGTTGCCATTTCCTTCTCCAATGCAT
>NW_011494508.1:331491-334236 GCF_000754665.1 Bison bison bison
CCTACAGACCCCATGGACTGCAGCCTACCAGGCTCCTCCATCCATGGATTTTCCAGGCAAGAGTACTGGAGTGGGGTGCCACTGCCTTCTCTGAACTGAACTGAGTTGACTACAAATCAAAAACATCATTTTGAAATGTTGTCTTCTCTTATTCTATACAACAACAATGAACAATTTCTCAATCAGATTGTGACATGCAACAAAAAGTGGATTTTATACTACCAGAGACAACCAGCTCAGTGACTGGACCAAAATGAAGCTCTGAAGCACATCCCAAAGCCAAAGTTGCATCAAAAATAGGTCATGGTCACGGTTTGGTGGTCTGCTGCCTCTCTGATCTACTACAGTTTTCTGAATCCTAGCAAAACCATTACCTCGGAGAAGTATGCTCAGCAAATTGATGAGATACACCAAAAACTGGAATGTCTGCAGCTGGCACTGTTCAACAGAACAGGCCCAATTCTTCTCCACCACATCACCTGTCCACTCATTGCACAACCAACACTTCAAAAGTTGAACAAATTGGGTTACGAACTTTTGTCTCATTTGCCAT
This sequence comes from Bison bison bison, assembly GCF_000754665.1. Taxonomy (NCBI): domain Eukaryota; kingdom Metazoa; phylum Chordata; class Mammalia; order Artiodactyla; family Bovidae; genus Bison; species Bison bison. Next base: position 332,045 of record NW_011494508.1, read on the forward strand.
ATTCACCTGACCTCTTACCAACCGACTACCATTTCTTCAAGCATCTCGACAACTTTTTGCAGGGAAAATGCTTCCACAACCAGGAGACACAGAAAATGCTTTCCAAGAGTTTGTTGAATTTGAAAGAGCAGATTTTTATGCTATAGGAATAAACTTATTTCCTACTGGCAAAAACGTACTGTGATGGTTCCTATTTTTATTTCCTGTTGGCAAAAATGTATTGACTGTGATGGTTCCTGTTTTATTAATAAAGATGTGTTTTAGCCTAATTATACTGATTTAAAATTCAGGGTCCGAAACCACAGTTACTTCTGCACCAACCTAGTATTTGAGAAAAGGCAGGTGGAAAACTTCTGGGAGCATGTGGCCAGAGTCTATCCTCTTTCACATATTGAAGTTAGATGTGTATTGACTTTATAATAATTATGTTCACACAATTTTTTACTTGTATGTTATGTAATGATTATTATACATCAAAATATCTCTGCTGTTTGATCCTGAATTGGAACTCAGATTAAAAACAGCTAAAATGTTATCAAAACAAGAGAAATCTGAATATGCAGTTTATTCACTGACAGTTTTATATTAATATCATACTTTCTGAATATGATAAATGTACTGTTATTGAAGGAACATAAACCCTGTTCTTTATATACTGAGATGATTACACTGAGATTTTCAACTGAGGTGGTAATGTGATGAACTACACAGAGTGACTTTTAAATATTAAGCCATCTTCATATACCATTAGTAAAAATTCGGGATATATAATCATTCCACAAAACCAGATGTATTTCTATACACCAGTGAGCTATCAGAAAAAGAAATTTAGAGAACAATCCCATTTCCAATTGTATTAAAAAGAATAAAATACCAAGGAACAAATTAACCAAGGAGGTGAATGACACATACACTGAAAACTTTAAGACACTGATGAGAGAAACTGAAAATAACACAAATAAATGGAATAAATTGTGTGCTCATAAATTAACTAAATGCAGAGTTCCAGAGAACAGCAAAGAGAGACAAGAAGGCCTTCTTCAATGAATACAAAGAAATAGAGGAAAACAACAGTAAGGGCAAGACTAGAGACCTCATCAAGAAAATTGGAAATATCAAAGTAACATTTCTTCCAAAGATGGACACAATAAAGGACAGAAACTGTAAAGACCTAATAGAAGCAGAAGAGATTGAAAATATCCAGAAAGAATACACAGAACTGTACAAAAAAGATCTTAATGACCCAGATAACCTCATTGGTGTAGTCTGTCATTCAGAGCCAGACATTCTGGAGTGTGAAGTCAAGTGGGACATAGGAGGCACTGGTGTCAATAAAGGTTGGAGGAGACGAAATTCCAGCATAGATATTTAAAATCCTAAAAGATGATGGTATTAAAGTGCTGCACTCAATATGTCAACAAATTTGGAAAACGCAGCAGTGGCCACAGGAGTAGAAAAGGTCGATCCTCATCCCAATTCCCAAGAAGAGCAACACTAAAGAATGTTCAAACCACTGGACAACTGCACTCATCTCCCATGCTAGTAAGGTTATGCTCAAAATCCTCCAAGCTAGGCTTCAGCATTACATGAACCAAGAACTTCCAGATGTTCAAGCTGGGTTTAGAAAAGGCAGAGGAACCAGAGATCAAATTGCCAATATTTGATGGATCATAGAGAAAGCAAGGGAATTCCTTAAAACCATCTGCTGCTGCTGCTGCTAAGTCACTTCAGTCGTGTCCGACTCTGTGCGACCCCATAGACGGCAGCCCACCAGGCTTCCCCGTCCCTGGGATTCTCTAGGCAAGAACACTGGAGTGGGTTGCCATTTCCTTCTCCAATGCATGAAAGTGAAAAGTGAAAGTGATGTCGCTCAGTCATGTCCGACTCTAGCGACCCCATGGACTGCAGCCTACCAGGCTCCTCCATCCATGGGATTTTCTAGGCTAAAGTACTAGAGTGGGGTGCCATTGCCTTCTCCAATAAAACCATCTACTTCTGCTTTATTGACTACACTAAAACCTTTGACCATGTGGATCATAACAAACTGGAAAATTCTTAAAGAGATAGGAATACCAGACCATCTTACCTGTTTCCTGAGAAACCTGTATGCAGGTCAAGAATCAAAATTAGGGGCCCAAGTCCTTCTGATCGAGGCCCAAAAAAAAAAAAAAAAAAAAAAAATAAAAGTTAAA
>NW_011494508.1:334336-350431 GCF_000754665.1 Bison bison bison
AGGTCAAGAATCAAAGTTAGGGGCCCAAGTCCTTCTGATCGAGGCCCAAAAAAAAAAAAAAAAAGAAGAATCAAAGTTAGAACCTTATACCGAACAATGGAGTGGTTCAGGGTTGAGAAAGAGTATGTCAAGGCTGTTTACTGTCACCCTATTTAAGTTATATGCAGAGCACATCATGCAAAATGCCAGGCTGGATGAGTTACAAGCTGGAATCAAGACTGGCAGGAGAAATATCAACAACCTCAGATATGTAGATGATACCACTTTAATGGCACAAAGCAAAGAGGAACAAGAGAGTCCTTAACGAGGGTGAACGAGGAGAGTGAAAAAGCTGACTTAAAACTCTATTAAAAAAAACTAAGATCATGGCATCTGGTCCCATCACTTCATGGCAAATAAAGGGGAAAAGGTGGAAGCAGCGACATATTTCCTCTCCTTGGAATCTAAAATCACTGCAGATGGTGACTGCAGCAATGAAATTATAAGAAAATTGCTTCTTGGCCGGAAAGCTATGACAAACGTATACAATATGTTAAAAAGCAAAGATATCACTTCACCAACAAGGGTCCTTATAGGCAAGGCTACAGTCTTTCCAGTAGTCAAGTACAACTGTGAGAACCGAACAATAAAGAAGGCAGAGCACAGAAAAATAGATGCTTTCGAACTGTGGTACTGGAGAAGACTCTTGAGAGTTCCTTGGAAAGCAAGGAGATCAAACCAGTCACTCTTAAAGGAAATCAACCCTGAATACTCTTTGGAAGGACTGATGCTAAAGCTGAAGCTCCAATACTTTGGCCACCTGATGCAAACAGCCAACTCATTGGAAAAGTCCCTGATACTGGGAAAGACTGAAAGCAGAAAGAGAAGATGGCAACAGAAGATGAGATGGGTTGGATGCCATCACTGATTCACTGGACATGAACTTAGGCAAATTCTGGGAGATAAGGAGGGACAGGGAAGACTGGTGTGCTGCAGTCCATGGGGTCCCAAAGAGTCAGACACAACTTTGCAACTGAACAACACAGATTAGAAATATTAATATTGGTAAATATCCATGCTAGACTAGGTAATCTATAGATTCAATGCTGCTGCTGCTGCTGCTGCTGCTAAATCACTTTAGTCATGTCCGACTCTGTGCGACCCCATAGACGGCAGCCCACCAGGCAGGGAATCCCCCGTCCCTGGGATTCTCCAGGCAAGAACACTGGAGTGGGTTGCCATTTCCTTCTCCAATGCATGAAAGTGAAAAGTGAAAGTGAAGTTGCTCAGTCCGTGTCCGACCCTCAGCGACTCCATGGACTGCAGCCTTCCAGGCTCCTCCATCCATGGGATTTTCCAGGCAAGAGTACTGGAGTGGGGTGCCATTGCCTTCTCCATAGATTCAATGCAATCCCTATCAAAATGCCAATGGCATTTCTCACAGAAATAGAACAATCCTAAAATTTGTATGGAACCATAAAAAACCCCAAATAGCCAAAGCAACTTTAAGCAAGAAGAATAAAGCTGGAGACATCACACTTCTTGATTGCAAACTGTATGACAAAGCTCTTCTCATGAAAACAGTATGATATTGGCATAAAAACAGAAACACAGATCAGTGAAACAGAACAGAGAATTCAGAAGTAACTCCATACATATATGGTCAATTAATTTACAACAAGGAGCCAAGAATATACAGTGGGTAAGGAACAGTGTTTGAAACAAATGGTATTGGGAAAACTGGACTGCCACACACAGAATAATGGAAATGAACAACTGTATTATACTATACACAAAGTTAACTCAAAATGGGTTAAAGATTGAATACATAAAACTGAAATCATACAATTCTAAGGAGAAAACATAGGTAGTGAGCTCCTTGACATTGGTCTTGGTGATGATGTTTTGGATTTCACAAAAGCAAAAAATAAACAAGCAGGGCTACATCAAACTAAAAAGCCTCAGCGCAGCAAAGAAAATCATCAACAAAATGAAAAGGCAGTGTACTGAATGAGAGAAAATGTTTGTAAACCATATATATGATAAAGGGTTAATATCTAAAATATAAAGAATTCATACAAATTAAGAGCAAAATAAAAAATCCCAAACAATCTGATTAAAAAATGGGCACAGGACTTGAATAGACTCTTGTCTAACGATGGTAAACAGATGCCTAAGATGTACTTCAGTGGTGCTCAACATCTCTAATCATCAGGTATACACAGATCAAAATCACAGTGACATATCACTTCATACCTGTCAGCACAGCTGTTATCACAAAGATAAGATATAAGTGTTTGTAAGGATGTGGAGAAATGGGAATCCTGTGCATTGTTGGTGGGAAAGTAAATTGGTGCTTCCACTAGGGAAAACAGTATAGAAGTTTCTCAAAAAATTAAAAACTATATGATTCTACTTCTGGGCGTTTATCCAAAAAAAAAAAACAAAAACAAACTCAAAAAGATATCTGCACCCCCATATGCACTGGAGCATTATTTACAATAGCCAAGACATGGAAACAACCTGCATCCATCAACAGATGCATGGATAAGGAAAATGTGTGTGTATGCGTATACACACACGCACACCCATTATCATACAGTTGCAAATTTTTTTCTTCCACACACACACTGGAATATCATTCAGCCCATCCTAAATGAAGTTAAGTCAGAAAGAGAAAGATAAACACCATTTGATCTCACATGGAATCCTGACCCCTCCCCTGAAAAAAGGACTTCATAGATAACAGAGGACAGACTGTGGTTGTCAAATATGGGGGGAGGGGGGTGGGGGAAACGGGTGAAGGTGGCCAAAGGGCACAAACTTCCAGTCATAAAATAAGTAAGTTACGGGGACATAATGTGTGTACAGCACGGGGACTAAATTTAATAATACTGTATTGCATACTTGAAAGCTGCTAAGAGACTTGTGGACACAGCAGGGGAAGGAAAGAGTAGGATAAAGGGAGAGCAGCACTGACACATATACACTGCCATACGTGAAATAGCTAGCGGGAGGCTGCTGTGTAACACGGGAGCTCAGCTCAGCGGCCCACAACGACCGAGAAGGGTGGGACGGAATATGGGAAGCAGGCTCAACGTGGAGGGGGTACATGTACACTTACAGTTGATTCATGTTGTTGTATAGCAGAAATTAACACAACACTGTCAAGCAATTATCTTCCAGTTAATTTTTTTTAATTTTAACAAAGTTGCTAAGAAAACATCTTAAACCTTCTCAACGTAAGGAAAAAACATCTGCATCTGTATGGTAATGGATGTTAACTAGACTTACTGATGATCATTTTGCAACACATACAAATACTGGGTCACTATGTTGTATACCTGAAAGTTGAAAAAATCTTATATTCCTGAAATAAGCTCAACCTGGTTGGAAACGTTACCTTTTTTGTACGTACACATATACATATAAATACCCATATTGATACATGGCTGGATTCAGTTCACTAATTTTTTTTTTTTAGGATTTTTGCATCTCAGCATGGCATTTATTTACCAAAACTATCTACCAAAGCTGAGACTACACACACTTTATGACTCTAGTTTCACTAAGAAATGTGCATACACAAACATGTATACAAAAGACACTCATTAAGAATGTTCATAAGACCACTCATAAGAGCCAAAGCCTAGAAACAATCTAACATCACTAGTACAATGGATATCCTTGTGAATGGAGTATTATCTGGCAATGAAAAAGAATGAACTAAACGTAACACAGATGAATCTTACAAACATAATACTGAGAAAAAAAAGCCACACACAAAAGAAACACTATGTATGAGTCAATTTAAAGTTCAAACACAAGCAAGATTAAATCTACCAAGAAACAAGTTAAAATACGGTGATCCTGGGGAAGGAATGACTGAGAAGGGACCACAGCAGAGGCTTCTGGAAGCAACCAAAATACTCTCAATCTTGATCTGGGTTCTAGTTACATTACTTACTCAGTCTATAAAAATTCATTAAGCTGAGCATTCAGAGCTGTGCACTTTTCTTAGCTTATAATAAAACATGACATAGGGGCTTTCCTAATGGTCCAGTGGTTAAGAATCCACCTTCCAATTCCGGGGACTCAGGTTCAATCCCCGGTCAGGGAACTAAGATCCCACATGCCACGGAGCATCTAAGCCCGCACACAGTAACAGAAGATCCTGTCTGCCACAACTAAGACCCAATACAGCCAATCAACCAATCAATGATGAAATAGACACCTAAAGATAAAAGTTCAATTTATGCACTGTACAATAAAAAATACTTGAGAAAACCATAAGATCCATCAATAGGAAAAGGTTTTGAGTAGCTGCTACCTGGCCTTTGACCCTTTACAGATGCCATGGCTGTACAGCAGTGCTCCAACTCTACCCTAGGCTCTCACTGATTGTCCATGGAGGCCTACAGGCCACAGACAGGTCCAGTGATGGTGTAAAAGGGAAAACTGGAGAGACTGGGATGGGGAAGACAGATGAGCTCCAGGCTAAGATAGTCTCTATGATATAAAAAAGGCAAAGGGAGCTCTTCCACAAGAAATTACAGACTTGAGGTTTTTAGCAAGTAGTTACTCATCCTAAAAGTACACACCAATACTAGCCCAATTTTACAGATAAGGAACTGAAGTATGGAGTGGTTGAGTGACTTGTCCAAGGTTGCAATGCTACAGCACTGAGATTTGAACTTGGATCAGCAGACTATAGAGCCTGTGCTCTTTATCACCACCTACCCTGCCTCCCCCAGAAAGCTCTTATCTTAATTATCTCATAGAGAAATATTTTCACCTTATAGTCTTTCTCCTACCATCATCTAAATCCCACGATGCTCCCAGTTTCTTGTGCATTAATTTCTTCTTAAAGAATGAGCCCCATCTTTCTTAAAGCAAAAGTTATCCACATGTGTGATAATAAGGGAAGGCAGATCTCAATGTCAATAAACTCACCATTAATATAAACAGTCTCTTATGCATGGACCTGAAAGGTGTTTTCAATTTTTCATTCTTATAAAAAAAGAAAAAAAAATCAAAAAGACTATGCAGGACTTAGATCTATGCATCTGTGTACAACTATTTCCACAGAATAAATTCCTACAAGGCGACCTGCTAGAAGAAGGATCTGTACATTTTTTTAAAGTGATATATATGGCCAAACTGCCCCAAAACTGCACCAATCTATACTTCTAGCAATAGTGTATAAAAATGCCTGTTCCTCTCTATTCATCAGAATTGGGCATTATCATTCTACTTACCTTTTGCAAAACTAATTATTAAAAAGTTCTTACTGTTATTTGAATTTACATTTCTTCTAAAATAAAACTTAGTTTAACAGTTTCTCAAAAAGTTAGAACATAAACTTGTCATATAACCCTGTAATTCCATTCTTAGGAATCCACTCAAAAGAAATAAAAATACATGTCCACACAGAGAACTACACACAAATGCTCACAGCAGCATTATTCATAATGGCATAAAAGTGGAAACAACCCAAATGTCCATCAACTGATGACTGGATCAATGAAATGCAGGATATTCCTACATGGAATATAATCTAGCCATAAAAAAGAATGAAGAATGCCCTTGTGGTCCAGAGGTCAGGACTCCACGTCTTCATTGCCAAATGTGCAGGTTCAATCCCTGGTTGGTGAACTAAGATCCCTGCAAGCCATGTGGTGTGGCCAAAAAATAACAGTAATAATAATTTTTAAAAGAGGATGAAGTACTGATACACACTACAACATGCATGAGCATCAAAGAATACTGTAAGAAGTGAAAGAAGCCAGACCACTCATGAGTATGGGGTTTCTCTTTGGGGTTATCACCCCAAAGGGTGGGAGATGAAAAGATTCTGAAATTGATTGTAGTGATGACTGTACAACTCTGTGAATATACCTAAAAACTACTGGGGACTTCCCTGATGGTCCAGTGGTGAAGACTTCACCTTCCAATGCAGAGGGTCTGGGTTTGATCCCTGGTCAGGGTGCTAAGATCCCACATACCTCACAGACAAAAAATATCAAACATAAAACAGAAGCCATATTGTAACAAACTCAATAAAGACTTGTTCAAGTCAAATTCAAGATTACATATAGTATATATTTTATATATTTATATAGAGATGAATTAAAAAAAAAATCCCAGAAGGATAGGGACTAAACTATAGCAATAGTTTGCTCTGGGTTGTAACATTACAGGGTCATGGATATTTTTCATAAGAGGGAAAAAAAAAGATTTCATTGACCCCGTTGTTTATGGGCTTCCTTCTACTCAAGGTTGGTAGCATATAATTTCTTTACAAGGAACATATATTACTGGTTTAATCACTTTAAAATTTTAAACAATGAATTTTGTAACACCTTCAAATCTATTAAATTAAGCCTTGACTCATGATATATATCATCAGTCTGATAAATTATGCCATTCTTTCATGCATTCTGGCCCTTTTTAAAAAAATTAAGTAGTAGTGATTATTCTAGTCACTAAAACCTCCCCAAATGAATGTCTCTCTGAAGCGACAACAGGACACTACAGAGTACAAACTGTTTTAACTGAAACATTCCCAGGCAGGACAAACACTACTGTTCAGAATAAAAGCGCCTGCTGCAGAAGCTGAGGACGGACTGGTCTGGCAGTGATCCCCAGGACTCCAGACCCAGGAGGCCTCCTCCTGCCTCTTCAGACATGGAAGCAACACTAACTAGCTTTCTGAAAGCAATGCCCATGAGAAAGCTAGTGTTTTGTAGCAAGAACATTGGGAAGTGAGAGATATACTGAGAAAGGTATTAGACCATCCGAAAATGCCCAGAAAGCTTTGGGGTAGAGCATTTAGCCACAAGGATAAACTACCAAAATCTAGAGGGAAAACAGCATACAAAGACTCAAAGAAAAGGGAAAGACATTCTTTACAAATCTTTTGTAGAATGCCCCTTCACAAAGAAAATTAATTTTGAAATATGGCAATTTTATTCTAGAGTAAGTAAAACACTTAAGCTGTATATATATTGCTCCTCTGTCCATTGGATTTTCAGGCAAGAATACTGGACTGGGTACCATTTCCTACTCCAGGGAATCTTCCCGACCCAGGGATTGAACCCACGACTCCTCTGTCTCCTGCACTATAGGTAGATTCTTTACTCACTAAGCCATATATATTGCTAACTAGTAACAAGTCTGTTTTTTGTTTTATTACTAATCATGTGCTGTGCTTAGTCACTCAGTTGTATCCAACTCTTCCCGATCCCATGGGCTATATCCCACTAGGCTCCTCTGTCCATGGGGATTCTCCAGGCAAGAATACTGGAGTGGGTTGCCATGCCCTTCTCCAGGGGATCTTTCCAACCCAGGGAACGAACCCAGGTCTCTCACATTGCAGGTGAATTCTTTACCATCTGAATCACCAGGGAAGCCCAAGAATACTGGAATGGGTGAGTGAGTGAGTGAAGTCACTCAGTCGTGTCCGACTCTTTGTGACCCCATGGACTGTAGCCTACCAGGCCTCTCCCTCCATGGGATTTCCCAGTCAAGAATACTGGAGTGGGTAGCCTATCCCTTCTCCAGGAGAACTTTCTGACCCAGGAATCGAACTAGGGTTTCCTGCATAGCAAGCGGATTGTTTACCAGCTGGGCTATCAGGGAAGCCCATATGAAATGCAAAAATGTAAACAGTACAGAAAACTATAAAGAGTATAAGTAAAGCTGCGATGGCAACTCTGGCTTTAAGCTTATGAAGCAATGGAGAATTCAAATTGGCTTTTCACAGTCTGCCCCATCCTCCCCTCTAGTCACTCACACCACAGCTCCATCAGCAATGCCCACCATCCAGTGGTGACTGTTATTATCATAATAATGCCAATATATCTAAAATGTAAACTGTAGGATTCTTGAGCTTAACTGTCTGCATTTAGTAGAAAGAGCATGGACTATAAATTAAACCAGTAAAGTGAGTACTCAATAAGTGTAAAGAAATAAATGAAATGACTTGTGTCTTGCTCTCACTAACCCTAGGTTAATGTGTCTCTTTTTTTTAAATTTTTGAACACAATTTTTAAAGGGTACTGCATCTAAGTTACTGCAAAGTATGAGCAATATTCCCCATGTTGTTCAATGCATCCCTGAGCCTGTCCTACCCTCAACAGTTTGTACCTCTTCCTCCCTCACCTCTGTAGAGTGCCCCCCACCACTGGTAACTGCTAGTTTTGCTCTGTGAGTCTGCTCCTGCTTTGTTATATTCACTAGTTTGTTGTATTTTTTAGATTTCACATATAAGTGATATCACACAGTATCTGTCTTTGTCTTATTTCACTTTGCAGAATATCCTCCAAGTCCATCCACATTGCTGAAAATGGCAAAATTTCATTCTTTTGTATGGCCGAATAGTATTTCACTGTACATACACACACACACACACACACACTTATCTATTCATCTGTTGATGACACAAGTTGCCTCCATATCTTGGCAATTGTAAATAATGCTGCTAGAAACATCACACTGCATGTATGCTTGAATTAACAGGGTTTGGGGGTTTTTTTTTTTGGATATATACCCAGGAGTTAGGTAAGTGTGTTTTAACTTCTCTGGATTATATGTATGAAAGATATATTAATATATACACACAGAATATGTATGCATGAATTAATACATATGCACAGAAAAAATTCAGGAAAGGCACAGACTAAACCTTAAAACTGGTTCTTCTCTGGGTTACAGAAGTTCAGGGGCAGGGTCCTGTGATAAAAAATTAAAAAGAATGCGTGTGGCACTTCCCTGTTGGAATAGTAGATAAGAATCCACCTGCCAATACAAGGGACACAGGTTTGATCCTTGGTGTTGGAAGACTTCACATGCCGTGGAGCAACTAAGCCCACGAGCTACAACTACGGAGCCCGCACGCTGCAACTACTGAAGCCTGTTCGCCTAGGGCCCGTGCTCTGCAATGAGAAGCCAAAACAATGAGAAGCCCGGGCACAGCAGTGAAGAGTGGCCCCTGCTCGCCTGCATGCATCCATGAAGGCCCACCACAGCCAAAAATAAACAAATAAAGCATGGATGTGAAGGTACTTATAGTATACTTCCAGGAGAGAAACTATAAAAAGACACACTCCTGCCCATCTGTGGTCCAGATATTTTCAGAGAAAAGAAAGACACAGTGTCCTCTCTGCTTACAGAATGTTCTCCTGCTGCTTTTTGATCTGGTAGTTATTATATCAAGTGTTTCTCCTATCCTGACCAATATCCAAGAATTAGAGGGAAATGAATAATAGTGAGTCATCCACTTACCCCCACAGACATTACATAGCAGCTTCTTCTCACTATTCAGATGAAGAGTAAGCAGAAAGCTATGAGTTGAAAAGAAGGGAGAACCTTGCTTCTGACCACGTAACTTTGAGATTCTCAAAGGTTTAACTGAAGTTAAAATATACATTTGAGTGGAAAAAATCTAAAGTTGGATGGAGAATATTAAAATGTGTATTGTTTAGGTTATGAAGACACACTTAGCATATTTTTATAACTTAAACAATACCATGTCTGTGAAAAGTGCTAAAAATATTTAGAAAGTTCCCATATCACCTTACTCACTTCCCTTAGCCCACCTCATGCCTAAAGACAGTGTTCATTATTAAGTTTCTAACAAATGCAACATCTCTCACTAAAATGCATTACACACACTTCTAACAGAGCAGAAAAATAATAGCATCAAACTACCAACAGCAGATTTCAGTATCTCCTAACTAAACAAATCTGAGCTCTGAACTCTAGTATGATTTACCAGATTTTTACAACATTAAATATTATTTTGTTAAAAACTTTAAAAAGACAAGCTAAAACTATCTCATGCTTTAAAAAGAATGTTCATTAGATTATTTACATTCAGAAATTCTCCACTTCTATAAAAACACAAATTGCATTACAATATACAATGCACAGCCTCACGTACCTGTTTGGAATACAAGTTCTTTCCCTCCTACACCTGCTGCCTCCAAGTTAATAAATGCACGGACTGAGCTGGCCCAGGGGTGCTGGGTAATAAAACCATGACTGGCCTGAATGAGAAGAAAACAAATACTGGGTAAACAATCTAATATCACTGAAGTCTTTATGTTGCTTTTTTAAAAGATGGAACGTCTACACTGATGAGGCAAAGAAAAAGGAAAAAAAAAGCACAATCATTTTTTTCAAAGGCAGGATCGAAAGACTTCCTCTGTTTCTGTCCCTCTGACTAACGGCCGTGTGCAGTTTGCTCAGTGGAAAGTCACTCGTCACAGAAGGCGGCCTCATTCCCACGAGTGAAGCCAAATAGCATCTTTAGTTAAGTGTGAGCCTGTGCAAAAGAAAGCACAAAACAAAAGAAGGCACTATTCCTATGGTTGGGCACTCATGACATATGCCTGCCTCAAAGCATCTCTGAAACTCTAGAAAACCTGAGGCAAACAATTATGCCATCAGAGAGCCCTTTAATGAATTAAACACTGACAAGATGATCTGTCCTGAGTTTTCAAAATTAAGCATGAATACATAAGTGGCTATCGATTTTTTTTAAAGTACTGCCTAGTACAGTATTTCTTTCACATGTCATTTTATACTACTCCATCAAAACCCATGGGTTAGCTATTATTATTATTCTCATTGTCACTATTACTCAAGCCTAGTCTTTAAAATAGTAAAAGCTCACTTGCAAGACGTTCTCCTCAGCACCATTAAAGAGAAATATGACCGCATGATGTAAGGCTTCTGAAGATGTCGACAAGACACGAAGGACTTCCAGCATCACTGAACAGCTAACTGCGTCATCGCTGGCACCTTTAAATCAGAAAAACAGATTTGCTTCTCAGATTTTAAAACCTTTATAGCACAAACCATCATGGCAAGAAAAGGAGTTTTCCTACCAAGGCAGCATCAGAACATCTGCAGTAGCACCGCTCTGGCATCATCAGGTAATAACTGCACCTGCCAGCAGTGACCTCCAGGAGGACAGGGATCTTTGGTTTGCTCGCTGACTTACTCTCAGTAACTCCAACTGTGCCTGGTCCCACAGCGGTTGCTCAGTTAGTATTTGTTAACTAATCAACTAGAGGGGACCTAAAGCAATACTGAACACTGGCATTCTCATCACCAAAAGCAATTTAATTTATCCTTATTCATATCCTCTGTAGTATCTTCACTTCTGGTTTCCTATGTCATCTCCAGCTGCCACCCACTCCTTTCCTGCTAGTTTTTCTGCCAAAAATCATAAAAGCTGCAGATCATTCCACATTTAGAGGGGTCAGTTTGGATAGTGTAGCATTATATTAAAAGTTTCTCCAAGGGGATCGTGTGATGGAAAAATATAAAGAAGACACCTAATAAGAAACAGGAAAGGGGGTTAATGACCAAAGTATTAATAATATCTGAGGTCTAAGAATTGATAAAACAGAGGACCTTATCAAATCACTTAACCTCTTGATTCAGAAACTTTAGGTATTAAACATGACTATAAAGGTGACTTTTGTACTTAGACACTTTTAAAAGTACCGTAAGAGGTAATTAAAGGAACTAACTGGATATTAGCTGATGTCATTAGCATGCTCAGTCATGTCTGACTCTGTGTGACCCCATGGACTGTAAGCCTGCCAGGCTCCTCTATCCATGGGATTTTCCAGGCAAGCATATGGGAGTCGGTTGCCATTTCCTATTCCAATTTGCTGGTATTAAGGAATTACTACTGAGTTTTTTAGTGAGGTAATTCATGGTATTATAAGCATGTCAAAAAAAGAGTTCTTATCTTTCAATGATACAGCCCAAAATATCTACAGAGGAACTGATATACCTGAGATCTGCTTCAAAATAGTCAAGGGGAGGGGGTGGGGGAGTACAGAAAAAACAAGATTGAACTGTTGAAGCTGGGTGATAGGTACACTCAGGTTCATTAAACTATTCATTGTGTATACACTTGAAATTTTCCATAATGAAAAGTTTAAAGAATAATCAAAGTAAATAGGCACAGTAATAACCCAGGCAACAGCATTTCTGGGTTTACATGCTGGGAGGCAGGGTGTTACAGAGATTAGTGTAGGTTTTGGAGTAAGAAAGACTTGGATGTCAATTCTAGCTCTGCCCCTTTTCTCCTTCCTGGACTGAAGGGCAAATTGACGACACCTACTCACAGATGTGCTGTGAGGATGACAAAGTAACGCAGAGTGTCTAGTATGCGTGCTAGGCGTTCAGTGTCGGTTTTCCCTTCTTTTCTCTACACATTTATGGACTGCTCTGCAGCCAGCTAAAGTGTTTGTTCTGGTGCTATTAAATTCAAGACCTCATTCCTGCTTGAGAAGAAACTACCTGTTAGCTATACTTGTCTTAGTAGTGATTACTGGACTGTAATTTAATCAAAGTGAAACAAAGTAATAATTACCTCAATACTATCGAGCAGGAAATACATGTAGCTATCAATAAAAAGTGCCATCTTTCAAGAACCAAATGAAATAAATGGTCTTTAACTTTGAGACTCTGAGTTACTTTAAAATAAAAAGCAGTAAAATTTTTCTTTATTCAAAAGAAGACAAATGGAAGTTGAAAGATATATATCTCTGTAGGGTGGATTAAAAGTTAAACTGTACTTTTATCATCTATTTTAATAGCTCTGGTGTCTGAGAACAAACCTAGAGAAGGGTCAGACATCTTTAAGAAAGAGAAGGAAAGTTAGAGGACAGTGTCAAAAGGGCTGTATCCTTAACCAACATCCCTTTCCATTTAGAATTATCATTGAAACTGAAGCCACCTCCAGAATAATAGCCTGGAACCGTGCAAACCCAAGAAGGTATTTAAGGCCTTTCTGTGGGTAACACTACTCCTAACTGATATCAGTTCCTAAGTTTCAGATCTCTTGCTGAGAAGCACTCTTAAAAAATACTCATGCTTCAATTTGTTCATCCACTAAAAAAATTTAGGTGATAGTCTATTTTATAAATGTCTTTAAAACCATCTTTAACAATTTATTAATGACAGAAATTTCCCTGAGATTGTTGGCATGGGTATCCTTATAAAATTTTAGTTAAAAATGGGTTCCAGTAACCAAATAATCCCATCCTTATGCCCAGACTCCATATATGATTTCTAACATTTAGCACTGTTTCTGACACTTGTAGACACATCTTTCTTACATAATGCTCTTAAATAACCATGGTGTTAATTTGTTCCTTCCTAGATTTTAAGCATCAAAACAGTAGGCAAAAGGTGATGCTTATTACCGGTTTGAACTGGACATAAAAGACAACTAATTTCCCCAACACAAAAGGTATTTTTGACTTTGTAAAAAAAACATGAGTGCATGCTGATTTTTGAAAAAGCATGTTACATTCTAAACGCAATTGGCAAGATTTCCCACTAAAGATATCCTAGTATAAAAAATTTTATCAAGCAGATAAATTTTATTTTAGACTTTGTATAACTCTGCATGTCTACATTGGGCCTGGTTTAAGTTTAAACATTCTGGAAGAACTTAATATTAAATAAATACTAATAACAAAAAAAAGGATTTTTCATGCCAGTTGCTAGTCTACTGTTTCACTCATATTTAATCTTCACTTAATCCTCTAAGCAATGCCATTAAGAAAGTACTATTATCTCTCTATTTTTCTGATCAGAAACTGAGGAAAGAAGAGGTTAAGTAGTTTGCCAAATGGAACATTAACTACATCCTAATACTCTCCTTTCTTTCAAATACAGCTAAAAGAACCGACTAGCCAGGAAACCCAGGTCCAGGCCCTGTCTCAGATCAGTGGTAGTCAGCTAAGTGTATTCCTATGTCAAATGAGGGGACTGAACCAGATGCCATCTCACTGTAAAATGCTATTTTCTGTTCTTCCCTATGTACATTCCCTAGCTACTGAAAACCTTTCTCTGAGGAATCTTGCTTTAAAAAACTGAAGTTGAATTTAGGAGATATTCATTCAACAAATATTTATTGTTTCAGGCCGTGTCATAAACATCAAGTACTCTATTTTGGTAAACTATTTTCAGGGCAAGATTTATGGATTAATAATTAACGTGCTCTAAGAGTATGGCATCCCCGATGGATCAAAATTCTCACTTAACAGGTTGAAAGAAACTGCTAGGAGAATGAGTCTCCAATTACACGTCCCATAAAGGCCAAGACTGTTCCTTTATCCCACATTCCCAGAGCCTAGCACAACACCTAGCTGAGTAAACACTTGAAGGGGCAGAACGTAACTCCAGGACTCAAGAACACACACTGGTAACAATGATAAGGCTATTTCAGTCTGGTAGAAACACTCGATGCCCTGTAGCTGGGCGGCTGGCACTGTTTGAAAATTAAGTAAATAAAGCACTTGAGAGAATACTAAAAGGTAGAATCATAAACAAAATTATACTATTCTAATTATCCTGTCTTCCACCACAATGAAAAAAGGGTTTGTCTCAAAAAATGGTGTCCCACAATTACTCAAGCAGTTTGGAGTTAAACTTTGGAGGCTATGAGGACCTCAAAATGACCAAAAAACAGGCACATACCTGGTGAGTTCGCCACTGAGTCAAAATGACAGTTAGCCAGGACAGCATGCTGGGCTCCATCTCTGGGTTCCAGCTTTACCACAACATTGGTAATGTTGTCATAGTAGCTTGTAAACCCTCCCAAGAAGTCAATGCTAAAGGAGCCTGTGGGCCGTTGTACATCTACTGAAATCTTGTGAAGGCTGTTGCTTTGAGCTTCAATCAGTTTAATCTGTTCCAAAAGGTAATGTACTGTCAGAATTTCATTTTCTGGACTTCCTGTAGTCCTGGGGCCAATGGATGTTATATGTTCAAGATAATCCCTGGAAGCAACGAAAAGAAGCATGATGACAAGGCATGCTGGCTGAAAACTAACACTTTGAGCAACTTTCCCTCCACACTCTCCCTCCCCAAAAGACAAGTTCTTTGACATAAAACAAGTTCTTCTCACACAAAAAGGCTGCCTTTAATATTTCAGGTAACATGTGAAAATCACTTGCTGAGTTCCATCATTTTTTTTGCCTTTCATGAATTCATCCCTTCAGTTTTCTCCACCCACACCACTCCCAACTTCTCCCAGCACCCACAAAGAAACGATACAAGGACCAGGGAGTTTACTCAAAATGCGTAACTGCTGATGGCTAGATAGGACAGAATACAACTTTATTTTGTCATACTCTGGAGGGTTATTGACTCTGGGTTACTGATTCTAAGCAGCAGAAACCAATGAGCAAAGACAATTTAGACAAGAGGTTAAATAAGCAAAGAACTTTTTATTTTGAAGAATGGACTCAGCCCTCCCAGTGTGCACATAGGGCCTAGTAACTTCAATTCAGGCTAAACCAACTCTACCCCTAAAACAAACAAAATTTTTTTTTGTCTTTTCACTGCATTCCAAATCAGTAAAAAAAGGGGGCGGAGGTGTGTTTCAGGAAGCCTTTAAAAAAAAATAAGATTCCAGTGCTTTGTACTTAAAAGTTTTTTTTGAAACACAGTAGTTGTTGAAAACTCTGCAAGCATATGATTTTATGAGCTTTGGTTTTTACACTTAGGTTTTTACAAAACCTCTGACTTAACTCACGTTTTCTGGCACACTTAAACCAATGAGCAAAGTTTTAATTAAAACAAACAAAAAAACCTGACACGCCAAGAACAAGCTCCAGGAATCTCAGAACTTCTAAACCTGTAAAATTGTGAATGTGCCGTGTTCCAGAGAAAGCCTCCAGAGTGCTCAGATTTGAGACCTGTACCCTCAAAAACTTAGATCACTGCATTATTCCCTTCCGAACCCTCCCCGAAAACCTAACTGGGTTCACAAATTTCACAGCTTTTCGTTTGTATAGCAGGAGGGCGAGTAAAAAGTGTAAGTTGCTCTGAGAGATAGGGGACGACTAACAACCAAAAAGTGGCTGGAAAAGCCGACGTATTGCCCTGACCACCAGCAACACGAGCTTAAAGAGGGGACAATGCGAGCCCCGCGTCCCTTAAATTGTACCTCTAGAAGGGGGACAAGCGAGGCCACCCTCACTCCACCCCACGTGCAGCCGGACAGGGCCGGCGAGCCCGGGCGGTCCCGCGGGGCGGGTACACCCAGGTGAGGTGCCCCGGGCCGAAAAGGAAAGC
>NW_011494508.1:350722-353752 GCF_000754665.1 Bison bison bison
GCTCCGCTTCCGCGTCCTTGCGCCGCCGCCGCACGCGTCCGCCAGGGGCTCCGGCGCCAGGGCCTCCCTCTCCGGTTGCTGTGCAGCCGCCGGGCCGTCCCGGCGCTCCCCTCCGATGCGGTGCCGCCTCACGGCCCCAGACTCCGAAGCCCACTCCATGGCCACGAGAATCAGCAGCCAGTCCAACCGCCCCGGCCCGCTACAGCTCTGGGAGCCGCGGCGGCGGCCGCAGCGCCTCCTAGTGAGCGGACGGAAACTGCAGAGGGCCAAACTTCTTCTGATTGGCCGGTCCCGCGGCGCCGCGCCTCAGGTTCTTTGGGCAGATTGCCTGAGGCTCAGCGGCAGCGCCCAGAGCCAACTGGGTGTGATGGGTGTGCCTTCTTATGCAGGAGTTCCCTGCCTGGCATTGGGACGCAGATTAATAAATGGAAGATCAGATCAGATCAGTCGCTCAGTCGTTTGCGACCCCATGAATCGCAGCACGCCAGGCCTCCCTGTCCATCACCAACTCCCGGAGTTCTCTCAGACTCACGTCCATCGAGTCAGTGATGCCATCCAGCCATCTCATCCTCTATCGTCCCCTTCTCCTCTTGCCCCCAATCCCTCCCAGCATCAGAGTCTTTTCCAATGAGTCAACTCTTCACATGAGGTGGCCAAAGTACTGGAGTTTCAGCTTTATCATTCCTTCCAAAGAAATCCCAGGCTGATCTCCTTCAGAATGGACTGGTTGGCTCTCCTTGCAGTCCAAGGGACTCTCAAGAGTCTTCTCCAACACCACAGTTCAAAAGCATCAATTCTTCAGCACCCAGCCTTCTTCACAGTCCAACTCAAACCTCCATACATGACCACAGGAAAAACCATAGCCTTGACTAGACGGACCTTTGTTGGCAAAGTAATGTCTCTGCTTTTCAATATGCTATCTAGGTTAGTCATAGCTTTCCTTCCAAGGAGTAAGCGTCTTTTAATTTCATGGCTGCAGTCACCATACGTGGTGATTTTGGAGCCCAGAAAAATTAAGTCTGCCACTGTTTCCACTGTTTCCCCATCTATTTCCCATGAAGTGATGGGCCCGGATGCCATGATCTTCGTTTTCTGAATGTTGAGCTTTAAGCCAACTTTTTCACTCTCCACTTTCACCTCCATCAAGAGGCTTTTTAGTTCCTCTTTACTTTCTGCCATAAGAGTGCTGTCATCTGCATATCTGAGGTTATTGATATTTCTCCCGGCAATCGACTCCAGCTTGTGCTTCCTCCAGTCCAGCGTTTCTCATGATGTACTCTGCATAGAAGTTAAATAAGCAGGGTGACAATATACAGCCTTGACGAACTCCTTTTCCTATTTGGAACCAGCCTGTTGTTCCATGTCCAGTTCTAACTGTTGCTTCCTGACCTGCATACAAATTTCTCAAGAGGCAGATCAGGTGGTCTGGTATTCCCATCTCTTTCAGAATTTTCCACAGTGTATTGTGATCCACACAGTCAAAGGCTTTGGCATAGTCAATAAAGCAGAAATAGATGTGTTTCTGGAACTCTCTTGCTTTTTCCATGATCCAGCAGATGTTGGCAATTTGATCTCTGGTTCCTCTGCCTTTTCTAAAACCAGCTTGAACATCAGGAAGTTCACGGTTCACCTATTGCTGAAACCTGGCTTGGAGAATTTTGAGCATTACTTTACTAGCGTGTGAGATGAGTGCAATTGTGCTGTAGTTTGAGCATTCTTTGGCATTGCCTTTCTTTGGGATTGGAATGAAAACTGACCTTTTCCAGTCCTGTGGCCACTGCTGAGTTTTCCAAATGTGCTGGCATATTGAGTGCAGCACTTTCACAGCATCATCTTTCAGGATTTGGAATAGCTCAACTGGAATTCCATCACCTCCACTAGTTTTGTTCATAGTGATGCTTTCTAAGGCCCACTTGACTTCACATTCCAGGATGTCTGGCTCTAGGTCAGTGATCACACCATCGTGATTATCTGGGTCGTGAAGATCTTTTTTGTACAGTTCTTCTGTGTATTCTTGCCATCTCTTCCTAATATCTTCTGCTTCTGTTAGGTCCATACCATTTCTGTCCTTTATCGAGCCCATCTTTGCATGAAATGTTCCTTTGATATCTCTAATTTTCTTGAAGAGATCCCTAGTCTTTCCCATTCTGTTGTTTTCCTCTATTTCTTTGCATTGATCGCTGAAGAAGGCTTTCTTATCTCTTCTTGCTATTCTTTGGAACTCTGCATTCAGATGTTTATATCTTTCCTTTTCTCCTTTGCTTTTGGCTTCTCTTCTTTTCACAGCTATTTGTAAGGCCTCCCCAGACAGCCATTTTGCTTTTTTGCATTTCTTTTCCATGGAGATGGTCTTGATCCCTGTCTCCTGTACAATGTCACGAACCTCAGTCCATAGTTCATCAGGCACTCTATCTATCAGATCTAGGCCCTTAAATCTATTTCTCACTTCCACTGTATAATCATAAGGGATTTGATTTAGGTCATACCTGAATGGTCTAGTGGTTTTCCCTACTTTCTTCAATTTAAGTCTGAATTTGGCAATAAGGAGTTCATGGTCTGAGCCACAGTCAGCTCCTGGTCTTGTTTTTGCTGACTGTATAGAGCTTCTCCATCTTTGGCTGCAAAGAATATAATCAATCTGATTTCGGTGTTGACCATCTGGTGATGTCCATGTGTAGAGTCTTCTCTTGTGTTGTTGGAAGAGGGTGTTTGTTATGACCAGTGCATTTTCTTGGCAAAATTCTATTAGTCTTTGCCCTGCTTCATTCCGTATTCCAAGGCCAAATTTGCCTGCTACTCCAGGTGTTTCTTGACTTCCTACTTTTGCATTCCAGTCCTCTATAATGAAAAGGACGTCTTTTTTGGGTGTTAGTTCTAAAAGGTCTTGTAGGTCTTCATAGAACCATTCAACTTCAGCTTCTTCAGTGTTACTGGTTGGGGCATAGACTTGGATTACTGTGATATTGAATGGTTTGCCTTGGAAACGAACAGAGATCATTCTGTCATTTTTGAGATTGCATCCAAGTATCT
>NW_011494508.1:353852-382834 GCF_000754665.1 Bison bison bison
GTGTTTGACCACTTCCAATTTGCCTTGATTCATGGCCCTGACATTCCAGGTCCGATGCAATATTGCTCTTTACAGCATCGGACCTTGCTTCTATCACCAGTCACATCCACAGCTGGGTATTCTTTTTGCTTTGGCTCTGTTCCTTCATTCTTTCTGGAGTTATTTCTCCACTGATCTCCATAAACTTGGAAACGTGAGAAAAGAGACTGCTTTTAAAAGACCGCACGAGGGTCATCATTTATGCATCATGAAGGCAATGGCCCAGCTTGTGCAGGGAGCATTAGAACAGGCTCTGAAAAATAGTAGGCTCCTAGCCCTTCAGACTAGAAATAGGACTGCACAGAGGAGCCCTAGCCTCGTGCTTCCACGTACTGTGATCTAATCACAGATCATCATAACCATGTGAGGTAGACACTGACTCCATTTAACAGACTAAGAAAAATAATAGCTATTATTTCTTGAATACCTGCCATGAGCCAAGCACCGTGTTAAGTGCTTTAATACACTATCTCATTTGGTTCTCACAAGAATCCTGAAAAGAAGGTATTTTTATTCCCACTTAATAGCTGAGGAACTTACAGGTAACAGATGAAGGACTTAGATCTAATTTAGTCGGCTCCCAAAACAGCCTATTGCTTATAGCACTCTGGAAAGGAAGGTTTAGAAAAGGTATTCCTCCCTCCATGTTGCCCTGTGGGGGGATGAGCCTTGGTTTTAGAGTATATCCTAGTGAGCATCTAGTCTTCTTCCTGCATGCTGCTGCAAGGAGCCTGTCTGCTTCAAAGCTCCGCATCTCCAACATGGAGTTGCTGTGGTACCCTGTTAACCTAGAGACTGACTGGGAAGGTGCACTACCCGACTGGTCTGCTCCTGCCTACCACTTAGGCCCACTTGAGACCAGGGCAGTCCTTATTCCCAATTCTCCAGCCACACTGGCCTTTCAAAGTCCTTCCTGTTCACCATCTTTCCTTCCACAAGAGGATCTTCTCACATGCTGAGTTGTCTAGAATGTTCTTCCCTCCCCTCATTGCCTAGTTTTAACTCCTGTTTATCCTTCAAGTCTTAGCTTAAGTGGAACTTCCTCAAGCAAGAACCTCCTAATCTAATGAATCCAGTTTCCCCTAATTGTAAGATCTCACGGCTCAGATCATGAGCTCCTTATTGCCAAATTCAGACTTAAATTTAAGAATATGAGGAAAACCACTAGACCATTCATGTATGACCTAAATCAAATCCCTTATGATTATACAGTGGAAGTGAGAAACAGATTTAAGGGACTAGATCTGATAGAGTGCATGATAACTACCCATGGAGGTTGTGACATTGTACAGGAGACAGGGATCAAGACCATTCCCATGGAAAAGAAATGCAAAAAGGCAAAATGGATCTCTGAGGAGGCCTTACAAATAGCTGTGAAAAGAAGAGAAACGAAAAGCAAAAAGAGAAAAGGAAAGATATAAGCATCTGAAAACAGAGTTCCAAAGAATAGCAAGGAGAGATAAGAAAGCCTTCCTCAGCAATCAATGCAAAGAAATAGAGGAAAACAATAGAATGGGAAAGACTAGAGATCTCTTCAAGGAAATTAGAGATACCAAGGGAACATTTCATGCAAAGATGGGCTCGATAAAGGACAGAAATGGTATGGACCTAACAGAAGCAGAAGATATTAGGAAGAGATGGCAAGAATACACAGAAGAACTGTACAAAAAAGATCTTCATGACCCAGATAATCACGATGGTGTGATCACTGACCTAGAGCCAGACATCCTGGAATGTGAAGTCAAGTGGGCCTTAGGAAGCATCACTACAAACAAAGGTAGTGGAGGTGATGGAATTCCAGTTGAGTTCTCTCAAATCCTAAATGATGATGCTGTGAAAGTGCTGCACTCAACATGCCAACAAATTTGGAAAACTCAGCAGTGGCCACAGGACTGGAAAAGGTCAGTTTTCATTCCAATCCCAAAGAAAGGCAATGCCAAAGAATGCTCAAACTACCGCACAATTGCACTCATCTCACATGCTAGTAAAGTAATGCTCAAAATTCTCCAAGCCAGGTTTTAGCAATACATGAACTTTCAGATGTTCAAGCTGGTTTTAGAAAAGGCAGAGGAACCAGAGATCAAATTGGCAACATCTGCTGGATCATCGAAAAAGCAAGAGAGTTCCAGAAAAACATCTACTTGTGCTTTATTGACTATGCCAAAGCCTTTGACTGTGTGGATCACAATAAACTGTGGAAAATTCTGAAAGAAATGAGAATATCAGACCACCTGACCTGCCTCTTGAGAAACCTATATGCAGGTCAGGAAGCAACAGTTAGAACTGGACATGGAACAACAGGCTGGTTCCAAATAGGAAAAGAAATACATCAAGGTTGTATATTATCACCCTGCTTATTTAATTTCTATCCAGAGTACATCATAAGAAACCCTGGGCTGGAGGAAGCACGAGCTGAAATCAAGATTGCCAGGGGAAATATCAATAACCTCAGATATGCAGATGACACCACCCTTATGGCAAAAAGTGAAGAAGAACTAAATATCCTCTTGATGGAGGTGAAAGTGGAGAGTGAAAAAGTTGGCTTAAAGCTCAACATTCAGAAAATGAAGATCATGGCATCCGGTCCCATCACTTCATGGCAAATAGATGGGGAAACAGTGGAAACAGTGTCAGACTTTATTTTTCTGGGCTCCAAAATCACTGCAGATGGTGATTGCAGCCATGAAATTAAAAGACGCTTACTCCTTGGAAGGAAAGTTGTGACCAACCTAGAAAGCATTATTAAAAAGCAGAGACATTACTTTGTCAACAAAGGTCCGTCTAGTTAAGGCTATATTTTTTCCAGTGGTCATTAATGGATGTGAGAGTTGGACTACAAAGAAAGCTGAACACTGAAGAATTGATGCTTTTGAAGTGTGGTGTTGGAGAAGACTCTTGAGAGTCCCTTGGACTGCAAGCAGATCCAACCAGTCCATCCTAAAGGAAATCAGTCCTGGGTGTTTATTGGAAGGACTGATGTTGAAGCTGAAACTCCAATACTTTGGCCACCTGATGCGAAGAGCTGACTCATTTGAAAAGACCCTGATGCTGGGAAAGGTTGAGGGCAGGAGAAGAAGGGGATAAAGAGGATGAGATGGTTGGATGGCATCACTGACTCAATGAACATGAGTTTGGGTAAACTCCGGGAGTTGGTGATGGACAGGGAGGCCTGGTGTGCTGCGGTTCATGGGGTCGCAAAGAGTTGGACACAACTGAGCAACTGTATGCATGTAATTATTTAGTATCTTCCTCATTAGACTGTAAGCTCCATTAAGGCAGGAATCATATCTGGCTTTGCTCACCATTTTATTTCCTTCTCTTAACAGAAAACATGATATGTACTATGTTGTCAATAAATATTTCTTGGTTGTGTGAATAAATGAAATCATAACAGTTTTATGGCAGAAGCATAATTTTAGATCAATAAAATCCTTTTTAGTCTTTAAGACCCATGAGACCAAAGACAATGGCTATCTTATTTCTTTGTTACTGTGTACCCAGTGCTTAGTCCTGTGCCCAGCCCGTGGTCATTGCTCAATACATATTACTGAATGAGGAAATGAATATATATTGTCCTTTGTAAGAACCAGCTCTCTTGCTGTCTTGTCTCCTTCTAAAGAGTCAGCACTTCCCTTATCTTTAGAAGGTAAAACCTCAGAAATGCCTCTACCAACACAGAACGACAAGATGTGAAGGTCTCTAGTTCCTAGGGGTAGGGCTCAAACATCTCATGGTCTTTTAAACTTTACACTGTGACTTGCTGAGCTGGGTGGATGTCAGAAAACCTAGGGATAAGTTCTACCTCTCAGGAGCTAGGTTACAACTTAAGTCATTTGAGCCTTCTTTTTCTGAACACATAATGTTTGCAAAGCATTTCTGACAATATTCCATGGGAGGCAATGTGCCATAGTAGAAAAAAAGCCTGGTTGTCAGTCAAACAGAACTGATCAGTGAGGCTGACTCAATTCATCTGGCCTGACAGACATGTTATTTTTTTTAATGTGTCCCTTTATGACCAAGTAAGTTAAACCAACTTGATGGGCACTGAGAGTCCCAAGTCCCTGTTTGCCATCTCTCCATTATTTCCTATTAACCTGGCCAAGGTGAGTGGAAGGGCATGGCATGCCAGTTGTCAGGTTTCAGGTGAATTGCCAGTCTCTGTCTTCCACAGAGGTCATCTCACGACCTGTGCGCCTTCTTCCTTGGAAGAGGGGCTAGTGGGGGGATATGGTGGAAGTTCTCTAGGACTGACTTTAACATCAAGGGAGGTGCCAAGCCAAGAGGTGGAAAGAGAATCCAAACCATTTGCAAAAGACAGAGCAGATGTCAGAGGCTAACAGAGGATCAAAGACTGAGAAATCAAGAACAGTGACTCCAAAGGCAAAAGAGATCTTTGATAAATACTGTAGACAGGTCCTATTGCTACAGCAACAGGATTAGATGTACTCACTTGAGGTGGTGTGAGGATGGGTCAACTATGTTTAAATGTGCAGGAATAGGGCTTATGCCCAGGTTCAGGAGACACCATTAGTTTGTTTTCTGGTTTGTTTATTTGGGGGTCAGAGGGCGGGTTCAGGTCCCATCAGGCTTAAGTGAGGGCCTCAGGGTGCTAAGGGACAATTGGTCTTCCCAATTATGCCACACTGCAAGGGAATATTTGAGAGCTGGTGACAATGTATCAGCTACAAGAAGAACCTGCATTAAGCCAGGCAGCCTGGGAGCTAACAATGGTGGTAGAAAAGAGCTTTCTCAAGGGCACAGAAGCCAGATCTGCAAATCCCCCTTTTGTTTAGAGTTTTTCTACCCCCATGAGCTGAGCTGTCCCTGGAGCCTAGGACGAGGGTGATAGTACACCACTCTTACCTCCCCTTCAAACTCCAGGCTGGTCCCTCCTGTTCCTTAGTGTCCTGTCACTGGTGGCCACACAGGAGGTAGAAAACCAGTCCAGTTGCATTATAGCTGAAGCCACCATGTCCAATTACCCTTTTCCATGGCCAATTGGAAAGGAGATGCTCTAATTTTGAAAGAACTTATATCTGACTAAAAAGGCCTTTTGAATGGGCAGAAGACCTAAGGAGACATTTCTCCAAAGAAGAAATACAGATGGCCAATAGACATATGAAAATACGCTCCACATCACTAATTATGAGAGAAATGCAAATCAAAACTACAATAAGGTATCACCTCACACCAATCAGAATGGCCATCTTAAAAAGTCTACAAATAATAAATGCTGGCAAGGAGAAAAGGGAACCCTCCTACACTACTGACGGGAATCTAAGTTGGTGTAGCCATTGTGGAAAACAGTATGGAGGCTCCCCAGAAAACTAAAAATAGAATTATCATATGATCCAGCAATCCCACTCCTGGGCATATATCTAGACAAAGAAAGTGAAAGTGAAAGTGAAGTCGCTCAGTCATGTCCAACTCTTTGCGACCCCATGGACTATAGTCCACCATGCTCCTCCATCCATGGGATTCTCCAGGCAAGAATACTGGAGTGGGTTGCCATTTCCTTCTCCAGGGAATCTTCCTGACCCAGGAATCGAACCCAGGTCTCCTGCATTGCAGGCGGATGCTTTAACCTCTGATCCACCAGGGAAGCCCCCAAAACTATGACTCAAAAAGAGATATGCACTGCTATGTTCATAACAGCACAATTCACAATAGCCAAGCCATGGAAACAACCTGAACATTCATCAACAAGAGGAATGGATGAAGAAGCTGTGGTATATGCATACAATGGAATACTACTCAGTCATAAAAAAGAACAAAATAATGCCATTTACAGCAACATGAATGCAACTAGAGATTGTCATACTAAGTGAATAATTCAGAAAGAAAAAGACTTCACTTATATATGGAATCTAAAATGTGATACAAATGAACCTATCTATGAGACAGAAGGAGAAGGCAATGGAACCCCACTCCAGTAAAACTCTTGCCTGGAAAATCCCATGGACAGAGGAGTCCGGTAGGCTGCAGTCCATGGGGTCACTAACAGTCACACATGACTGAGCAACTTCCCTTTCACTTTTCACTTTCATGCACTGGAGAAGGAAATGGCAACCCACTCCAGTGTTCTTGCCTGGAGAATCCCAGGGACAGGGGAGCCTGGTGGGCTGCCATCTCTGGGGTCGCACAGAGTTGGACATGACTGAAGCAACTTAGCAGCAGCAGCATGAGACAGAAACAGAATAAGGGATATAGAGAATAGACTGGCCAATGGGGAGGGAAATAGGAGAGTGTAAGAGTGGGAGCTGGGGATTAGCACATGCAAACTGATATGTATAGAGAATGGATAAACAAGAAGGTCCTACTGTATAGCACAGGGAACTATTAGTATATTCGATATTCTGTGATAAGCCATAATGGAAGATAATATGAAAAAATGTGTATTATGTATAACTGAGTCACTTGGCTGTACAGCAGAAATTAACAACATTGTAATTCAACTATGCTTCAATAAAAAATAATTTTTTAAAAAAGACCTTCTGGAAACCAACAGGGTAAGAAAACTGGCTGTTTTGGAGGAAAATATAAAACTGGAAACTTGTGCCACATTACACTCCCCCAAAATCAAGTAGAAATCAGAATATGAACAACTTTTTAACTGATAGAAAATAAGGTAATCATAATTTAAAAATTATAATTAAGATTTAAAATGGCCAAGGGCTCTAATCAAAAAAGATTTAGAGGAAATCATAAAGTGAAAAAAAGTCACATGTTGAGCAAATAAAATTCAAAATTTCTGCGTATCAAAAACAATGACCAAAACAATGAAAAGCCTAATGACAAACCTGAAACATTATTTTAAACAAGTTTTTAAAACAAGAGACTAATATCTTATACACTGTCTCTCATCCCCTCTGTCTTGAGAGATTCAATGTACATATCTAATTTTGTTATATATTATATATAATTTATTATAAATTAATAGCTATATTTAACTTAATATATATAAAGTCAGCAAGAAAAATATCAGTGCCTCATTAGAAAAATATGTAAACCAGTCACCCTTTGTATCAAAGGAACACATGTGAAAATGTAGACCATTTTAAACTTATCACATGGAAAAAGCTTCTTGCATTCTATTTTTAATTACAATATGCATGCTGACAAAAATTTGATTGATAAGCACTTACATGATGTAGGTGGAATAACTATCAAAATGCCTTTTTGGAAAGCAATTTGGTAAGATGTACCAGGAGCTTTAAAAGAATTCACAATTTTTGATGTAGTATTTTCATATGAAGGAACATGTTGATGTGATAAACTTAAAAAAAAAAAAGGAAAAGAAATATGCAGGTTCCCTGGTGACTCACTGGTAAAGAATCCACCTGCCAATGCAGGAAACAAAGGTTTGATCCCTGATCCGGGAACGTCCCACATGCCACAGAGCTACTAAGCCTGTGCACCACAAATATTGAGCCTGTGCTGTAGAGCCTGGCGTCACAAATTCTAAGCCCAGGTGCCACAACTAACGAAGCTGCACGTCCTAGATCCTGTGTTCCACAGCAAAAGAAGCCACCACAATGAACCACATGAGAAAAACCTGTGCAGCAATGAAGACCCAGCACAGCCAAAAACAAATAATAAATAATTTTCTTAAATGCAAAAGGATTGCTCATCTATTAAAGTCAAATATGTGGAAATGACTTCAGCATATAAAAATCCAGTCAAATAAATTATAGTACATCCAGAGTGTGGGACATCATGTAGTATTAAATACAACATTGCCAAAGTCTATCCGATAATGTGGGAGAAATGCTCATGTTGTAAATACTAACAGAAAGGAAAAAAATAGCCAAAATTGAATAAAGGATATACTTAAGAATATTAAAAACATGGAAAGAAATACATGGATACAATGACAGTGGTTTTCTGTGGGTGATTTTTTTCTTCTTCATTCATTTCTCTCTCTTCCACCTTTCCTACCATGATCTCAGTGTTCCCTTTCAGAGCCTCAGGCTCCTCAACCCTGTGCCTAGGAAGACACTTTAAAATCTGCTGCATTTTAATCCTTAGGAAGGCAGTTTTTAAATTGATTCCAGCATGGATGTGATCCAACAGGGGAATGCAATGTCAAAACCTCATCTCCGGCCTAAGCACAAGTACATTTGTAGACTAAAAGGTTTTAGGGTAAAGATTCAACAATTAATGAATAGCTGAACCAATTAAAAAAAAATTAGGGGAGAATTTTCATGAATAGAGAAGAATTCATGCTTAGACTTTTAAATGGCTTTGGATTTTGCATTTTCTCTTCCCTCATCCATAGTGCATTCCTTGTATTAGAGGAAGAGAACCCAGAGAGCTGGAAGTCTCTAGGAATTTATTTGAGGGCCACATGCCCAGGGCTTTGTTTGCCTTCCTCCCTGGGCTATAGGGGCAGGAGAGCCAGAACAAAGGTGGGTGACTCAGCAGTTTAGGGGGTGGAAGAAGCTGACTCTGGGCCAAAGTTCAGCTGTTTTAGACGTGTAACAAAATTAATGTTCATGTATGTTGCCAGTGTTCAGCACATCTAAGAATGCATGCCCAGAGACCACCTGCAGCCCCCAGAACCTCTCTTGCAGGCTCTGACCCAGGCCAATTTCATGTGACCTCCACTGGGACCTCTGCAACTGTGCTTCTCCGAGACGCCTGAAGGAGAAAAGGGATAACAACGGATCTGGGATGAGAATAACAAATCTCTCCCACAGTGTAGTCTGAGGACCATGTGGTATGAGAATTACTTGGGCACCTGCTAAAAAAACATCTTCCTGTGTCCTACCCACCTATTGCATCTGACTCCCTGCAGGTAGGGCCCTGGAATTGTGATTCCTGCATACACTGAAATGGTAAACCACGGTGCAGTCAAGGGCCTTCCATCTCTGGTCCACAAGCCCAAGATGGCACACAGGCTGACTGAGCAGAGCCTGGGCCAGATGCCCCTCCTCTCACCTAAAGGAAGATTGGATCAGCATCGCTGCTGCCACCGTCTCCCAACCTGCCATGCCCTCCTGCACCCCCAGTGGCCAGAAGGACTGTGTAGCACCTTGGCACATCTTGTTAGCAGTTAGGAATGTCAGACCCAGAAGGTGTTCTGGCTAAGAGCATGGGTTCTGCACTCAAACTGCTTCCATCTGTGCTCTTTACTACCAGCCTGCTGTGTGACCTCCAGTGGATTATTTACCCTTGCAGTGCCTCAGTTTCTCCAACTGAGAAGTAAGGTTAATAGGGCTATTTTGAGGGCCTTGAATGGGAGACCTGGCAAGAGCTCAAGGTGTGAAAGCTGTTGCTCCTTTTCTGTGGTTTGAACCTATTCTGTAGGACATTCACAAGATGAAGAGATAACATCTCTGGGTCTCTGACCTGGTTTCCAAAACCTACAGGTCATTCTTTTGCTGGTGGCTATATGTGAGTGAAAGGAAATGAGAGAACTCGACAGACACTTTGCAGAAACTTAAAGTTGTTAAGATCACTGCGGACAGTGACTGCAGCCATGAAATTAAAAGATGCTTGCTCTTTGGAAGAAAAGTTATGGCAAACTTAGTGTATTAAAAAGCAGAGACGTCACTTTGCCGACAAAGGTCTCTATAGTCCAAGCTATGTTTTTTCCAGTAGTCATGTATGGATATGAGAGTTGGTCCATAAAGAAGACTGAGCTGAGCACCCAAGTAAAAACTGATGCTTTCAAACTGTGGTTTTGGAGAAGACTCTTGAGAGTTACTTGGATAGCAAGGAGATCAAACCAGTGAGTCCTAAAGGAAATCAACCCTGACTATTCATTGGAAGGACTGCTACTGAAGTTGAAGCTCCAGTAATTTGGCCACCGTATTCGAAGAGCCAACTCATTGGAAAAGACCCTGGTGCTGGAAAACATTGAGGGCAGGAGGAAAAAGGGACGACACAGGATGAGATGGCTGGATGGCATCATCAACTCAGTAGACAAACTCAGTTTGAGCAAACTCCGGGAGATAGTGAAGGACAGGGAAGTTTGGCATAAACCTCAGAGATGAGGTCCTTAAAAGGGGCTAACTGGTGTCTGAACCAATGGGGTTGCAGAGTCAGACACAACTTAAGCCACTGAACAACGACAACAAAGTTGTGAAAGGCAATTTGCAATCTTAGCCTGAGGGAAACTTGCCTAACCTTGAAATACAAGGCTTTCATATCCTTGCAAGTATTGTACATTTTTCTTTATCCCCACCTTCTTGGTGAGAGGTTTTGTGGAAAAACTATTTCCCTTTCTTATCTCAAGTCTTGGTCTTCTATGGTACGAAGCAGTCAATGAGCAAAAAAACCAGAAATACCAAGAATAAGTACTCTTTTTTTTTAATAATAAAGAGTATTCAGTCATTAAATTATTATTAATATTATTCAGTCATAAAAAGAAATGAAGTGCTGATACATGCTACAATGCGGATGGACCAAGAAAGCATTATGCTACACGAAAGCAGCCAGACACAGAAGGTTGCCTATTGTCTGATTCTGTTCACATACAATATCTAGAATAGGTAAACTAACACAGAGAGAATGCAGATTGATCCTTTCCAGGGATAGGGAGAGGGGGATGGAATCAACTGCTTTATGGGTACAAAGTTTCCTTTGCGGGTGATGAAAATGTGTTGGAACCAGACAGAGGTGGCAGCTTGTACAATATTGTGAATGTACTGTTGCTGCTGCTGCTGCTAAGTCACTTCAGTCGTGTCCGACTCTGTGCGACACCATAGACGGCAGCTCACCAGGCTCCCCCGTCCCTGGGATTCTCCAGGCAAGAACACTGGAGTGGGTTGCCATTTCCTCCTCCAATGCATGAAAGTAAACTCGCTCAGTCATGTTCTGACTCCTAGTGACCCCGGGGACTGCAGCCTACCAGGCTCCTCCATCCATGGGATTTTCCAGGCAAGAGTACTGGAGTGGGGTGCCATTGCCTTCTCCATGTGAATGTACTACATGCCATTAAATTGTACACTTTAAAAATGGTTAATTTTATACAATATGAATTTTACTTCAGTAATAATAAAGTTATATTCACTATAAATTATACACAGCTGACCAGGTAGTAAGTGGAATTTAAAAAGAATTCTTAGCTCCAGAAACAGATGCCTGTCCAAGTTCAAAGTTACAGTACAATGATTTTCTACACCAATGCTATTGTTATAAATTGTGATGATAATAATAAAATAAGATAACCTCTTATTTTCAAGCAACCCAAACTAGGATTTCTCACTCAAGGATTATTAATTTATTTCTAAGATAATCAGACAGATCTGTGGCAGAGATGGTCATTCTTCAAAGAAAGCAAAGAAAGGACCTTAATTCATAGCCTCATTTTTAAAACCATTTCCTCCAAGATTCCTCCATGGTTCTAATTTCACTTAACATAAAGAGTTACCCAAATACCCTGGTCAGAGGTAAAGCTAATTTTTAAGGGACTCCTGTAAGATCAGGAGGCCAAGTTGAGAGATTCAGAGATAAAAACCCACAAGGTCTTGTGCTGTTGTGCTCACAGGGTGGTTTTGACTAATTTGGGGCAACAGAACATTTATAAACTATTTTCTGATATGGGCAGATAAGGTAAGGCTAAAACAGTTCAGATTACGGTTGCAGGGAGTGGTAAGAACTGGGGTGAACTGTGACCCCCAAGCCCCACCTAAATCTGTGACTACTGCTCTGTGGAATTGGGAAGCCCAGCATAACCAGGTCTTCTAATCTTTCAAGAAATGGCAGAAATTCAGATATTTATGTGAAAGCTTCTGCTCTGCTAATGTCAAGAACTAATTTTAAAAAGAGAAGATCATTGTGCACACCAAAACAAAACAGGTCTGTAAACGATCCTGCCTGCCAGCTGCCAGTTTAGAACCTTCAAACCCTTATCTTTAAGCCTTCAAGGACACACTTGCCAAAGATAAGTATTTCCCTGAGTGAGAATCAGATTATACACTGAATCCTTAGCTCTCAATTGAGGGTAAAGTTTTCAGCGCTAGAGTAGATCAGATGTAGCCAGTGTAGCCGGACCTCTTTCTTTTCTTTGCAGGTGACAGGTGAGTCCTGTCTAGTGCTTCCTCATTCTACTCCTCACCACACCCAAGCAGTGTGTGCTTTGAACACACGGGAGCATGAAACTGATCCGCAGTTACAGCCCTGTTCCACCCTCTTAGATTTGGATCAAGCTGGGGCTATGCCACTGTATTTACTCTCTGAGTGTCCCATGGGAAGGAAGGGAGGGAAGAGCAGAGAGTGAGTGGCCTAGGATAAAGCCCACAGCTGTGGGAAACAGAGCATTCCTCCACAGAGTGGTCAATATCAGTAGCAACACTTTTTTTTTTTCTTTTTTAATTTTTGGCCATGCCACATGGCTGTGGGATCTTAGTTCCTTGGCCAGGGATTGAACCCACACTCCCTAGGTTGGAAGGCAGAGTCTTAATCACTGGACGGCCAGGAAAGTCCCTGACTCTTAATTTGAAGTGGAATCCTCTGTAAAGTAGGAGGGAATTTCCAGGAGTTGAGACTCAGTCAAACCTACCAATTGGTTCTGATGTACAGAAAAACACTTTCTTCTTAAAATTAGATCCCTGTTCTAGAAAACACTGCCATCCTACATCCCAGCACCTTCCTTCCTGCACCTTCAAGCTCTTTTTGTCCAGGTTCAGACATAAGTGGACCCAACAGGAGAGATTAAATTCAACTTTTGTAAGAACTAAAGAGAAACCTCTGCAGTCCGTCTTGCTGAGACCTAACAAAAAGCCACTTGGGTCAGACTGAACGGCCCTTGCTCCTCTTGCAGAAACCTAGGCGAGCTACCTGCATCCGTCCTTCTGATTGTGTGTATACTGGGTGGGTTTTTCAGCTTTATCGGCCTTTCAGGAAACCATAAATAGACTTCCAGTTGACACTCATGCATTCTGATTATGTCAACCCCAGTTCTTCCTTCCAGAGACACCATCCTGACTATAGAGATAAAATTCAACAAATATCACATTTTTCCAACTGGTCTATCCATAAATTATGGCTGGTTTTCTCCAGAGTGCAAGTAGTGCCCTGGGCACACTGGTGGCTTAGCTGGGTTTCCTGCTGACATGAACAGAGGGAAACGCCCCCTTCCACTGGCCAGGACCCTCCCTAGGAACAGCATCTGGCCCCTTTGAATCTTTTATAACTCTACTTGCTGAGCCTAAAACCTATATCTTGGTATTTCGCTTGTTTCTGTTTCATCAGATGAACTTCAGTGCCCTTTCTGTATTGGCTTAAAAAAAAAATTGTTTATTTTTAAACCTGTAATGCCCCTGACCTGTGACCCTGAGAGGATCTGACAATTGTTTGTGCTCTTAAATTAAAAAAAAAGAAGTTTCTTAAACTTTGGAGGAGTGGGGAGGAGAAAGTGTGAAAGAGACTAATTTGTTCAAGTTATTTATCTTCTCTCTGTTCTGTCTGGCAAAACCAACCCCTAATTGACTGATTATCTCTTCCGGCTTGCAGGTTAATCACACATACCCTCCCCACCTCCTGCCACCAATACCTCACCCTTTCCTTTACTGCCAAGAATCTTTGTTGTTTCCGCTAAGGAAGAGGAAAGAAAAAACTAGAATTAGTTCTCTTTGATTACCCAAGAGAGGTTTGTGGGGCCCAGGCCTTATCTTGATCTCTCTTCAAGCAAATAATGGAGTCCACTCTCACCTCTTAGGGAGTACATCTTACTGAGAGCCCTTTGAGCATTCTGTGATAAAACTTCCTTGAATGAACTTCTTGCTAGAGTGAGCCAGGACTCCAAGGTGGAAGGGCTTAACAGAACAAAATGTGGGGAATGAACGAGCCTATGAAGTTCTTTTGAGACCATAAAGCCATCAACTGGTACAGGCGGAAGTTCCAGAAGGAAAGAGGAAATCAGTGAAATTCCATTGTTACAATCCTCGTGGTGTTAGGGACAGGAAAAAAAAGGGAAGAGAAGGAATCATTTTGGATTACCAGGTACACAGATGTGGTAGGGTAGGGCTTCTTGAACTTGATTGTAGGAAACACCTACGATCGGAGTCTGGAAGTCTAGGGTGGAAGAGATTCTGCGTTTCTAACAGGCTTCCTGACAATGCCAGTGTTGCTACTTTGCTACTCTTTTAGAAGCAAAATGATAAGAGTATTTTGGGAACTAGGGACTAGCATAAAGGTGAGGTGCAGTGAGGGGCAGAGGCAAGAGAGAACGAAAAGAAGTCTGCTACCACTCCACTATGAAGTGAACAGACGGACAGCCTTCCAGTGAGGCAGCCAAGAGCAGAACAAGACAGTCAGTGGAGATCAATATAGGTTGACATTCTGGCTCTGCCACTACTCTGCTGTCTGATCTTAAGGAAATCATTTCATCTCTTGGTGCCTCTGTTTCTGCATCTGTAAAAGCAGAGATAGTAAAATCTGCTTTGGCCAATTTCCAGGGTTACCCTAAGGATTACATGAAATAAACATAAGGAAACTCTTTATAGATACCAAAGTACTTTGCAAATGTAACCTATAATTATGCTGATACCACTGCAAATTTTCACCCACATATGATTAACACTAACTCTAACTACCTTTCTCAGAGCACTGGACACTTATTCCCATGAGACTGGAAAAGAGGAACTTGTATCTGTTTCATCATCCTTCTAAGCCTTTGTGATGTTCACCGGTCCATGTCCAGGCCTTTGCTATCCTTCTGGTTCAATATTAATCACTTCATCTGTTTTATTGGATGATTAGTCCTCTCTGAAAAGATGAAGGAAGTGTTTGTGTTGATGGAGACTTCTCTTTTCTATTTGGGGCTGTCTCACATTTCACCTACACTCTTGGGCAGAATAGTTGATTTTCCTGTTTGATGTGGAACTAGATGCCCTTTCATTAGGAAACTCTAAATGAGTAGCCCACAAAGGTGTGTTACAGATGCTTCTCCTAAAAACAGGGCTCATTTTCCTTCCAGTGTGACAGGGCCCCTCCCACCAGATTCAGTACCTTTCCTGCTACATAACCTCAGCACCAATGCACAGGCACCCACCCAGGCAGGCCTCAAGGACCACAGATACCAAGGGGAGAAGGGAAGAGACTCTGGCAAATAGAATTTTCTGTTTAACTCACCATTAAAGGGAGGTCCCTTCCCCAATTCTTATAATTAAAATTTTTTTCTGAGACGCTACTCTCCAATTTACCACCTTAATAAGGAGAATATCTCAAACAATTAAAGCTTTGGAAGATTAGGATTTTGCAGCACCTGAGTCATCATCCTGAATATCATCACTGATTACACATGATGCTAAGGTGTAGATGACTGCAGACAGGCTCCAGATTGGTTTTTAAACTAAAGCCCCAAATTTTCTCCTCTTAAGTATAACACATAGCAGGTAGACAGTATGCCATGGGCTTAAACATTTTATTTAATCCTCAAAAACCAACCAATTAAAACAAGACAAAAAACCATACAGTGATTGATTATTAACCCACTTTAATTGATGAGGAAACTGAAGCCCAGAGAAAGGATATAATTTACCAAAGGTCACATAGTGGCCAAGGTGGGATTTGAAAGTAAATGTGCATGTTACGCAAAATAATAGCCCCCAATAATGTCCACACCCTAATGTCAGAACCTGCGAATATATTACCTTACTTGGCAAAAAGGAGTTTGCAGATTGCTTAAAATAAGGATTTTAAGATGGGAGATTATCCAGAATTATTTGGATGGGGCTAATGTAAACATGAGGATTCTTATAAGGGAAAGTGAGAGGTGGGAGAATTAAAGAAGTGATGACAGAAGGACAGGTTGGAGTGACACAGAGCTACAAGCCAAGGAATGCAGACAGCCTCTTGGAGCTAGAAAAGATAGGATATGGATTCTCCCCTCTGGCCTCCAGAAGGAGAACAGCCCAGCTGAGCCATTTTGGTCTTTATTTTTTCTTTTTTAAAAAAGAAATTATTTAATTTAATTGGAGGCTAATTACTTTACAATATTGTGGTGGTTTTTGCCATACATGAACATGAATCAGCTACAGGTGACCTCCAGAACTGTAAGGTAATATATTTGGTTCTTTTAAGCCACTGCATCGGAGAAGGCAATGGCACCCCACTTCAGTACTCTTGCCTGGAAAATCCCATGGATGGAGGAGCCTGGAAGGCTGCAGTCCATGGGGTCGTGAAGAGTCAGACACGACTGAGCAACTTCACTTTCATGCATTGGAGAAGGAAATGGCAACCCACTCCAGTGTTCTTGCCTGGAGAATCCCAGGGACAGGGGAGCCTGGTGGGCTGCCGTCTATGGGGTCGCACAGAGT
Source organism: Bison bison bison (assembly GCF_000754665.1). Taxonomy (NCBI): domain Eukaryota; kingdom Metazoa; phylum Chordata; class Mammalia; order Artiodactyla; family Bovidae; genus Bison; species Bison bison. The sequence continues at coordinate 370,160 of NW_011494508.1, forward strand.
CGGACACGACTGAAGTGACTTAGCAGTAGCAAGCCACTGCATTTGCAGTAATTTCTTATAGCAGCAATAGGAATCTAACACACATACAGGTGTTTCTTGGAAATATTGCAGATTTGGTTCCAAACCACAATAAAATTTATATTGCAATAAAGTGAGTCACATGAATTTTTCATTTACCAATGCATAAAGAAGTTAGATTTACATTTTCATTACTGTGCACTTAATGGATGACAGTAACATTACATATACATATACACTGGATCATAGAAAAAGCAAGGGAATTAAAAAAAATAACATCTGCTTTATTGACTATGCTAAAGCATTTGACTGGATCACAACAAACTTCAGAATATTCTTAAGGAGATGGGAATACCAGACCATATTACCTGCCTCCTGAGAAATCTGTATGCAGGACAAGAAGCAACAGTAAGAACTAGACATGAAACAATGGACTGGTTCAAAATCGGGAAAGAAATATGTCACCCTGCCTATTTAACTTATATGCAGAGTGCATCATACAAAATGCTGGGCTGGATGACTCACAAGCTGGACTCAAGATTGCCAGGAGAAATATAAATAACCTCAGATATGCACATGATACCACTTTAAAGGAGAAAGTGAAGAGGAACTAAAGCGCCTCTTGATGAAAGAGGAGAGTGAAAAGCTGGCTTAAAACTCAACATTCAAAAAATTAAGATCATGGCATTTAGTCCTATCACTTCATGAAAATAGGAGGGGGAAAAAGTGGAAACAGTGTCAGATTTCATTTTCTTGGGCTCCCAAATCACTGCAGACAGTGACTGTAGTCATGAAATTAAAAGATGTTTGCTCCTTAGAAGAAAAGCTATGACAAACCTAGATAGTGTATTAAAAAGCAGAGACATCGCTTTGCCAACAAAAGGCCCTTGTAGTCAAAGCTATGGTTTTTCCAGTAGTCATATATGGATGTGAGAGTTGGACCATAAAGAAGGCTGAGTGTCAAAGAATTGATGCTTTCCAACTGTGGTGTTGGAGAAGACTCTTGAGAGTCCTTGGACAGCAAGGAGATCAAACCAGTCAATCCTAAATGAAATCAACCCTGAATAATCACTGGAAAGACTGATGCTGAAGCTCTAATGCTTTTGCCACCTGATGCAAAGAGCCGACTCATTGGAAAAGATCCTTTTGCTGGGAAAGATTGAGGACAGGAAGAGAAAGGGGTGAGAGAGGATGAGATGGTTGGGTGGCATCACTGACTCAATGGACATGAGTTTGAGCAAACTCAGGGAGTTAACGAAGGATAGGGAGGCCTGGCATGCTAAAGTTGATGGGGTCGCAAAGAATCAGACACAACTTAGCGACTGAACAATACCAGCATTAGATATAAAAATGTACATGTATTACATATATGTTTAAAAATACTTTATTGCTAAAAACAATCTGAGCCTTCAGTGAGTGGTATTCTTTTTCCAACAGTAACATCACTGATCACAGATCATAACAAATAAGAATGAAAAAGTTTGAAATATTGCAAGAATTACCAAAATGTGACAGAGAGACACAAAGTGAGCAAATGTTTTGAAAAAATCGTGTCAAAACAGTTGCTTTGACACAGGATTGCCACAAACCGTCAATCTGTAAAAAGTGCACTCTCTGAAGTGCAATAAAGTGGAGCACAATAATCAAGGTCTGCCTATACCAATAGGAAGAAGAGCGGAAAGAAAAGTCTGGTTTTATCAATGAGTCATATGTACGTTGCTGTTAGACATTTCTGGTTTTACACCCAGATTTAGGGAACTGTAATTATTTTTCAATACTCAGAGCCTGAACTATTAACCACAGAATGAAAGAGCCTCTCCTCACCTCCACCCCCAAACAAGACTTCTGTTGTTTGAAAGTGGTTGTGTGTAGCTAGAATTCTGGTTTAATGTGGAGTATTAAAGAAATAAAGACTATCAAGTTTATTTACATTGGAAATTATTGGTAGACTTCTTGAGTATCACCTTTCTAAGAGTGAATAGTGTGGACTGGTTTATAAAGGTGTCTGTTTGAATGCAGGTCAATGGCCAAAAGGAAAGGAGGGACCCACTTGGTTTACTCTGATCACATGGGGTGATTCTGAGCAGAGAGAATGAATGGAGAAGACTTTCAGTGCTTCAGTCTTGCAAGCAGATAGCCATATCCTGTGGGGGACAGAAGGGACCCTCAAGAAAATCATCCAAAACTTCATTTTACAGAAGAGGAACTTAATCCCAGGGAGGACAGCCAACTTGCCCAAGGTACACAGTGAGTCCTCAGGCAGGACTAGAGCCTAGATCTGGCTCCTGGCTCCAGTCTCTTGCTCTGCCCACTCCCCTGACTTGGCACATAGTGTAATTTTTGTACACTAATTGGGCATTTCACATAAAAACATTCACAGTTTGGTCACTGTTCAGAGGATGGTATTTGTAGACACTGTCTTAAATCAATAAGAAATTTTCATACTTCAGTAAACAGTCCTATTATACTTGTCCAATAAAACCCATGCTGCTGGAAAACTCCATGGACGGAGGAGCCTGGTGATCTGCAGTCCATGGGGTCTCGAAGAGTCGGACACGACTGAGGGACTTCACTTTCACTTTTCACTTTCATGCATCGGAGAAGGAAATGGCAACCCACTCCAGTGTTCTTGCCTGCAGAATCCTAGGGACGGGGGAGCCTGGTGGGCTGCTATCTATGGGCTTGCACAGAGTCGGACACGACTGAAGCGACTTAGCAGTAGCAGCAGCAGCTTTTTAACAGGTTTATTTCAGAGCCACAGATGTTACAAAATCATTGAACTGTAACATGTCTTTTGCAAGTTCAGTTCTTGCAGGAGTGCCTATGTCAGCATCGGCTGTAGGATTACATTTAAATCCACCTAAATTTTGACATAAGATAGGTGAAACCAGGCCAAAGGGCACCTTTCCACCCATCCCTAAGTTCACACACACAGGCTTAAATGAATGAACCTAGAGACCTAGATTTCCATAATTTCAATCTAGTCTTCTGTATATATATCAGCCTCCCAGTGCACATACCTACCCACCCGATAAAAATGCATACCTGGTGGCCACAGACATACTCAGTCCTTCTAAAATCTGCTTTCCTACATAGGAGCACATCTTCAATTTAGTTGAGTGCCTACTGTGTGCCAGGAATTGATGTAGGTTTGGCTGGGGGCAGGGGGGGCTTGGGGGGGTGGATACAAAAATTAAAACGCCCCAGTCCCTGATTGATGGAGCTAGGTATTAATAGATGTAGGTATAGTAGAAAATGGTATAGAAATAACCATTTTACCAATGAGGACCAAAACTAGAGTACTTATTAATAGGCCCAAGGTCACACAGCCTGCTGTTGTCAGAGCAGACTAGACCCCAGGGTGTTCCTCCTTTAAACTGGTGTGAATCTGTGAACAGACTGCCTCATAATTACCTAGGGTTCTTGTTAAAAATGTAGAATTCCTCAGCCTTCAGAGTCAGAGGCTGGGAGGATTAGGAGGCATACTGTGACTGAGCAATTTTAATGTTTAACAAGCTCCTCAGGGGACTGATACACACTCAGGTTTGTAGACTTCCAAGTATATCCAGTTGTCTGTGTTTTTACTCACCTGGCTATACATAAGAATTAGCTGGAACATTTAAAATATATATGAATTCTGGGCTCAATCCTAGAGGCCTATATCCAGTTCATCTGAGTGGTGCCCAGGCAATTACACAACTTTGGAAAGTTGCCAGAAGGATTCTAATGTGCAGAGTTCAAAATCCACAACTCTGGGAGCAGTGAAAACAAAGACTACACCCCGAAGTCAAGGTAACTCCCCAAGTAAGTCCACCCTATCCTTCTGGCTGTGTTCTAGCTTGCAGGCTCCTGAGAGGAAGTATGGGGTTTAGAGAGAATAGAGAAGGAATGAGGAACAAGGTTGGGTCCCCTGAGAAGACCAGGGCTTTGGATCAGAAATAAGTGTAGAAGTGCTAGTTGCTAGTTGTGTCTGACTCTGCAACCCCACGGACTGTAGTGTTGCCCTAATGGTCTGGGAGCGAACAATGAGAATGAAGACAAAACACGAAACTTGTTGCAATGGGTCAGGGGACCTGCAGCCTCTATTGGACTGAGGTGCAGAGTCTGCTCTGAGTCCAGCTTTTATTCCTAATTGCAGACTACAAGACTCTTTTTGATCTTAGCTTTCCCAAGACACTACACTGACATAGTCCAGATCTTGTTTTTATCCCAGGCCATTTCCTTTTGGGCTAGTCTCAGGAGAAGGCAATGGCACCCCACTCCAGTACTCTTGCCTGGGAAATCCCATGGATGGAGGAACCTGGTGGGCTGAAGTCCATGGGGGCGCTAAGAGTCGGACTCGACTGAGCGACTTCACTTTCACTTTTCACTTTCATGCATTGGAGAAGGAAATGGCAACCCACTCCAGTGTTCTTGCCTGGAGAATCCCAGGGACGGGGAAGCCTGGTGGGCTGCCGTCTATGGGGTCGCACAGAGTCGGACACGATTGAAGCGACTTAGCAGCAGCAGCAGCGGGAACAAGCAGCAAGTGCATAGGCAGCGTTCATGCCTGACGCCGACCCTGGTGTTCCAAGGACCATGTTTTCATGATCCCAGTCATACTCCCTTCTGGGTCTGGCCTCGGGGGTTGTAGCAAGGAGATTATTCTTAAGAAAAACATGAAAGATAATTATTAATACATTTTCTTAATATATGCTGTTTTGCCAGTTGCTATTTCTGTGGAATTTCTCAAGGCTGTGAAAGAACATTATTAGGAATTCCCACTATACTGTAGCCTTCCCTGCTCCTCTGTCCATGGGATTCTCCAGGCAAGAATACTACAGTAGGTTGCCATTCCCTTCTCTAGGGGATCTTCCTGACCCAGGGATGGAACCCAGATCTCCCACATGCAGGCGGATTCTTTACCATTTGAGCCACCAGGGAGGCCCACCTCATTCCCAAATCAGTGAGAAGGAACTGCTCAAACCCTTAGGTCTTTCCCTAATGATGTTTCCCAAAGATTCCCCCAGTGTTCCTTCTTTGCCGGTATCAAGCAAAGCTCCTGGAGTGTTTGTTTCCATTTTGTGGACATAGTGAATCTTATAATTGGTTTGTTTTTCCTTTATTCTCCTCTGAAACTCAGAGCCAAATCTGAGGCTCACCTTTAGCAATAATACAGCACCTATGGCATGCACTGTGTATTTTCTTAGCCCTGAGCCACTTCTCGTTTCCCTTTAGTTTTTTTCATCCCTTGTTTCTGCATTTACCATTTTTTCCCTTGGACAAGTGTTCTCTTAATTTATTCTGACAGGCTGTAAGTGAATAAATCACTATTTAAAGAGCTATTATCAATATAGTTTTTCTATGTCTTAGGTCATATAAAAATAAAAGAGCATGCAAATAATACTGAGAAAAGAAGTGGGTGGGGAGAGAGGCTCCTGTGAGACCCTTGCACAGTGTGATGCTCTCCAACAGTGAGAGTTAATCTGCTCAGAGCCACTTAACAAGGATTTTTAAAACTTTTGTGGTCAAACCCTTTCACACTTTCCTTCTATTTAAAATCAGTCCACTTGTTGCACCATTGGCGGCAGGAATTACAATATCAAGGCCTGGCAGTTGGGAAACTAGGCATTGTGACTATGAGTCATTTTAAAAAGAACATGAAGTGGATTTCCTTGCTGGTCCAGTGGTTAAGAATCTGCCTTGCAATGCAGAGGACATGGGGTTCACTCCCTGGTCTGGGAACTGAGGTCCCACATGCAGAGCAGCTAAGCCTATGCACCACAGCTACTGAGCCCGAGTGTTCTGGAGCCCACGTACCACAACTAGAGTCCATGCACCACAAGGAAAGATCCTGCATGATGCAACAAAGATCCTGCTTGCTGCAACTAAGACCCAATGCCCAAATAAATACTTTTAAAAATTATAAAAAAATAAAAAGTATATATAAAAAAGGAAAAGAATGATTGTCTTTCCTTTCCACATATTCATACACACATAGAAAATTTATTTTAAAATGAAAAATTGATAGCTATGACAGGGAAGCAACCTAGACGTCCACTGACAAATGATAAAGAAGATGTGGTACATACACACAGTGGGATACTATTCAGCCATAGAAAAAAGAGCAAATTCGAGTCAGTTCTATGAGGTGGATCAATATAGAGCCTGCTATACAGAGTGAAGTAAATCAGAAAAATATTGTATATTAATGCATATATATAGAATCTAAAAAAATGGTATTTTTGAACCTATTTGCAGGGAAAGAATGGAGACACATATATAGAGAGTGGATTTGTGGACACAGTGGGGGAAGGAGAGAGTGGGACAAAAGGAAAAATAACGTAGACGTAAAGACACTGCTGCTGCTAAGTCGCTTCAGTCGTGTCCGACTCTTAGCAACCCCATGGACTGCAGCCTAACAGGCTCCTCGGTCCATGGGATTTTCCAGGCAGGAGTACTGGAGTGGGGTGCCATTGCCTTCTCCACATAAAGGCACTACCATGTGTAAAACAGATAGCTGGTGAGAAGTTGCCACATAACACAGGGAGCCCAGCCATGCGCTTTGTGATGATCTAGAAGAGTGAGGTGGAGAAGGCAATGGCAACCCACTCCAGTACTCTTGCCTGGAAAATCCTATGGATGGAGGAGCCTGGTGATCTGCAGTCCATGGGATCGCTAGGAGTTGGACACGACTGAGCGACTTCACTTTCACTTTTCACTTTCATGCATTGGAGAAGGAAATGGCAACCCACTCCAGTGTTCTTGCCTGGAGAATCCCAGGGACGGCAGAGCCTGGTGGGCTGCCGTGTATGGCGTCGCACAGAGTCGGACACGAGTGAAGTGACTTAGCAGCAGAAGAGTGAGGTGGGGACAGGGGAGGGCGGCTCAAGAGGGAGATGATAGATGTATAATTATGGCTGATTTGTGTTGTTGTACAGCAGAAACTAACACAACATTGTAAAGCAACTGTCCTCCAATTAAAAAATAAATTTAAAAAATAAAACAAAAAATTGAGAAAAAGTTATAACACTACATCTAAAATGATTTGCAAAGGAATTTTTCTTTACAAGTGGCCTGAAGTAGTCAGACAACAAATTAGGGAGATTTTGATTACATGGTGAGTCAACAAGGCATTTTTGTTATCGTTTAAAGAAACTCATTGCCTTAGAAACATTTTTTAGTTGTTGATGATCCTATAAACAAAAAAGCTCCCATTTCTAAATAAAAACTGAATCCGAGACCATATAGACATTTACAGCAATTATATTTATCTAAGTGACATACATAATTCAGTGGTAAGATGTTAACTACATTTCAGTAACAAATATGCTTTCTTTTTTAATAGCCAAGAACAACAGAGAGTGTGCAGAATCTGAAGGATAATCTCAAAGTCACTACGTTTTTCTAAAGTCTTCACTTTAGATGCCATTTTCAGCACAGGTGACTAGCAGAGGCTTTCATACGCTCGAACACTGGAACCTTTGGTTACTAGCATTCCAGCAAAGCAGCCAACCATTTTAAGGACGTTTTAAGTGAACAATTTGCAAACCCCAATTATGTCTATTTTTTAGCCTTATTAATATATATATATTACTAAGCTGCCTCAAATCTGCATTTTGAAATAAGGGAGATTATAGAAAATAACAGTGACAGAAGAGATTCCATTCACCACAGAGAAGTGATTTATAAGTGGGATGAAAATCTTTTCCTCTTTCAATACCAAAGGGCCATGCCACCTGCCAGTTCTTGCCACTGAAGCAGGCAGGAGGGGAAACTTTTTCCTCTGTTCTCATGTTTAGTCACTGGGACCTGCAAATTAAACTGACAGGAGAGGGAGTTCCCTGGTGGCCTAGTGGTTCGGATTTGGTGCATTAACTGCAGAGGCCTGGGTTTGATCCCTCATCAGGGAACTATTCCACATGCCAGCCAAAATATAAAAGCCAAACAAAAGCACCCCCCAAAACAATAACAACAACAACAAAAAACCTGCCAGAAGAAAAGGCATACAAATTTTATATGCACAGAAAATGCTTCACAGAAAACAAGTGAAAACTCAAAAAAGTAGCTAGACTTATATATTAACAAAATGATAATAGTGGACAAGTAACTAGAAAAAGGAAAGAGGGTTTGCCCCTATTCCAGGGGCAGTAAACTATGGGAAAGTGACTAGGAAACGCGTGGAGGAGACTACCAGGAGGTAGAAGGTAGGGCTACTTTAGTAAGGTCTATTTATGCAGACACATCTTGGTGCCAGCCTTCCACCTACAATGATAAGTATCATTCTCCCCATCCTATACAAGAAGTGGTAAAAATTATTGCAACCTTCAAGAGGGAAATTACGCTCTGCTTTGTAAAGAGAGTAGGGCAGGGAGCTCTTGCATTCGCTGTTTCTCAGTTGCTTCAGCTCAAAATAATTAATATGCCAAAATGGCATTCTTGGCATAGCTTATCTGGAGCCACACCACTTGTCTTCCCTCTTGCTCTGTGGCTGTGGCTCAGAGATACCTGAGGTTTCAGGGCTGAGCCCCCAGGACTGTTGTATTTGTCCTGTAAGGAATCATGCTCTGCCAGCTAAGAAACAGCCACCACATGGGGTTCAAAGGATTCTGCATCCCAGCTTGTGTGTCTTCCTAACTGTGCTTCAACCTTGAGAAACAAGGGTTGGGAAGCCTTGGAAAGCCAGGTAGGTGGGAGTCAGAAGCTCTGGCAGGGGTCCTAGAAGCAGCACTCCCCACTCCCAGTTCTCCAGGAAATGGGTCTCAAACTTGAGTGTGCATAAGAATCATCTGGAGGTCTTATTAAAATCAGATTCCAGGGCTCTCCCCAATAGATCTAGGAGGGCCAGCAATTTGCATTTCTAGCAAGCTCCCAAGGGATGCTGGTCAGGGGACTCCACTCGGTAGCACTGCCCGAGAGGTAGGACCTTCCAGTCAGGGTGACGTGGGGAAACAGGGGCTGTTGTGGGTGAAGATCCACTCCAGACTGGGGGTAGGAGAGGGGGCCACGCCCCTGTGGATGTCTAGGTGCTAAAAAGAAAATAGCTGGGATTTTCCATCAACTGAGTATTGGTCAGGATGGTACACTTAGATGGGATATGAAGGGAGTTTAATAAGGGACTGTTTACAAAGGTGTGGGCAGGATGCAGGGAATTCAGCAAGGGACAGTGAAGCACTCTAGGGCTAGCTGCAGTGGGGACATGTCTCCACCCCAGGCACCTCAAGGGGCAAGGAGAGGCAGCTGCTACCACAAGTCTAAAACAATCAGTGTAGCTCCAAAGAAGGTGCCCGGATGGGAGCCGTGGCTTTTGACAATGGGTGGAATCAACCTCATGTCAACACAGCAGGCAGGAAACTGACCAGAGAATAAGTAGTTGATTCTCATTATTCCAGGCAGTTATGCTCTACGAAGTAGCTGCTAATACTGAATTAGTGAGCACTGAAACTTCGTTCCCAGGCGAGATCCAGAGCTAGGGTCCTGCCACAACATTTTCATCACCCAATCAATACATATCCTTGTTTAATGTTTGTTTCGAATTGTTGTTGTTTAGTTGCTAGGTCCTGTCTGACTTTTTGCAACCCCATGACTGTAGCCCGTCAGGCTCCTCTGTCCATGGAATTCTCCAGGCAAGAATACTGGAGTGGGTTGCCATTTCCTTCTCCAGGGGATCTTCCCCGACCCAGGGATTGAACCCGGGTCTCCTACATTGACAGGTGGATTCTTTATCACTGAGTTACCTGGCATATAAATTGTTGATTCATTAACCTTGAACTCACAGCCATGAGCACCTGAACGCAGCTTATGTAACACACATACATATTTTTTTCCATAAGGAACACTACACAGCACTTCAGCAGTATGCTTGGGGGCCATTTGAAACAGTGAAATCACCAGCAAAAAAGCACAGACGTGCGAAAACATGGTGTTAACAGACTGTGAAATGGATGCTTATTCACAGTATGAGAGCTGAAACAAAAAGGCAGAGCAGTTGCCTTGTCTGACCTCATCTGGGAATGAGCACATTGGGCAACAAACTTTTTTTTTTTTTTTTTAAACCATTCTGAGCGTGTCTACAAATGACCACAAAGGCACCACAAGCATTGATTTGGGGATTATAAATAAACTTTAGCAAGTAGGCAAATCTGCAGCTGTAGAATCTACAAATAAGGAGAATCAACTTTATGTACACTTCACTCTTCTCCTCCCTCTAATCCATTGGTGCCTCCCATTGACCGAACCCAACCAGAGGGCACAAGGACCCTTGATACAGTCTTATAAAGGTCAATTTTCAAGGATACTGAGAAGGATGAGGAAAAAGTGGTGAGCAGTTCTGGGAAGGACCTAGAGAATATTAGTGCATCATCCCTTATTATTTATAGCCTTGGCTGAAACCCTAAGGGATATGGCTATTTTATAAGCCATTTATTCATTCATTCTCTCACTCATTCATTCATCATGGAGTTTTTGAGCACAGAGCACTAGGCTATACACTCTAATCTGTGTAGGATAAGATTGAAAAGGTTAGAAGATAGTTTCCCATATGGAACTAACACAATACTATAAATAACTAAATAAAAGATAAGAGTTCCCATTGAGCTATTTAAACATCTCCTACATTCCAGACCCTGTTTTAGGTGCGCAGGATATAGCAGGACCCAAGAAACATCCCTGCCCTGATAGAACTTACAGAGCAGGAAAGGGGAAATACAGTGAGTGAAGCACCCTGCTCTGGAATCCTAAGTGGAGCAGAGAAGCCTCTACTGTCAAGGGAACAATGAGGGGCCCCAGATCTAATTAGGGCAGAAAGAATGACTGTGGAATAGTCAGGGAGAGCTTTTTAAAGGCAAGAATGAGTGGTTTGAAGGACTCTGAGTCACTGCCAGGAACCTAGAGCAGAGGAAGTAAGAAAGGCGAGAAGTGAAGCCATGTCTGTACACAAATGTGATTACGTTGTGCGTCCAAATGCTGAGAAGCGCCGATGAGAGCAAGAGTTAAAATGCTGTCAGAGCTCACAGGAAGGCAAGGTCACACTGCACTGGCCCTGAAAGCATGAGGCGGACTCAGGAGGCTGAAGCACCAGACAAGTTATTCTAGAGCTCCTGGCTCACTGTAATAATTTCCTAAAGGCAGGGACCTGTCCCCTGTGCCCGCCACATACAGCATCCACAGGGCAGCACTGATGACACTCATTCTCCGAGCCTGCAGCTGCCTGGAATTGCCCAGGGCGGCCACTGCCCCTCTGGAGTTCAAACGTCAGAGTTGTAAGCAAAGTTCCTTAAAGAGAGCCTCAAAAACTTAACGGGGGGGGCTGGGCGGGGATAAAGTTAAAAAAAAAAACAAACTTAACAGGGGTAAAACTGCAGGGCAATTGGGATGCTGGGGAAATGTTCAAATCACATCATGCAAAAGGGTCTTCTTTACCCCCATGAATTGTTCAATAACGTTGCACGGATTCTCCTTGCTCAGCTTCAAGTGGGTGCACTTGTAGAAGTAGGGAGGAAGGAAGGGAGGGAGAGAAGATGAATTGATGGATGAATGGTAACAAGTAAAACCTAACATTCTCTATGCTTGTGGCACTGAGCTGGCTCCAAGCTGTGGTTCTTTCTACTCATCAGGTAGTGGGGTTCACCAAGCCGGTCCTGTGTGCCTGGCTCAGGGCCAGGCCCTCACACAGGAATGGACTCATTTCAGGTTTCCAGTATCCATGAGAGGGAGACACTGATTCCTCCATTCACTGAGTGAGGAATGAGGGGCCCAAGGAAGCTGAGTAACATCTTCCAACTCTGTGCTCTGTCAGAGGCAGAACTGAGACCGGAAGCTAAGCCTCTGTCTCCAATTCATGTCCTCTTTCCTTATTCCATTTCTATTTTGCTTCCTCTTCTCCTTTCCTTCTATATTAATAAGAAGGAAATCCTTTTGAAACAGTATCTTTTTCTGTTCTAAATAGGCCTTAATGGAGCTTTATCACCTGGCAAAGATGCTATTTTTGTTTCAGTGAATTCTGGGTGCTCTTGCTACCCTCTTGGGAGTACCTTGCTCTTTTAACCTTTCAAGCACTTTCCCACCCCTCACACCATTTAAACCTTCAGTGGTCTATAAGGGAAGTTATGGTCTCCATTTTACAGATGAGTAAATATTAATAGATGCTCAGAGGAATTTAATGATTTACCTCAAAGTCATGCATCCCTACACTGAGATAAAAAAAGGAAGACTCTCTGGACTCTTAGTCTCTTTCTTCTAGCCTGGGAAGGAGAATCTTTTTCTGCTTTATTGACTATGCCAAAGCCTTTGACTATGTGGATCACAATAAACTGTGGAAAATTCTGAAAGAGATGGGAATATCAGACCACCTGACCTGCCTATTGAGAAACCTATATGCAGGTCAGGAAGCAACAGTTAGAACTGGACATGGAACAACAGACTGGTTCCAAATAGGAAAAGGAGTACGTCAAGGATTGTCACCCTGCTCATTTAACTTCTATGCAGAGTACATCACGAGAAACGCTGGGCTGGAGGAAGCACAGGCTGAAATCAAGATTGCTGGGAGAAATATCAGTAACCTCAGATATGAAGATGGCACAACCCTCATGGCAGAAAGTGAAGAAGAACTAAAGAGCCTCTTGATGAAAGTGAAAGAGGAGAGTGAAAAAGTTGGCTTAAAGCTCAACATTCAGAAAA
>NW_011494508.1:382934-384418 GCF_000754665.1 Bison bison bison
AGGGTCCCATCACTTCATGGCAAATAGATGGGGAAACAGTGGCTGACATTATTTTTCTGGGCTCCAAAATCACTGCAGATGGTGACTGCAGCCATGAAATTAAAAGATGCTTACTCCTTGGAAGGAAAGTTATGACCAACCTAGACAGCTTATTAAAAAGTAGAGACATTACTTTGCCAACAAAGGTCCGTCTAGTCAAGGCTATCGTTTTTCCAGTGGTCGTGTATGGATGTGAGAGTTGGACTGTGAAGAAGGCTGAGTGCCAAAGAATTGAAGCTTTTGAACTGTGGTGTTGGAGAAGACTCTTGAGAGTCCCTTGGACTGCAAGGAGATCCAACCAGTCCATTCTAAAGGAGATCAGTCCTGGGTGTTCATTGGAAGGACTGATGTTGAAGCCGAAACTCCACTACTTTGGCCACCTGATGCAAAGAGCTGACTCATTTGAAAAGACCCTATGTTGGGAAAGACTGAGGGCAGGAAGAGAAGGGGATGACAGAGGATGAGATAGTTGGATGGCATCACCGACTCGATGGACATGGATTTGGGTGGACTCGGGGAGTTGGTGATGGACAGGGAGGCCTGGTGTGCTGTGGTTCATGGGGTCACAAAGAGTCGGACATGACTGAGTGAACCAAACTGAACTGAACTGAGGAATTAGAATGGCAAATGGGCTAAATCTCTGACAGAAGGCTTCTGAGGCTATGTTCAGGCTCCAAGGGGAAGATATGTTAATTGATTAGTAATGTCTGCTGTCGGAGAGGGAATAAGGTAAATGGAGGCACATGGGCTTCATTTTTGCTAACCCAACCTAACATAACTATTTCTAAGCCTTATCTTATTTCTTACTTTAATGAAGAATTTTGTTAATTCCCTTAGCCTAGCACAAAGTTAATGCTCAGTATAGAGAGGTACTACAATTTATTGAGTAGACTACTGGTTATCAGGCACAGGCTGCTTAGCTACATTTATAGCCATCAAGTTGATCATAAATAAACATTCTGATTCAGCTACATTGAAATAACAATATTTCATGAGCTGTTTTTACTTCCCATCAGTTCAGGTCAGTTCAGTCGCTCAGTTGTGTTCAACTCTTTGCGACCCCATGAATCGCAGCACGCCAGGCCTCCCTGTCCACCACCAACTCCCGAAGTTCACTCAGACTCACATCCATCGAGTCAGTGATGCCATCCAGCCATCTCATCCTCTGTTGTCCCCTTCTCCTCCTGCCCCCAATCCCTCCCAGCATCAGAGTCTTTTCCAATGAGTCAACTCTTCACATGAGGTGGCCAAAGTACTGGAGTTTCAGCTTTAGCATCATTCCTTCCAAAGAAATCCCAGGGCTGATCTCCTTCAGAATGGACTGGTTGGATCTCCTTGCAGTCCAAGGGACTCTCAAGAGTCTTCTCCAACACCACACTTCAAAAGCATCAATTCTTCAGCACCCAGCCTTCTTCACAGTCCAACTCTCACATCCATACCTGTCT
>NW_011494508.1:384733-394621 GCF_000754665.1 Bison bison bison
TTTTGGAGCCCCAAAAATAAAGTCTGACAGTTTCCACTGTTTCCCCATCTATTTGCCATGAAGTGATGGGACCGGATGCCATGATCTCCGTTTTCTGAATGTTGAGCTTTAAGCCAACTTTTTCACTCTCCACTTTTACCTTCATCAAGAGGCTTTTGAGTTCCTCTTCACTTTCTGCCATAAGGGTGGTGTCATCTGCATATCTGAGGTTATTGATATTTCCTCCTGGCAATCTTGATTCCAGCTTGTGTTTCTTCCAGTCCAGCGTTTCTCATGATGTACTCTGCATAGAAGTTAAATAAACAGGGTGACAATATACAGCCTTGACGTACTCCTTGGAACCAGTCTGTTGTTCCATGTCCAGTTCTAACTATTGCTTCCTGACCTGCATACAGATTTCTCAAGAGGCAGGTCAGGTGGTCTGGTATTCCCATCTCTTTCAGAAGTTTCCACAATTTATTGTGATCCACACAGTCAAAGGCTTCGGCATAGTCAATAAAGCAGAAATAGATGTGTTTCTGGAACTCTCTTGCTTTTTCGATAATCCAGCAGATGTTGGCAATTTGATCTCTGGTTCCTCTGCCTTTTCTAAAACCAGCTTGACTTCTAACCAAATGTGTGGTGTTTTTCCCAACAGTGGTAGGTTCTGCAATTCTCTGGACACCAGCTGGGTGTCCAACAATTCCATTCAACTCTGACACTAACTGCCCAGAGTTAGGAGAGACCCCACAGGTTAAGGGCTCAGTCCCACAACACCATCCCCACTTTAGATACTGGTCACAGATCCCAGATTGCAACTTGAACTTCTGACTGACTGGCTCTAAATTGAGATTCTCATGACCCCCACTTCAGGTTTGGCAACTCACTAGAGTGGCTTACACAAGTCAGGAAAACACTTTATTTAAATTCACTGATTTTTTTAAATAAAAGATACAACTCAAGAGCTGCCAAATGGAAGAGATGCGTAAGGCAAGTTATAGGGAAAGGGTTGAAGCTTCCTGCTCTCTCTAGGAGCATCCCCTCCCAGCACTTCAGTGTGTTTACCAACCCAGAATCTCCCCAAACCCCATCATTAAGCAGTTTTATGGAGGTTTCATTATATAGTCAAGTTGGATTAAATTATTGCCCATGAGGTGGAGATGTAAATTAATACAGCCAGTATGGAAAACAGAATGGAGGTTACTTATTGTACAGGAGGCAGTGACCAAAACCATCCCCAAGAAAAAGAAATGCAACAAGGCAAAATGGTTGTCTGAGGAAGCCTTATAAAAGACTGAGAGAAGAGAAGCCAAAGGCAAAGGAGAAAAGGAAAGATATACCCATCTGACTGCAGAGTTCCAAAGAATAGCAAGGGGAAATAAGAAAGCCTTCTTAAGTGAATAGTGCAAAGAAATAGAGGAAAACAATAGAATGAGAAAGACTAGAAATCTCTTCAAGAAAATTAGAGATACCAAGGGAACATTTCATGCAAAGATGGGCACAATAAAGGACAGAAATGGTATGGGCCTAACAGAAGCAGAAGATAATAAGAAAAGATAGCAAGAATACACAGAACTGTACAGAAAGGTCTTAATGACCCAGATAACCATGATGGTGTGATCATTTACCTAGTACCAGACATCCTGGAGTGTGAAATCAAGTGGGTCTTAAGAAGCATTACTACAAATAAAGCCAGTGGAGGTGATGGAATTCCAGCAGAGCTATTTCAAATCCTGAAAGATGACACTGCTGAAGTGCTGCACTCAATATGCCAACAAATTTGGAAAACTCAGCAGTGGCCACAGGACTGGAAAAGGTAATTTTTCATTCCAATCCCAAAGAAGGACAATGCCAAAGAATGTTCAAACTATTGCACAATTGCATTCATCTCACATGCTACCAAGGTAATGCTCAGAATCTTTGAAGCTAGGCTTCAACAGTACATGAACCGAGAATTTCCAGATACACAAGCTGGATTTAGAAAAGGCAGAGGAACCAGAGATCAAATTGCCAACATCTGCTGGATCATAGAAAAAGCAAGAGAGTTCTGGAAAAACATCTACTTCTGCTTCATTGACTATGATAATGCCTTTGACTGTGTGATCACAACAAACTGTGAAAAAATTCTTAAAGAGATGGGAATACCTGACCATATTACCTGCCTCCTGAGAAACCTGTATGTAGGTAAAGAAGCAATACTTAGAACCAGACATGGAACAATAAACTGGTTCAAAATTGGGAAAGGAGTACATCAAGACTGTATATTGTCACCCTACTTATTTAACATGCAGAGTACATCATGTGATTTGCTGGGCTGGGTGAAGTTCAAGTTGGAATCAAGATTGCCAGGAGAAATATCAATAGCCTCAGATGTGAACATGACACCATTTAATGGCAGAAAGCAAAGAGGAACTAAAGAGCCTCTTGATGAAATTGAAAGAGGAGAGTGAAAAAGCTGGCTTAAAACTCAGCATTCAAAAAACGAAGGTCATGGCATTTGGTCCTATCACTTCATGGCAAATAGATGGGGAAACAATGGAAACAGTGACAGACTTGATTTTCTTGGGCTCCCAAATCACTGCAGATGGTGACTGCAGCCATGGAATTAAAAGACGCTTGCTCCTTAGAAGAAAAGCTATGACAAACCTAGACAGTGTATTAAAAAGCAGAGAAATCACTTTGCTGACAAAGATCCTTATAGCCAAAGCTATGGTTTTTCCAGTAGTCATATATAGATGTGAGAGTTGGACCATAAAGAGGGCTGAGCACTTAAGAATTGATGTCTTCAAACTGTGGTGCTAAAGAAGACTCTTGAGAGTCCCTTGAACAGCAAGGAGATTAAACCAGTCAATCCTAAAAGAAATCAACCCTGAATATCCAGTGGAAGAACTGATGCTGAAGCTCCAACATATTGGTACCTGATGCAAAGAGCCAACTCATTGGACAAGACACTGAGGCTGGGAAAGACTGAAGGCAGGAAAAGAAGAGGATGACAGGACAAGATGGTTGGATGGCATCACCAATTCAGTGGGCTTGAGTTTGAGCAAACTCTGGAGGTAGTGAAGGACAGGGAAGTCCACGTCCTACAGTCCATGGGGTCACAAAGAATCGGACAGGGCTGAGTGACTGAACAACAACAATGACCCTGCAGTCCGACTACTGGACATACACCCTGAGAAAACCATAATTCAAAAAGACATATGCACTTCAATGTTCACTGCAACACTATTTACAGGACATAGTGTCCTGTAAATGCTAGGACATGGAAGCAACCTAAATGTCCATCAACAGAGGAATGGATAAAGAAGATGTGGTACATATATACAGTGGAATATCACTCAGCCGTAAAAAAGGAACAATATTGGGTCATCTGTGAGACGTGGATGGACCTAGAATCTGTCATACAGGGTGAAGTGAGAAATGGAATATTTCCTGTTATAACAGTAAACAAAGGATGTGACAGTCATCAGCGATTGCAGCCACCATGGACGGTGAGCTGGTGAGCCTTGAGGGAACTCAGGAAGCAAAGAATCCCTGCCATGTAGTAGCCATCAGACTGCAGCCACACTCTGTAGGGAGTCCTGAGGAAACTCAGGATATAACACAAGATACTGGTCTCAGATAGCTGATTGCATATCAAAGGAATGATGTCAGTAAGCCCAGACTCTTGCATCTTCCCATAGGTAGAAAAGTGCTAAATTCCTTGACATACATAGCTTCTTTAACAAACATATGAACACCAAGTGGGGGAAAGGAAAGGTGGGATGAACTGGAAAATTGGGATTGATACATGTGTACTGCCATGTGTAAAACAGATAGCTAGTGGGAACCTGCTGTTTAGTGCAAGGAGCTTAGCTCGGTGCTCCATGATGACCCACAGGGGTGGGATGGAGGGAGGAGGGAGGTTTAAGTGGGAGTGGATATAGGTATATTTATAGCTGATTCACTTCATTGTACAGTAGAAACCAACAACATTGTAAGGCAATTACATCCCAATTAAAAAAAAAAATTGTTGCCCACTGGTGGTTAACTCAATCTCCAACCCCTCTCCCCTTGCTGGTGGTTGGGGGTGGGGTGAAAGTTCTAATAATCATTGGGAGACCAATCCCCATCCTGAAGTTATTTAGGGGCCAGTCATCTCATTAGTATACAGAAGACTCTTATTGCTGTGGAGATTCCAAGCATTTTTAAAGAGCTATGTGCCAGGAACCAGGGGGAAAAAAACAAATATATTATTTGTCACAGTTGGCCTTAGACATACCTTGGAAAAACAAAACTCCTTTGTACACAGATGTCAGTACCAGGATTAAAGGAAATCTGATATAACTTTCTTAGCACAAAACAAGCTTACATTAAGTTTATTAAGACAGCAGTTTTATATGTGATAAATACGATTATCAGTATTTTAGGCATGAAGTTTACTGCCAGTGAGCACAAGAGCATTCTACTCATTTCCATGTCCCCAGTGTCTGACCAGTCCTGGGTACTAACAGGAAATGAGTGAGTGAGTGAAGCTGAGGACCATTTGCTGATATGTCGCGTGTCCCCCTTCTAGTGGCCATGAAAGGTTGCAGGGACAACTCCTACAGCTTTTCTTTCAAAATGCTCTTGTACGGACGCTTCGGACATTTAAGACGATGTCACTGGTGACTGCCATCTGTGTGCCCATGTGGTTGTGGATGCATGCAAATATGGTTACAAATACCAAGGAGCAAACAGCCACAAGCAAGGCCCCAGAGGCAAGGTGTCTTCCAGTGTTCAGACCCCCACTATTATTATGTACAGAAAAACAGTCTCTGCCTGAGGGAGGGAGAGAAAGTGGGGCTGTAAGTCTAGCCAAGGTGTTAGGTTGAGGGCAAGAGAGAAATATGCTCCCTGAGACGCTGACTCCAAAGCACGTGTCCTGCTTGGCCAGAACAACAGGAAGAGGACACCCCAAAATCATGCTCTTGAGAAACTTGGACAACCCACATCTTGTTCTCCATCCTCATGCTTTCTTCAGCTCCCTGCCTGTGACACGGGGACAACCTGCTTTCCTGGAAGAACACTACATAGTGTGGTGCACGCTGTAGCAGCCCAGACCCAGGAAGCAAGACATGACATTGCTTATTTTTCTGCATCTCAACTCAATTTCTGTGTCAAGTGCCCAGTTCCCAGGAATACTGGAAAGAAAGCTCATTAAACAGGAGCTGTGTCAGGGCCCCGCGGCTTGTCTTTGCCAACTCTTGCTGAGATATTTGAGTTCCTGACTTTCTGGCACCTTCAGTTGGGTGATATTTCTGCTCCCAGTCGGCCAGTTGAAGGCAAAGGAGTCATTCTGCTTTCTCATGCCCTTGGGAAGTCATCAAAGGTCCTTGCCTGCCAGAGACACCTCTGCAGTGGTTTCTCACTCAGAGGTTTTGCCAGGAAAGCAGAGCCCCGAGCCATCCGAAACCCACCAACTTCATCACTTCCCTTCCATCATTTTGACCCCACTTTAGGTCAGGGGATCTTTTCTAATTTATGGGAAAGTGAAGGGATTGGTAAGAAGTTGTGCTATCTGGACATGTGTGCATTTTCTAAGACAATGAAGACACAATGGCCTGGGGCGTAGGTGGGAGTGTGTGTCTGTGTGTGTGTGTGTGTGTGTGTGTGTAAAAATATGAACTACCAGGGAGGGAGAAAAAAAAAACAGTTACTTACTCAATGTATTAGCCCAAGACTTTATTATTGGCCTGAGGCTGTGTTGGATTTGAGTGAAAAGGGAAGATTTAAGGAAACACATTATACTCAGGGTACATGACTGAGTTTTGATAACTTGGTTTTACTTCTTTTTGAAGCACTTAGGAAGGAGGACGCAGGAGCCTTGTGTGTCATTCTTGATTAAGGACCATTTGTCTAGTTCCAGAGATGGCAATAAAAAAGGACCCATTTGTCTTGTTTCAGAGATGGCACTAAAAGCAGGTGCATTTGCCTGTAAGGAGTGGACACTTAACTGGAAACTCAGACCCACAAGGTAGGACCTCTGGAGATCTGGCAATAAAAGGTGGAGGGAGGTACTGAGCAAGTGGAGAGAGCCAAGGGGACGTTCTCTCCCCAGTGCAGACAGGGCTCACAAGAGTTGACACTGAAGAAAAGATGAGAGTTCAAGCATCTCGGTAGGGGCAACAGCAGTGTCGGGGTGGGACACCAGTCATTCCCTTTCCCTAGGCCACTTGGGGAGATGGCTCCTGGCCCCTCTCTTTTCATGAGGCCAATTGAGTGTAGTTTTTCCGTTATTAAAAGTGGCCAGAGGTTCAGGGACTGCCTATCTAAACACAAGTCAACCATCTTTAAAAAAAAGTCCTTAAAAAAAAAAAACAAAAACAGATAGCCAAGAGGCACATGAAAAGATGCTCCACATCACTAATCAGAGAAATGCAAATCAAAACTACAGTGAGGTATCGCTCACACCAGTCAGAATGGCCATCGTTAAAAAGACTACAAATAACAAATGCTGGAGAGGATGTAGAGAAAAGGGAACCCTCCTACACTGTTGGTGGGGCTCTAAGGTGGCACAGCCACTGTTGAAAACAGTATGGAGGTTCCTCAGAAAACTAACAAAATTAGTTAATAGAATTATCACATTATCCAGCAATCCTATTCTTAGGCATATATCCAGACAAAACTATAACTCAAAAAGAGACAGTCACCCCCTATGTTAACAGCAGCACTAGTCACATAGCCAAGACATGGAAGCAACCTAAATGTCCATCAACAGAGGAAAGGATAAAGAAGATGTGGTATGTATACAAGGGACTGCTGCTGCTGCTGCTGCTAGGTCACTTCAGTCGTGTCCGACTCTGTGCGACCCCGCAGATGGCAGTCCACCAGGCTCCTCTCTCCCTGGGATTCTCCAGGCAAGAACACTGGAGTGGGTTGCCATTTCCTTTTCCCACAGTGGACTGGTACATATACACAATGGAGTATTACTCAGTCATTAAAAATAATACATTTGAATCAGTTCTAATCAGGTGGATGAAACCGGAGCCTATTATACAGAGTGAAGTAAGCCAGAAAGAAAAACACCAATACACTATACTAATGCATATATACGGAATTTAGAAAGATAGTAACAATAACCCTGTATATGAGACAGCAAAAGAGACACTGATGTATAGAACAGTCTTTTGGACTCTGTGGGAGAGGGAGAGGGTGGGATGATTTGGGAGAATGGCATTGAAATATGTATAATATCATATATGAAACGAGTCGCCAGTTCAGGTTCAATGCACGATACTGGATGCTTGGGGCTGGTGCACTGGGATGACCCAGAGGGATGGTATGGGGAGGGAGGAGGGAGGAGGGTTCAGGATGGGGAACACAGGTATACCTGTGGCAGATTCATTTTGATATATGGCAAAACCAATACAATATTGTAAAGTTAAATAAAATAAAAATTTTTTAAAAAAGAATGAAATAATGAGATATGCATCAATATGGATGCAACTAGAGATTGTCATACTAAGTGAAGTCAGAAAGACAAATGTCACAGGGTATCACTTATATGTGGAAGCTAAAATATGATGCAAAACAGACACAGTCACAAACACAGAGAAGAGACTGTCAAGAGGGAGGGGGTGGAGGGATAGAGTGGGAAGCCAGGGTTAGCAGATGTAAGCTTTTGTATATAGAATGGATAAACAAGGTCCTACTGTATAGCACAGAGAAGTATATTCAATATCCTATGATGAACCATTTATATACATAAATATGCTGTGCTAGTTTATTTCAGTCATGTCCAACTCTTTGCAGCCTTATGGACTGTAGCCCACCAGGCTCCTCTGTCCATGGGATTCTCCAGGCAAGAATTCTGGAGTGGGTTGCCATGCCCTCCTCCAGAGGATCTTCCTGACCCAGGGACTGAACCCACATCTCTTATGTCTCCTTCATTGGCAGGTGGGTTCTTTACCACTAGGGCCACCTGGGAAGTAGATATATACACACGCGCGTGCACACACACACACACACACACACACACACAGCATTCACTGATGGCTAAACCAAAACTCCTGTCTTATACCAGCGGTTATTACCCAGCTTGACCCTGAAGGCCTACAGCTTTCGGTCTTTCAGGGCACCAGCTGATCATCAAAGCAAGTTCTCATTATAAAGGCGTACATACTTGTTGGGGTCACGGGGCGGGTCTTGGGCCCTGGGAAGGGATTTGTCCAAGGGACTCCAACCAAGACAGTGTATGGCAATCCAGTGAAATGTAACAGAAAAGCCAGAATCTGAGTGTCTCTCTTAAAGGTGGTAGAATTAAGGGAGGAAAAGTATCAGAGGGAAAGACTGAAACAAGAGGAGGAGATGGAAATGTCTGTTTCTGGTGGCACACCTTCGGAGAAAAACTCTTTTGAGACAGTTTCTGCTATGAGTTTGAAAACCCAGTTCCTGGGGCAATGGAAATACCAGGAGTATCCCATAATTATGGGAGTGAAACATCCATTCTCTGTGGGGAGAGGACCAAGACCATGCTATTTTCTTAGACTAGTGTCAGTTTAAATGTCCCATTAAATACACAATGTTAGAAATGTACCATTTCTGAGACTGGGCAGCTGAGGGGAGGGTTTAAAGGCAGTATTTCATAGCAGGAGTTTCTATAAAAGCTGTCATCCAATGACTTAAAAGTACACTGGGCCACAACCTGGGACCTGGAAAATTCCAAGGAATATTTTTCCATCATCGCTACCTGTTTTAGGACCAAGCCATTGAAAAGCCAATTTCTCATTTCCACTCCTTGCACCAAGCCTAATGTAGTTTTAAGAACCATGGGCAAAGCCTGCTCTATCAGTGGTGATAAAAATGAGGTTGGGCTGAGTTGGGAGAGGGAAGGCTGGCATGGTTTCCCTCCCTGGCTGAGTGTAACTGCATTCTGATAAATCTTACTGTTTAACAGGTTCTGTAAGGACCAAGGGAAGGTCAAGGGCATGCATGCCTTTGGAAGCCAAGCAGAGATTCTTGGAGGCTTCAAAAACTAATTTAAAATATAAAATTCTTATCACAGAAGCCACACTTATTCATCATCAAAATTTAGCATGTTATATCTTTCTAGATATATAAATACATATATATATGCTGCTTTTTAACAAAAATGGGATTATTCTATAACATACTTATTTCACTTAACAATATAGTATAGGCACTTTTTTTGTGTATTAACATAAATCTACATCATTTTGGGGGCTTCCCTGATAGCTCAGTTGGTAAAGAATCTGCCTGGAATGCAGGAGACCCCGGTTCGATTCCTGGGTCAGGAAGATACGCTGGAGAAGGGATAGGCTACCCACTCCAGCCTTCTTGGGCTTCCCTGGTGGCTCAGCTGGTAAAGAATCCACCTGCAATGCGGGAGACCTGGGTTTGATCCCTGGGTTGGGAAGATCCCCTGGAGAAGGGAAAGGCTACCCACTCCAGTATTCTGGCCTGGAGAATTCCATGGACTGTATAGTCCATGGGATCGCAAAGAGTCGTATACGACTAAGTGACTTTCACTTCACTTCACTCACCATGTGTAAAACAGTTAGCTAGCAGGAAGCAGCTATATAACACAGGGAGCTCAGCTTGGTGGTCTGTGATGACCTAGAGGGGTGGGATGGTGGGGAGTAGGGTGGCTAAAGAGGTAGGGGATATATGTATATGGATTGTAAAGTAATTTTACCCCAGTTTAGTAACACAGGTTATGTTTTCTCGACTCCATCTTCAAGACAGTGGCAGCAGTGTCTGTGATCTAGTCAGCAACATGCAGCTCTTTGTCCACACCCAGGAGCTACACACTCTCCAGGTGACTGGCCAAGAGTCGCTCGCCCAGATCAAGGCTCATTTAGCCTTGTTGGAGAGTGTTGCTCCAGAAGATAAAGTCCTGCTCCTGACAGGCACATCCCTAGAGGATGA
>NW_011494508.1:394721-396124 GCF_000754665.1 Bison bison bison
CCTAGAGGATGAGGCTACCCTAGGCCAATGAGGGACAGGGACAGGGATTCCTGTCTAGAAGCTCTGAGTACTCTAGAAGTAGCTGGCCACATGCTTGGAGGTAAAGTCCATGGTTCCCTGGCCTGTGCTGGTAAAGTAAGAGGTCAGACTTCCAAGGTGGCCAAAAGAGAAAAAGAACGCTGGCCGGGCCAAGAGGCGTTACATAGTACAATCAGGGCTTTGCCAATGTTGCACCCACCTTTGGCAAGAAGGGCCCCAATGCCAACTCTTGAGTCTGCTATAATCTCAGCTTTCTCTAATAAAACCACTTAGCATGATAAAAAAAAAAAAGGTAGGGGGTGTTGAAAACCAATGAGTTAACTTAAACATGTGTGTATGTGCAGAGTGTGTTCATTAAGTGATGGATGTTGTATTTCTTCTTTTTCCCCAAACCAGTAAAGAATTATAGTGCTTTTTCACTTCAGAAGAGGGGGCCCATTGACTTGTCCTGGCGGCTGCCCTCTTTGCATAATTGAAGAAAAAGGAGAATGGTGGGACAGGGGTCCCTGAGGCAGCTAAAGGGCGGGAAGGGGTGATTCATTCTCTTTGCTGTTTTGCTGGTGAGTCACGGTGTTTGACTGACCACCTCTGGCCAGGTTTAGAAGGAAGGCAGAAGAGAGGATGACAGAACTCAGGTCAAAGAGAGGCAAAAGAGAAGAGAGTTAATGGCCCAGATTCTCTGACCAGTTCAGTGGGGTTGGAATCCCTGTCCCTAGAAGCCCCAGGTTCGTGCATTTGGCCTTCCTGTGCCTCAGCCTTCCCATCTACTAAAAATAGATGATGATGGTGCTGTAATGATGATGACAGAATCCACCATGCAGGGTTGCCTTAAAGATGAACTGAGTTAACATATATAAAACATTTAGAACTGTGTCTGGTACATGACAAGGGTTCACTCTTATTAGTCACACTGTATGGAATGAATAGAACAGACAGTCTAGGTCAGGAAAGGTGTCTGAGATTGTGTTTCCCCTGCATCATCGTCTGTGCCTGTGGACAGGTGGCCAAGAGCTTCGAATAGAGGCTTGTCTAAGCCCACAGAGTCAGCACAGGGAGGCCAGGAAACTTTGATCCTTGACCTTTGTGTTTCTTGTTATAACCGCACGTTTGTAACTACAAGCAAAAGTCTGTCCTGAATCTCGGACTTGGGCTCCTTAATTGCTGCCCCCTCTGTGGAACCCATGGAGAAGGCAATGGCACCCACTCCAGTACTCTTGCCTGGAAAATCCCATGGATGGAGGAGCCTGGTAGGCTGCAGTCCATGGGGTCGCTAAGAGTCGGACACGACTGAGCGACTTCACTTTCACTTCTCACTTTCATGCATTGGAGAAGGAAATGGCAACCCACTCTAGTGTTCTTGCTTG
>NW_011494508.1:396224-404454 GCF_000754665.1 Bison bison bison
GCTTGGAGAATCCCAGGGACCG
Source organism: Bison bison bison (assembly GCF_000754665.1). Lineage (NCBI taxonomy): Eukaryota > Metazoa > Chordata > Mammalia > Artiodactyla > Bovidae > Bison > Bison bison. The sequence goes on from NW_011494508.1 coordinate 396,247, forward strand.
GGGAGCCTGGTGGGCTGCCGTCTATGGGGTCACACAGAGTCGGACACGACTGAAGTGACTTAGCAACTGTGGAACCCAAGAGTCTGTAGGCTCCCTACCTTGACTGAACAAGAGCTGGAAAAAGGCAGCTAACAGGATCTGTTGAATTACCAAATTACCTGCGATAGTTTTGGGATTGCAGAAAGATCATGGGAAAGACTGGTTACTAGTTTGGTATTAAAAACCACCAGCTACTAAAGAAATAATCCTGCTTTGGGGGTGGAGTGGCAGCCCCCTGAGCCAGCCAGGTGCAGCATTTCAGGGACACAAGTGACCTGAGAACAGGTGCTTTGGGGAGAATTCTATGGCTAGTTCCTGGTGGCTACATATCTGTCTGCTAAAGGCTTACAGCAAACACCAGAGAGAAAAATAAAATTTTTCTATAGGAAAAGATATTCTAATTTAATGAAATATAATATACTAAAGTATAATATTAGGTTAGTGCAAAAGTAATTGTGGTTTTACATTGTTGAACTTTGCTGTTTGATATTGGAATACATTCTTAAATATGGTTATTTTATACATCATTTTAATGTGTGTTTTTCACTTTATGTCTTTTGCTTTGCCTTATTACTTTCTATGTATTTTATTATATTTATTTTAGACTACAGAAATGATGTTAGACAAAAAGCAAATTAGAGTGATTTTCTTATTTGAGTTCAAAATGGGTCATAAAACAGCATAGACAACTTGCAAGATCAACAACGCATTTGGCCCAGGAACTGCTAATGAACATACAGTGCAGTGGTGGTTCAAGAACTTTTGCAAAGGAGACAAGAGCCTTGAAGATGAACAGTGGCTGGCCATCAGAAGGTAACAACAACCAACTGAGAGGATCATTGAAGCTGATCCTCTTAAAACCACTTGAGAAGTTGCCAAAGAACTCAACATCAATCATTCTACGGCTGTTTGGCATTTGAAGCAAGTTAGAAAGGTGAGGAAGCTCAGTAAGTGAGTGCCTCATGAGCTGATTTCAAATTTTTAAAAATTGTCATTTTGAAGTGTCATCTTCTCTTATTCAATGCAACAACAACAAACCATATCTCAATCAGACTATGACATGTGACAAAAAGTGGATTATATAGGATAACTAGTGATGACTGGCTCAGTGGTTGGACAAAGAAGAAGTTCCAAAGCACTTCCCAAAGCCAAACTTGCATCAGAAAAAGGTCATGGTCACTGTTTGGTGGTCTGCAGCCTGTCTGATCCACTACAGTTTTCTGAATCCCAGCGAAGCCATCACATCTGAGAAGTATGCTTAGCAAATTGACGAGATACCCTGAAAACTGCAATGCCTGCAGCTGGCATTGGCCAATAGAATAGGCCCAATTCTTCACCATGACACCTAACCACTCATTACACAACCAACACTTGAAAAGTTGAATGAACTGGGCTACAAAGTTTTGCCTCATCTGCCATAGTCTCTTGACTTCTCACCAACTGACTGCCAGTTCTTCAAGCATCTTGACAACTTTTTGCAGGAAAATGTTTCCACAATTAGAAGGAGGCAGAAAATTCTTTCCAAAAGTTCACTAAATTCTGAAGCATGGATTTTTATGCTATAGGAATAAACGAGATTATTTCTTGTTGGCAAAAATGTGTTGATTGTAGTGGGCCCTATTTTGATTAAAGATGTGTTTGAGCTTAGTTATAATGATTTAAAATTCACAGCTTGAAACCACAATTACTTTTTCACCAACCTAACACTATATTTAAAAAGTAAAACATGTTCACCATAGACAATTCAGAAAAGAGAGAAAACATAATGAAGATATAAAGTTATTTTTGTGTGTTTCCTTTTTTGGTTCTTAATATTTTTTTAAAGAAAATTATATTTGTAGTACAGCTTTGAAGCTGTCATCATCCTAACCATTCTGAAAGTTATTTTTTTATTAACTCAAAGCTATGCTAAATGTTATAAAAAGCGTTTAAACATAACACCCTGACTCACACTACAGAAATGCGTTACCAGGACTTCCCTGGTGGTCTAGTGGCTAAGAGTCTGCCCACCAATGCAGGGGACGTGGGTTTAATCCCTGCTCCAGGAAGCGCCCACATGCTGTGGAGCATGGGGTCCATATTGCACAGCTACCGAAGCCCGTGTGCCCAGAGCCCATATGCCCCACAACAAGAAGCCACCACTGCAACCAGAGAAAGCCTGAGAGTGGCAACGAAGACCCAGCACAGCCAAAAATAAATAATTTTTTAAAGAAAGAAATGCATTATCAACATAGATACACCTAAGATATATCATGAACAAAATAAAAATATTTAAGCCTACACATGAAAAGACAGCAAAGAATTTATACATTACTAGAAAAAAGTAGTTAATGGCATTTGTGTGGTTCTTCTTGGCCTTTGACTATGAATCCATAGTAGTATTTGATATGATTGAGATTATAAAGTATATTAAATTTTATATCTTGATTTTCACATATTATTAGCACTTTTCCATGTCATTAAGTATGTTTTTCAAGATAACATTTTTAATACCTGCAAAGTATTCTAGTACAAGGATGGACCATAATTCTTTTAACCATTATTAGACATTTAGACTATTTCCAATTTTTTTTTTACCCCAGTTATGAACAATGCAACCCTAAGCTTTCATAGTTAAATATGTGTGTGTATTTTCAATTATATCCTGAGGTTAAAATCCTAGAACATGGACTTGCTAAGGTTCTACACTCTCCTACTATCAGGGAGAATGCAAAGCTTCCCCTGCAAGGCCCCTTGGAAAGGAAGAGCAGGAGGGGGATGGCTGACACAGATCCAGAAAAATCCTATCAGGACATGGTGCTAAGAGGTAAGGCTCTGGGTGATGACAGATGTAACCCTCTGGTGCCCATGTACGGCTGCTCCGTCTAGGCTCTACTTTAGGGGCCTCTGTTCTTTAGGCCCCAGGCTGCTGTATTAGAAATGCATTTAAGATTACTTTAAGCAAAAAGGGAGTCAATTAGAAGAACACTGGAGTATATCTCAGGTAATCAAAAGAAGGGCATGTAACCCAACCATGGGAAGGGCAGAGACACTGCTGAGTCTTAGAGGAAACAGGGCCCAGGGGGTCAAGTATATCAGCACTTCTCCATCAGGTACCTTACTACCTGACCAACCAGCCAAGCCAGGAGGACAGGCTCTGTAAGAACATGAAAACTCCCACATATGGGCTTCTCAGAAATAAGGATGCTACTCCATGAAGAAAGTGAAGGGAGAGGCCTTTGGGGTCTTTTTTCAAGTTGAGATAACATAATGGACGTGGGACTGCCTATTACTGGGACCTGTCACCGTCACAGGCCCTGGAAAGGTCTAGGAGTGGGCTATCTTTAGTTTTTCTCAAGAATTTAGGAAGGAATATCCTTTCTTTTGGACTTGTCTTTCCTTGTTTCTTCCTGCTCTTAGGTGGTGAATCCTTTAGGACCAAAATTAGGAGCTGGGCCTTGGGGACAAAGGTGGAGGTGGTCAGTATAGGGATAAGTGTTAGCGCAAACGTACAAAATGAGCACCGTGGCTCCCATAAGCTCCAGCCCAGCTTAGTAGGCCTGGAGAGTCCGTGCAGTGATCTGGGACCAAAAACCAGTACAAAGGCCAAGGCTTGTGTGGAGTGTTCCCAGAGCACACCTTCCTTCTGCACCTGTAGCAGCAGAAGACTGAGGATGTGGGGGCGAGCAGTCCTGGCCAAATATCTGTCCATTTCTTTATGAACAACAAAAAGGGAAGCACATTTTTAGGGATTTTGAGACATACTATGAAACTACTGTCCTGGAAATCACACCAGTTCACACCCTGCCTGGAAGCAGCCCAAGAGTCCAACCACAGGGGGTTCTTGCCAATCCTGGACACAGCACCACCTCAATCAACTACAATGAGCACCCAATGTTCTGCATAGGATAGAGTTTTCCAGAGACCCAATCAATCAAGTATAATAATCACCATCATATAATGCCACTGGATAAAACATTGTACTAGTTCCTTCTATGCAAAGTTTTTACATAATTTTGCTTTAGTTTTTTTTTTTTTTTTTTTAGATAAGAAATTGCTTGGGGACTATTTTCAAATGATATAGAATTCAGAGGGCTTCCCTGGTGTCTCAGTAGTAAAGAATCTGTCTGCCAGTGCAACCAATGTGGGTTTGATCCCTGATCCAGGAAGAACCCATATGCCACAGAGCAAATAAGCCTGTGCACCACAACTACTGAGCCTGGTCTCTGGTACCAAGGAGCCACAATTAATGAAGCCCGTGCACCGCAACAAGAGAAGCCACCAACTAGAGAGCAGCCCCACTCACCACAACTAGAGCAAAGCCCATGCAGTAATGAAGACCCAACACAGCCAAAACTAAATAATAAAATTTAATTTTTTTTTTTTTTAAATCAGAAGTATTTCTTTGGGAAACTTTTGTTTTGCTGTGCTTTTTTCTCATGCTGAAGGTTTTGTCTTGATCACAGGCATTAGAGTTTGGGTGTAGCCTTTCTGTTTTTTTCAAGCATTGGGGTCCATTTTTTCAAGACTGGACAAACATGGATGAACGCTTGCCTGCCAGGGCTTCTCTAAACAAACATGATGTGATGGGCAACGGGTCATAGGACATGAAGAGCACACACCAATACACAAACATTGATATTATCTGACATACCTGGCCCTGTTTGTAGTTTCACAATTGGATCAAAGCATGATAGAGTTGGAAGGACCTTCGGAGACCATCTATTCCAAGCTTCTCCACCTAATCTACCCATACTTACAGATGGAGGGAGGGGCTAAAAGTGGCTTGTCTGTGGTTATACACGCAGAATAATTGATCAAAAATAAGATGTGGGGAAATTCCTGGCAGTCTAGTGGTTAGGACCCCACCTCCTCATCCCCAAACCAGGGTTTGAGTGACAGGTAAACATGCATTTAAGTAAGAATTTAAGTTTTGTCTTTCTTATGTCCAAATATTTTAATACACATAGAGAATGATCAGTAAGTCAAGCACAATACAGCCAGGAAAGACCTGTGTGCAAGTATTTTGCAGTTTCAGGACTCCACCTCTTAGTGAGGAGAAGTTAAGCTTGAAGGAGATTTCACTACAGACCAGTGGTTAACCAGTGGTTACAAGTGTAAACACAGCTCCACAGACATATACACAATGGAGTATTACTCAGCCATTAAAAAGAATTCATTTGAATCAGTTCTAATGAGGTGGATGAAACTGGAGCCTATTATACAGAGTGAAGTAAGCCAGAAGGAAAAACACCAATACAGTATACTAACGCATATATATGGAATTTAGAAAGATGATAACAATAACCCTGTGTACGAGACAGCAAAAGAGACGCTGATGTATGGAACAGTCTTATGGACTCTGTGGGAAAGGGAGAGGGTGGGAAGATTTGGAAGAATGGCATTGAAACATGTAAAATATCATGTATGAAACGAGATGCCAGTCCAGGTTCAATGCACTATACTGGATGCTTGGGGCTAGTGCACTGGGACGACCCAGAGGGATGGTATGGGGAGGAAGGAGGGAGGAGGGTTCAGGATGGGGAGCACATGTATACCTGTGATGGATTCATTTTGATATTTGGCAAAACTAATACAATTATGTAAAGTTTAAAATAAAATTAAGATAAAAAAATAAATAAATAAACACAGCTCCGACTATGGTATTTGTTAATGATTGTTCTTTGTTAGTGGCTTTTGGCTCAGATTCATCCTGTAGCAGGTAAGGCTGCTAAATTCAAGGTCACAAAACTGAGTTCAATGCAATGCTCTACTTCTTTGCTAACTGTGATCTTTGATAACGACCTCCTGAATCTCAGTTTTCTCATCTTTAAAGTTGGGATAATAATATTGGCCTTATAGGTCAGAAGATAGTGGGTTTAAATGTATATAGTCACGGGACTTTCCTGGTGGTCCAGTGGCTAAGATTCCTCCCTCCCAAAGCAGGGGGCCTGGTCAGGGAATTAGATCCTACATGCTGCAACTAAGACCCGTAGCAGTCAATTAAATAGAATGAAAAAAAAAAAGTATATAGTCTTGTGACCGCCCCACCTCTGCCAAAGAAATCCTGTTTCTAATCCCTGGAACCTGTGAATGCTACCTTCTATGGAAAAAAGGGTATTTGTAGATATTATTAGATTAAGGAATTTGAGATGAGCAGATTATCCTGGATTAATGAGGAAAGCCCTAAACATTAATACAATCACAAATATCCTTACAAGAGGAGAGCAAAGGGAGATTTGACTACAGATGGAAGACAGAAGGCAGCGTGACCAAAGAAGCTGACATGAGAGTGATGAAGCCACAAGTCACGGAAAGCCAGCAGTCACCTGAGGCTGGAAGCAATAAGGCAAACATTCTCCTCTGGGGCTTCCACGAGGGAGCGTGACCTGGCCAACACCTTTACTTTGACTCGGTGAAATGGACCCTGAACTTTAGGCCTCCAGACCTGTGAGAGAATAAGTTTCTGTTGTTTTAAGCCACTGAGTCTGTGGTAATTTGTTACAACAGCCACAGGAAGGTAATATAGATTCCACTGAAATAAAGAGATTGTTGGAGTTACAGCTCTATGGTGTCTTAGACTTCCTCCAAAGCCTGACAGTTACATGAAAGTGACAAAACTGTAAATTCCAGGCTGCTATGATCCAGAGAAGAAGAGTAAGATTTAGGAGAAGTCAGAGGCCCTGTCAGCAAAAACAAGACCAGGAGCTGACTGTGGCTCAGACCATGAACTCCTTATTGCCAAATTCAGACTGAAATTGAGGAAAGTAGGGAAAACCACTAGACCATTCAGGTATGACCTAAATCAAATCCCTTATGATTATATAGTGGAAGTGAGAAACAGATTTAAGGGCCTAGATCTGATAGATAGAGTGCCTGATGAACTGTGGAATGAGGTTCATCACATTGTACAGGAGACAGGGATCAAGACCATCCCCATGGAAAAGAAATGCAAAAAAGCAAAATGGCTGTCTGGGGAGGCCTTACAAATAGCTGAGAAAAGAAGAGAAGCAAAAAGCAAAGGAGAAAAGGAAAGATGTAAGCATCTGAATGCAGAGTTCCAAAGAATAGCAAGACGAGATAAGAAAGCCTTCTTCAGCGATCAATGCAAAGATATAGAGGAAAACAACAGAATGGGAAAGACTAGGGATCTCTTCAAGAAAATCAGAGATACCAAAGGAACATTTCATGCAAAGATGGGCTCGATAAAGGACAGAAATGGTATGGACCTAACAGAAGCAGAAAATATTAAGAAGAGATGGAAAGAATACACAGAAGAACTGTACAAAAAAGATCTTCACGACCCAGATAATCATGATGGTGTGATCACTGACCTAGAGCCAGACATCTTGGAATGTGAAGTCAAGTGGGCCTTAGAAAGCATCACTACGAACAAAGCTAGTGGAGGTGATGGAATTCCAGTTGAGCTATTCTAAATCCTGAAAGATGATGCTGTGAAAGTGCTACACTCAATATGCCAGCACATTTGGAAAACTCAGCAGTGGCCACAGGACTGGAAAAGGTCAGTTTTCATTCCAATCCCAAAGAAAGGCAATGCCAAAGAATGCTCAAACTACCGCACAATTGCACTCATCTCACACGCTAGTAAAGTAACGCTCAAAATTCTCCAAGCCAGGCTTCAGCAATATGTGAACCATGAACTTCCTGATGTTCAAGCTGGTTTTAGACAAGACAGAGGAACCAGAGATCAAATTGCCAACATCCGCTGGATCATGGAAAAAGCAAGAGAGTTCCAGAAAAGCATCTATTTCTGCTTTATTGACTATGCCAAAGCCTCTGACTGTGTGGATCACAATAAACTGTGGAAAATTCTTCAAGAGATGGGAATAGGGAATACCAGACCACCTGATCTGCCTCTTGAGAAATTTGTATGCAGGTCAGGAAGCAACACTTAGAACTGGACATGGAACAACAGACTGGTTCCAAATAGGAAAAGGAGTTCATCAAGGCTATATGTCACCCTGCTTATTTAACTTGTATGCAGAGTACATCACGAGAAACGCTGGACTGGAAGAAACACAAGCTGGAATCAAGATTGCCGGGAGAAATGTCAATAACCTCAGATATGCAGATGACACCACCCTTATGGCAGAAAGTGAAGAGGAACTCAAAAGCCTCTTGATGAAAGTGAAAGTGGAAAGTGAAAAAGTTGGCTTAAAGCTCAACATT
>NW_011494508.1:404554-424191 GCF_000754665.1 Bison bison bison
CAGGTGAAAAAGTTGGCTTAAAGCTCAACATTCAGAAAACGAAGACCATGGCATCCAGTCCCATCACTTCATGGGAAATAGATGGGGAAACAGTGGAAACAGTGGCAGACTTTATTTTTCTGGGCTCCAAAATCACTACAGATGGTGACTGCAGCCATGAAATCAAAAGACGCTTACTCCTTGGAAGGAAAGTTATGACCAACCTAGATAGCACATTCAAAAGCAGACATTACTTTGCCAACAAAGGTTCATCTAGTCAAGGCTATGGTTTTTCCTGTGGTCATGTATGGATATGAGAGTTGGACTGTGAAGAAGGCTGAGTGCCGAAGAATTGATGCTTTTGAAGTGTGGTGTTGGAGAAGACTCTTGAGAGTCCCTTGGACTGCAAGGAGAGCCAACCAGTCCATTCTGAAGGAGATCAGCCCTGGGATTTCTTTGGAAGGAATGATGCTAAAGCTGAAACTCCAGTACTTTCGTCACCTCATACAAAGAGTTGACTCATTGGAAAATACTCTGATGCTGGGAGGGATTGGGGACAGGAGGAGAAGGGCACGACAGAGGATGAGATGGCTGGATGGCATCACTGACTCGATGGACGTGAGTCTGAGTGAACTCCGGGAGTTGGTGATGGACAGGGAGGCCTGGCGTGCTGTGATTCATGGGGTCGCAAAGAGTCAGAAACAACTGAGCAAATGATCTGATCTGAGAGGCCCTGAGGCCTCTAACTTTGGGCTGAGGTGGCCTCTTGTGGGCTTGAGAATTCTTCACAGGAGACAGAGATGTTTGTAGATGCCTTTCAGGCAAAGCATTGCTTCTTCAGTGACTCTACATAGCTTGAGAGTGAGGTTCCAGAGGGCTTTAAGGGGTGGATGGGACTTCTCTGCTTGGAAGAAGGGCAGAATTCTGTTAGTTTTGAAGAGAGTGAGGGGACAAAATGAGCAAGTTGCAGAAGGCTGAATGCCTGTTGGTGGCTCATCAGTAAATCCACCTGCAAGGCAGGAGAGGTAGGAGACTTGAGTTCGATCCTTGGGTCCAGAAGATTCCCTGGAGAAGGGAATGGCAACCCACTCCAGTATTCTTGCCTGGAGAATCCCATGGACTGAGGAGTCTGGTGGGCTATGGTCCTAGGGTTGTAAAGATTTGGATACCACCAAAGCAACTCAGCACGCACACACAGGTCATTTCTTTCAACCCCTTCCTTCTTCATTCAAGTTACAAAAAAATCACAAAATCATGGGTGTAATGAATCTTTCCCCCCAAATTTTATTGTGGAAAATTTCAAATATATAGAAAAGCTAAAAAAAAAAAAAATGAAAGCAACCAGCCATATACCTAGATTTTCCAACTAACATCTTATCACATCTACTCATCTGTGCATTCTTCTATCCACATCAGTCCATCTTATTTTTTAACATGCTTCAGGCCTCAGTATACTGCTAAACATCTCAGTTATGCATCTCCACCATTAGCTAGGGTGGTTTCAGTGGATGTTTTTGGTGCAAACCACAGAAAGAGAGCTTGAGTTTGCTTCTGAACTGACATGGGGAAGAAACAGGCCAGCAGACTGGACACAAATCTAAGAGGAAGAAGTGTAAAGACGTAAAGCCAGGGAGGGCGATGAAATGTGGGGAGGGGGCTGGTTTCCTGTGAGATCAGGAGTTGGATTAGAAGAGCAGCTTAACCATATTCCATCTGCTGTCCAAAATGTATTCATACAGGCGAAGGTCCAGTGGTTACACTATGTGTATCGGCAGATGAGGCTGAAACCGTACTTATAAGCCCCACAATCTTTTCCAGGTTGGACATGTAGGAACCTCATCAGTGCAAAAGTTTAAAGGAAAAAGATCTTTGATTTTTAAAAGTATCACCGGAAGGAGAAGAAAGAGGAGGAAATAAATATTTGAAGAACTAATGACAGAGAATTTCCTCAAATTAATGTCAAGACACCAAACCACAGATACAGGAAGTACAGAGAATACCAAGCAAGATAAATGTCAACAAAAACTACACCTAAGCATATCATATTCAAACTACAGAAAAGAAAAGATAAAGGAAAAAATCTCCCAAAAAAGTCAGAGGGAAAAAAACACCTTACCTATAGAGCAGTCAAGAATTATATCCTCAGAAATCATGCAAGCAAGAGTGGTGTGAAATATTCAGAGTGTTAAGAGGAAAAAACACCAACTTAGAGTTCTGTATCCTGTGAAATTATTCTTCAAAGGTGAAGGAGAAGTAAAAACTTTGTCTAAGGCAAACAAAAATTGAATCTGTTGCTAGGAGAGCTGCCTTAAAGAAAGGTTAACAGAAGTTCTTTAGAGAGAAGGAATCGTCCAGGGAAGAAATTCGTCTAGGATTTCTCTGGTGGTAGATAAGAATCCGCCTGCCAATGAAGGGACGTGGATTTGATTCCGATCCAGGAAGATTCCACATACCTCAGAGTAACTGAGTCCGTGTGCTGCAACCACTGAAGCCTGCACGCCTGGAGCCTGTGCATCACAACAAAGAGTAGCCCCCACTCCCTACAACTAGACAAAGCCTGCAGGCAGCGACCAAAAGTAAACAAATAATTCTTTTTTAATTTATTTAAAAAAAAACAAACAAATTCAGGTCTAGGAAAAGAAGAATGTTAGAAAAGGAATAAAGGTAAAATTATTTCACATTCCTGAAATAAAACATGCTCATGCACATTCACACACACACATAATGTGTGCTTTTAACAGAATATCTTGCCTGGAAGGAAGGATGACTCAGAACTGTGAGGGAAAGGGAAGGAGGTAGCTCCCAGGAAGCAGGGAAGCTGGTGTATAGTGACTTGGCCCAGGGATGGATGAGGATTTTTGCTTCTGCCTGGGCTGGGAGCCTGCCCTCTCCTGGGTAGGGAGAGAGGAAAGAGGAAGGCCCAAACCTGCCCACAAGATGACATCCTGTCCAGCCAGAAGCTGGACCTTTGGCTTTCCAGGTGGCAGTCTCACTCAAGACCAGAGGAGAGAAAAAAGCATCAGAAGCCATGTGAAGGAGACCTCTGACCACAGGAAGCAGCAACATTACTGAGGCTATGAACCAGGGACCACCAGAGTCCCGGTGAGAGCTGGGGATGGTGAAGGTTTCAGACACGGCAGGATGACTCAGCCTCAGAGCAATGGACCAGCAGCAACTGCAGACCCAGCTCTCTGCCTGAACTTGCCACCATTTGGTCTTGCCTGCACCTCTAGCTTGATGCAGCCTAGAGAAGGGGAGGGAGGAGAAGTTTATGATTCATGGCTGTCCCGTCTGTTTTTGTGCCTCATTAGCCAAAACAGCAGACAAGGCAATGGCACCCCACTCCAGTACTCCTGCCTGGAAAATCCCATGGATGGAGGAGCCTGGAAGGCTGCAGTCCATGGGGTCGCTGATGGTTGGACACGACTGAGCGACTTCACTTTCACTTTCATGCATTGGAGAAGGAAATGGTAACCCACTCCAGTGTTCTTGCCTTGAGAATCCCAGGGACAGAGGAGTCTGGTGGGCTGCCGTCTATGGGGTCGCACAGAGTCAGACATGAAATGACTTAGCAGCAGCAGCAGCCAAAACAGAGAAATCCCAAGGCTGGAGATTTGAACCTCAAAGTCTCTGCTCAGGAGAACCGAAATGGAGCAGGAGGGCACGGTGGCACCTATGTGGCAGAGGTGCGGGGTATGGGAAACAATGGGAAAGGCCTGTTGGGTTGATCTTTCAGAGACTCACCTGCCTCCCTTCAGAGCTGAACATGTCTACAGTGACAAAGACAGCTTGGGTCCTTCCTGCCAGGGACTCTGGTGCCAAAACACAGTCTCCCTCTGTTTGGTCATCTTCTGCCAAAGGTGACAGGATTGCTTAGTTCAGAACCTGTATGATGGTTTAAGCATTTGCCTGAGTGATGTCAAGGACCAGCAAACCCAATGTCAGGGATGGAATTTGCCACGTTAATGGAAACAACTTTTGAGTTGGTACTGGCAGTGCTAGTGTTGGGTCTGGTTCTGTCACATACCTTTGTGTGACCTGGTGGGTCATCTCATCTCTCTGTGTCTCAAAAGAGACCACTCATTACCTTCAGACCATTCAGACCAGCCAACTCTCTGCAGAGGGCAGTGAGAGAGAGGAGCATGCTTATGCCAGGTGGGAGGGTGGGGGTGCCCCTAACCTTAGAGCTACTACCCCCAGACTATGAGGTGGAGAACATTCCCACAAAGGCATAATTGTAACAGATCAGATGTGGCCCAACATGTGAGGGTGTCAACATGTGAGACCATGGTGGGATGAGCTAGCCCATGGCCAGGGAGGGATAGCAACAGGCCTCTAAGGACTGGCAGGACTGGGCCTGGGGCTGTTCAGAAAGCTTTCCTGGGAAGCTGTGAGTGGGCTCAACCTTCTCTCTATCAGCCTATACTTCTGCCCATGCCAGAGAAATGAACGTTAAAAAAAAAAACTTTTCTCAAACTTTGGCTTGTGTTAGAATCACCTGCAGGACCTGTTAGAACACACATTTCTGGGGTGGGAACCCAAGTTTCTGATTCAGCATGTCTGGAGGGGGCATTGAGAATATACTTTTCTAACCTGTCCCCAGGGGCTGTTGCTGACACAGAGTTTGAGAATCACTGAATTTGGGGAAACACTTTTATTTTATGTGACATAATGGTAGAAAACTATATGTTATCATCTCATGTAACATTCACCACAAACTTGCTGGGTAGATTCCGGGCAGTCTGTGAAATTCTGTTATGAGTGAATGTGTCCCCTGAAAAGATACAGTGAAGTCCTGACTCCTCGTATCTCAGAATGTGACCTCACTTGAAAATGAAGCTGTTGCAGATGTATTAGTTAAGACGGGGCCCTATCAGAGCAGGGTGAGCCTTTAACCTGACATGACTGGACAGAGAGGGCACAAGGCCATGTGAAGAAGGAGACACAGAGAAGACAGGTGACAGATCCTTCAGGTAAGGACTGCAAGCATGATAGGGAGATAACAAGAAGTACCAGAAGGAGCAGTGGGGGCCTTTGGCTAACAAGTCACTGAAGCTACAGCCACCTCCTTAATGAAAATGGGGCCTTCCCTAGCCTCCATGAAGTAGCTGCCAGCTCAGCCTTGGAGACACCCTGTCCTTTCTAACAACACACTTCTCCACCTCATCTGAGGTCCCCTATGGGTTTCTCTTTGCAATCTGGCAGAACTTAAATAAGAATAATCTTAAAAAAAAATACTGTTCCCACTTTATGGTTGAACAAATTGAGACTAAGAAAGGTCAGATAACTAATCCAAGGTCATATGGCTAATAAACAGCAAACATGGAACTTGAACCCTATATCCTGAGAAATCTGTATGCAGGTTAAGAAGCAAAAGTTAGAACCAGGCATGGAACAACAGACTGGTTCAAAATTGGGAAAGGAGTATCTCAAGGCTGTATATTGTCACCCTACTTATTTAACTTATATGCAGTTAATACATTTATATGTATGCAGTTAATATATTTCACATTACATCATGTGAAATGTCAGCCTGGATGAATCACAAGCTGGAATCAAGAAGTATCAACAACCTCAGATGTGCAGATGATACCACCCTAATGGCAGAAAAGGAAGAGGAATTCTTGATGAAGGTTAAGGAGGAGAGTGAGGAAGCTGGCTTAAAACCCAACATTCAAAAAACTAAGATCATGGCATCCAGTCCCATCACTTCATGGCAAATAGAATGGGAAAAAGTGGAAGCAGTGACAGATTTTATTTTCTTGGGCTCCAAAATTACTGCAGAACAGTGACTGCAGCTATGATTAAAGTGACTACAGCAATTAAAAGATGCTTGCTCCTTGAAAGAAAAACTATGACAAATCTAGACAACATTAAAAAGCAGAGACATCATTTTGCCGACAAAAGTCTATCTAGTCAAAACTATGGTTTTTCCAGTAGTCATGTTGGATGTGAGAGTTGGACCATTAAAAAAGGCTGAGTGCTGAAGAATTGATGCTTTCAAACTGTGATGCTGCAGAAGACTCTTGAGAGTCCCTTGGACAGTAAGAAGATCAAACCTGCCAATCTTAAAGGAAATCAACCCTGAATATTCATTGGAAGAAATAATGCTGAAGCTGAAGCTCCAATACTTTGGCCACCTGATGTGAAGAGCCAACTCATTGGAAAAGACCCTGATGCTGAGAAAAACTGAATGGAGGAGGAGAAGGGGGCGACCAGGCATGAGATGTTGGATGGCATAATTAATTCACTGGATGGAGTTTGAACAAACTCTGGGATTTAGTAAAGGACAGGGAAGCCTGGCATGCTGCAGTCCATGGGGTCATAGAATCGGACATGACTTAGCAACTGAATGACAACAATTCATTCATCCCTCATGGGAAAGGCCCAAGTAGGATTTCTTGGCATGGGTAGATTCTCATGTTAACTTTTCACATTTCGATCAATGCCCTCTAAAGAGCACAAAATGGCCACACCATGGGCCCCAGCGAAGGTAATCTAGCAGGCAGTGACCTTGACAAGCTACTTAAAGGTGATCATTCCCTCTCTGGCTTTGAGGCCCAGAACAGGACTCAATCCTGAATGTCTGCATGCATTTCTCTAATAAGCATTTATTAAATACCTTCTGTGTTTCCCAGCCTGTGAATGTTAATGGTCCATGCAATTCTTTCTTTTGAGGCATTATCTTTCCAACTCTTCACCACTAGCACAGAATCCATCTCCTCAAGCAACCAATGTGACTTATCATATTGAGGAATTCATACAAGAAAGGGATGTCTCAGGGAGCTCAACCCAGTGCTCTGTGACAACCTAGAGGGTAGGATGGAGTGGGAGATGAGAGGGGGTTTCAGGAGGGAGGGTGCCTATGTATACCTATGGCTGATTCATGTTGATATATGGCAGCAGGCCAACAGAATGCTGTAAAGCAATTATCCTCCAATTAAAAAAAGAAAAGAAAGAAAGGGGTGTCTATCTCACTTGTCCATGTATAGTTTGAGAAGGGCATACTCCTCACATAGCTCTTGTATGACATATCAGATTCAGCAAGGGAAAAAGTAACTCAAATTTTCTGGTGACTAATGAGTCCTTGGCCTAGCATAGGTGCTCAACAAATATTTATTGACTAGATGAAAGAATTTGGGCAATTTTCAATTAGGAAATAACAGATCAAAATCTGTTGTAAAGTCATCTCTTCATTATTTCATTCACTCATCCAAGAAATAGCTGTGGTATACCAACTACACATCAATTAAAGAAAGAAAGAAAGAAATATCTGTGAGCCCTTGCTTTGTGCCAGCAACTGATAATGCAAAAGTCTCTGCCCTTGAGAAAGTCAAAGAATAATCCACATAGACAGTTCCTGGACACATGTTCTAAATAAATGACTCTGGGGAAGGGTAATCAGTCTTAACGTTTCCTATGGTGGACTCTGTTTAATTACTGGGCAGTTTTCCTCTGAGGGAAGCCCCATATTTAAGTATGGGAGTTCGGCCGTCTCCACTCTGCCAATTACTATCTAGTGACCTCTAGTTACCCAACCTCCACAGGCCTCAGTCTCCTCTGTTAAGTGGAAGTAATAATAACACCCACCTGATAGCCGTGCTGTGGGGCTTCAAGGAGAAAATGAGACAACCTACATTAATCACTTCACTCAGTTTCTGACACACAGTAAAAATACATTTAATATACATGTATGGGCTGAACTCTTCATGGAAAGGGACTCATTTAGGCTCTTTGTTAACTACCTGAAGGGAAAGGCCAATCACATGAGAAGTTGGACTGATAATGACCCTTTGTGGTGACACAGCCCAAAGGTGTTCTTGGAGCACCATGGAGATCCAACTTTGTGACAAGATGCCTTGAGAAACTCCACTGGACAATGGCTTTCCCTGAAGACTCATAATGTGCATAAGAAAACTAAGGATGTCCAGAGAGTTATAGTTAAACAAAATCAATCTGTTTAAGTTTGTTTAGACCAGTGTTTTCCAATCTTTCAGGCCAATAAGATACACTGGAAAAACCTGAACTCATGAATTTAGACTTGGAAGGAAACTCTGGGCAGAGACAGCTGCTTGGGCCCTGAGTGCCAGCCTCTCCTCTGGGACTTTTCCTTCCCCCTGGGGTCCTCTGACTTTACTATGTGTTGTTATCCTACTGATTGCAAGGGCTATTCTGATACTTCATTAAAATTCTTTGGTTTCTCCTGGTAGAGCTGATACTGGCTGAAATATTACAAAAATTTTACTAAATACCTCTAGAAAAATACAAAGAAACAGCAAGAAACCCAGTTTCTGGGGTGCAAGCCCCTGATCCCACCACAGCCTAATGCTCTCAGGCAGTCTCCTTAAAACCCTGGATGAGCTATCTTCTTTTGGTCCCCAAAGAGCTGCCTAAACCTGTATGCACACTAATTGGCAATATGAAATCTGTATTCTCTTGGTCAAATTCAACCCTAATCTTGAAAGCCAGCAGCACCTGACACTGGTCCCACATTGGTCTTGGGGGGCCACTACTGCCTCTTTTGGGGATTCTCAGGTGGCGCTAGTGGTAAAGAACACGCCTGCCAATGCAGAAGATGATAGTTTGATTCCTGGGCTGGGAAGATCCCCTGGAGGAGGGCATGGCAACCCACTCCAGTATTCTTGCCTGGAGAATCCCATGAACAGAGGAGCCTTGTGGGCTGCAGTCCATAGGGTCGCAAAGAGTCAGACATGAATGAACCAACTTAGCAAGCACTGCCTCTTTAAAAGAGTGCCTAACTTGGGCCCCTGAAGCTCCCCTAAACTAACTGACAAATGGACCCTGCGCTGGTCCAGACAAATAAGCTTAGGTATAACACATAGGAAGGTGATGCAGAGACAAGGCAACTGGATGATTTGAGTCACAAGGTCGGTCTATTGAGGTTTTGGCTTGAATACCAGCAGAATGTTAGAAATGATGGATTTATCCAATCCATGAGTATGCTAAAAAAAAAAAAAAAGCCCAGAGCTGGGACCTCCCCTTCAGATGATAACTCAAGTTAACCAGATTATTTTTAACATAACAATTAAAATTAAAATGCTATGTAGAAACTTCTTTGTAAAAGAAAATCAGCATTGAATTCTTTAACAATTAAAAAATCTGAGATAGACAGCATATCCACCCATCATCTCCACAGAAACTGTTAGAAAGAAGGTATAAAGCACAACTCTGACCTTCAGCAATTTCAAGTTCCACCTCTTCCCTATTATCCCAACATTGTTCTTGAAGTCCCAGGATCTCAACCCCGATGGATGAAATGAAATTGCTTAACTCCCCATTGAGTTTATTCTTTTCTGCTTCACACACAGAAAATACTCCTTTTACACAGAGACAGTTCGTGTTTTTATCTGTCTAAGGTCTGGAGTTATTTCCAGGCATTCTGGGAGACCAGCAGGAAGGCAGAATGGAGCACGTCTTATGGGTGAGCCAAATGACCTTCACTTACTGAAACACAGCCAAAAGTTCATTATAAATGGTCACTCTCTCAAAATATAAAAACTATGGGGCTTCCCTGGTGGGTCCAGTGGTTAAGAATCCACTTAGCAATGCAGGAGACGTGGGTTCTGATCCCACACGCCTTGAGACAGCTAAGCCCGTGCACCACAAACATTGAGCCTGTGCTCGAGCCGGGGAACCACAACTACTGAGCCTTTGAGCCCAGTGCCCATGCTCTGCAACAAGAGAAGACACCAATGAGAAGCCCACACACTGCAGTGAAGAGCAGCCCCCATTTGCTGCAACTAGAGAAAGCCTATGTACAGCAATGAAGAATCAGAACAGTCATGAATAATAAATATATCTTAAAACAAAAAACTATGGGAACATCAAAATGTCAGCCCTTAGAAGCCAGAATTTCTCGTGGGATTGTAGATTTTGTGGCCATGGAAGGAAATCTGGAAAAAGTGCTTCCAGAGACAGAGGAAGGTGGCAGCTAATACTTCAAATGTTTATTATTTGCAAAAACTTTCTTAACCCTTTTAGCTCTTTGATACTAAAAGGGAAGAGGGAGGCTTGGAGATCATGGCTATCCTTCCTCAATGTGCCAGCACCCAGGGACCCTCAAGGCTACATTCTAGAGCCCTTTTCTCCTCTGAGCACTCCTCTGTATGTGGCAGGTACTGCTGAAGAGCTGTGAACAGTGATTAAGACCCTTTCCCATCACTAAACCTCCACCAACTCTTCAGGGCAATACCTGCCAAGAGAGATACCAGGCTCTAGGAGATGGTAGTTGTGCAGGGAAAGGAGGATTTCTTTCAAAATTTAAAAGATAAAAATATGATGAAGCAGACAGCTGTGTTGTCCTTAATGTTGAAATATTATCCCATTTTCCTCTGACGACCGTACCTCCTAAAAACTTCACTGGGGATGAGATGGGGCAAGAGTTCAGTTCACTGAGGTTCCATCATGGGCCAGGCTCTGTAGCAGGCGCTAGAGAGATGGAGATACATGATTCCTACCCTCAGGGGGCTCAGGAATCCATGGACACATCAGATGAACAGACGTGTCAACACCACAGAGTAAGCAGTAGGAAGGGAGTACAAACAGGGAACATCTGGCAGCCTTCCACAGTCTCTGCTCACAGGATTTCCTCTCACAGTGCCAATTAGGAAACAGAAAATCTAGGGAGACTTCTCAGAGATAAATCCTCACTTGGGGAGCCTTGTGACAGCCATCATTTGCCAAATGTTGTCAAGGTCTCTCTCTGCCTTTCCTGCATCCCTTCCTTCTTATATTGGTAACAAAAAACCAGATGACCTCTGAAAATTTCTCCTTCTCTAATTTATCAGCCTTGATGGGGTATTAAGCATCCCTGCCCCTACCATTAGTCCATGCCTGAACAAGGATTTGATCATATCAGATCGGATCAGTCGCTCAGTCGTGTCCAACTCTTTGCGACCCCATGAATTGCAGCACGCCAGGCCTCCCTGTCCATCACCAACTCCCGGAGTTCACTCAGACTCATGTCCATCGAGTCAGTGATGCCATCCAGCCATCTCATCCTCTATCGTCCCCTTCTCTTGCCCCCAGTCCCTCCCAGCATCAGAGTCTTTTCCAATGAGTCAACTCTTCACATGAGGTGGCCAAAGTACTGGAGTTTCAGCTTTAGCATCATTCCTTCCAAAGAAATCCCAGGGCTGATCTCCTTCAGAATGTCCTGGTTGGATCTCCTTGCAGTCCAAGGGACTCTCAAGAGTCTTCTCCAACACCACAGTTCAAAAGCATCAATTCTTCGGCACTCAGCCTTCTTCACAGTCCAACTCTCACATCCATACATGACCACTGGAAAAACCATAGCCTTGACTAGACGAACCTTTGTTGGCAAAGTAATGTCTCTGCTTTTCAATATACTATCTAGGTTGTTCATAACTTTCCTTCCAAGGAGTAAGCGTCTTTTGATTTCATGGCTGCAGTCACCATATGTAGTGATTTTGGAGCCCCCCAAAATAAAGTCTGACACTGTTTCCACTGTTTCCCCATCAATTTGCCATGAAGTGATGGGACCGGATGCCATGATCTTCGTTTTCTGAATGTTGAGCTTTAAGTCAACTTTTTCACTCTCCATTTTCACCTTCATCAAGAGGCTTTTGAGTTCCTCTTCACTTTCTGCCATAAGGGTGGTGTCATCTGCATATCTGAGGTTATTGATATTTCTCCCGGCAATCTTGATTCCAGCTTGTGTTTCTTCCAGTCCAGCGTTTCTCATGATGTACTCTGCATATAAGTTAAATAAGCAGGGTGACAATATACAGCCTTGACGTACTCCTTTTCCTATTTGGAACCAGTCTGTTGTTCCATGTCCAGTTCTAAGTGTTGCTTCCTGACCTGCATACAAATTTCTCAAGAGGCAGATCAGGCGGTCTTGTATTCCCATCTCTTGAAGAATTTTCCACAGTTTATTGTGATCCACACAGTCAAAGGTTTTGGCATAGTCAATAAAGCAGAAATAGATGTTTTTCTGGAACTCTCTTGCTTTTTGATTTGAGACCCCAAGCAAGATCCTCCAATCAATTTAAATCTCATATTTAAACAAGGAGGAACTAGTCAGAGCTGATTTCTTCCTGATAAAAATAACCTGAAGGGTCATCTATTAATTAATTCCTACCACCTGTGTCCAGGTAGAACTCAGCTCTATTCCTTCTTAAGATCTGGTATGCTTAGTTTTTTTTTTTTGTTTGTTTGTTTTTTTAAATTATGTGGGTCACTTCTATAACCTTCCATTAATTTTCTTATATCCTTAAGTAGCCAGAGTCAAGTTTGTGTTGCCAGCAAGCAAAGAACCCTGACTAATGCAAGAGTTCACTGCACACCAGGCACACGAGCCTGACAGCCCCCTCAGAGAGACAGACACTCTGTTCGTATTCTGTAGATGAGCAGACTAGTGCCAAGAACCTTGCATACCTGAGGACCACAGTCAGTCCATGCCGGAGCCAGCATTTGACTCAGAACCAGAATCCAAAACCAAAACCCAGGCTTTCTCCTATTCATCTCTCCATGTCACCAATACATTGCCCCAACATTTAAGGGCAGACTGCTGCTTCTAGGTTTCACGTCAATATGATTTACGGTTCACAAAATGTTTCTACACACAACGACAGCACATGTAATCCTCGCAGTCACCTAGGAGGTAGATTAAATACCATGACACTGGAAAACAGACTGACCCTGAGCCTGGTCAGCCTCAGTGTTTTTTCCCCTGCTTACAACCTTTCTATGACTCAACGTAACCAGCAAACGAGGGTCAAAAGCTTCGGCATGGCGTTCACACGCTTTGAGCTTCAGAACCTCAGGACTACATTCCTTTTTCTGTACTTTGAACTCCAACCGTACAGAACTTCGAGCAGTCCCCCAAACCCGCCAGGCCGTCCCACACCTGTGTGCCCTCCCTCCATGTGGATGTCACCTTCCCAACCTGGCTCCCAAGTCGTGACTTGCAAAACGTTTACTTATCTTCTGCACTGAGAACGCCCTCCCCATCTCACATCTGGCGACCCCCTGCTCACCTTTCCAGACTCAGAGGAAACTCACCTTCCTTTAACAAACTTCTCATGTGCCTCCTGTCCCCGAGAATAACCCATACCCCTGCTATTTCCTGGGCAGGAATCTGGGGTGGCTCCAATATTATCTGACATGGTGGTAAACATAGCATTCCACCCCAAAGATCATTCCAATCAGTCCCGCAAGCCCATCCCTCTTGATACTGACTGGTCACAAGTGGCCATGGGATTATTAAATCCCATTTCTGATCTATTAATGCTCTTTTCTCTGCACCTGAACAGACTCAGGAACTGGGCCTTTGTTCTCACACACAACCAGCTTCTGTGCAAGCCTCCAGACTGACGCTAGTTCTCCCCAGAACAACTTACCTGTTGGATTGAGGAACTGACGGAGCCTCGTGAGAGTCCAGCCTGAGACCCGCAGAAGCTGACTCTTGCTCTAGAGTGCCCGAGGGAGAAGGGCCGGGGTGGGGAGGGGGTGGGTGTCCTGTTAGGCGCCCCCGTGTAGATACACCTTCGTTCTGCTCCCATCTGGACCTCATCACCGCCACTTCCACCCTTCCGACCAATGGCCCTTTATACCACAGGCAGTATAACTTGTTCACTGATTAGCACTGAGCAATTATCAGACCACAGCTGAGCATTATTAGTTCACAGGCTAATGCTGCTATCCCACCCTCTTAAGGCTATTTGCACATCCACAGGAGATTCCTGGAGGCATCAGCCTTTCTCAAGTTTTCATAATTTGCCAGGCATTGCACTGGATGATTTTATGTATTTTATCTCATT
The DNA here is from genome assembly GCF_000754665.1 of Bison bison bison. NCBI lineage: Eukaryota > Metazoa > Chordata > Mammalia > Artiodactyla > Bovidae > Bison > Bison bison. The sequence continues at coordinate 418,339 of NW_011494508.1, forward strand.
TAAATCTCACAGCAATTCTGTAATAATTATTAATTCCCATCTTGTAGATGGGGTTGCTGAAGCTCAGAGAGCTTAAGAAACTTGCCGAAGGTCACACAGGTAATAATGGGAGCTGGGATTCAAGGCCATTCTGACTGGGTCCCAGGACTCCACCGGGGTTAGGGAGAGAGTACTGTCTGTGGCCTGCTTCAATAACCGCAGAGATGTCTACCTGTCTTCTCCACTTTCTGATAAGCAAGTTCTGTTTGTTTAGCTTCTCCTACAAAAGGGCAGCACAAACAACTCCCATTTACAACAATGCCTTTCATAATATTCTAGCATTTCTGTGGTAAGAGAGCAAGAGCTCACAGTCTTGTGGGGCACTGAAGAAAGTTCTAATCCCCAAGAAGGAAAAGTGAAGAGGACTCTGGTTCCTGAGGACTCTGGTTCCTGAGCACTGTGAATGAGAGGGTTTTGAAAAGATCAAAGAAGCATCTCTGCAATCGGTCTCCCAGCTGCTTCATCATGTGGGGGCCTGCTGTGCAAGGGGACCAAGGCCCACCAGGTGGCAGCAGAGAACAGGTCAGTGGCCGGCCAGGTGCTAAACTCTAATCCTGAGTCTGGGGCACAGGAAGTGCAGTGTCAGGCCCACACTCAAGGCAGGTCTGAACTGGGCCAAAGGGGTGGTGGGTATGGCAACCTTGTAGTAACAGCTTACACAGTCGTTAAACTCAGTCTGTGCCAACCAGGTGGTAAGCCTATCTCCTTTAACTTTTACAACCAATCTAGGGAGTAGATACTATTAATAACTCTCTTTTTTTAGATGCATGCAATGACGTTCTAAGAGATTTATGATTTCTCCAAGGTCACACAGACCGAAGAGAGGAAGTGCAGGCAGTTTGGACTTTAGAGCCCCAACTGTGAGCCTGTTGGTTGTGATGGTGGTGGTGGTGGGTAGATGTTACACCAGGGAAGAAGAGAAATCACTAGTGGGGGTGAGGGTAGGGTGAGGGCAGGTGGAGCCTGGGCTGGGCTGGACTGGCTCTGGGGCAGATCCTGGGGCCTAGGCCAGTCCAAAGACAGTGACTAGGAGCCTGAGGCAAAGGGAACTGCTGGGGGCACTTTCAGGAAACGGGATGTGTAGGATTTTGAGGCTGAGGGTCCCTGGTGACTTATTTAAAGAAGCCACCCTAGCTCTTCCTGGGTGCTTCACTCTAACAGGACTGGGTACTCCAGAGGCTGCAAAACCACTCAAAAACCTAAAGATATGCCCCTGTAAAATCTGATCAGGGCTCCCTTGCTGAGCTCCAAAAAGCAGAGTAGCTGGAAGGGAAGTGCCAAGACAGGTCACAGTATCCACAGTGAGCTGGACCTGGTCCCAGAGCCTCTTCTGGGGGAGCGGACAATGCCAGCTGCCTTGCATTTTCCACCCTGGAACGGTGCCCGGGCACACTCAGGGCCCCTGGATTAGCTCACATCACTGAGGGACTTGAGCAAGACCCAGGAGCTTCCCTTTGCCCAGAGATACAGGTTAGTACCTTCCTCCTTTCTGGTCTGGCTGCTCATCATCCAGGGAGCCACGTTAGTTGAGTCCAACTTAGCACATTTCAGTCTCTAGGCTCAGAACTGCATCCTTTAGTTAACATGTCTTGTAGGATTCTAGAACAGAAAAATGGCATAGGTAAAAAACGAAGGGTATCTGAGTGAGATATGGCTTTAGTTACTGGTTCATTATTGTAACTAATTTAAGATATTAATAATAGGGGAACTGGGTATGGGATATCTATGTATTATCTTCATATTCTTCTGTAAATCTAAAGCTATTCTAAAAAATAAAGTATACATTAAAATTTTTAAAAAATAAAGTAAATAAAAGAACTGTATCCTTCTTTCTAGACTAGCACCCACCACTAGGCCTTCCTGGGAGTTATTGGGCATAAACCTGAGCCTCAGGTTAAAGTTGCTCTCCTCAAATCCCTTGACACCAAAGGCTTGTATCCTTCCTGATTTTCTTATGAAATCTCCTAAATCAGCCTCAGTTCTGGGAGTCCAGACCAAGTCTGATTCTTTCTCTGCTGTGGGGCCTTTGCACTGATTCTTCTCTATGAAACACTCTCCATCCATCTGTGAATGGCTGACTCCTTCTTGTCACTCAGATCTGTTTGCATATTCTCTCCTTTTCAGAAAGGAGAGAACAAGGATCTCACCTAATGAAGACCAACCTCACTCATGCTGTTTCATTTCTCCCATGCCATTTCCACTGATGATTATCCAGTGCTGATAATGCCCTCACACAAGACAGTCCAATGGGAACTGGAAAGAACCATAAGATTTGCAAGCTGGGGAAGGGGACCTCGTGTTGTAGTCATGTTAGTCGATCAGTCATGTCCAACTCTTTGCAACCCCATGGACTGCAGCCCATCAGGCTCTTCTGTCCATCGAAATTCTCCAGGCAAGAATACTAGAGTGGGTTGCCATTCCATTCTCCAAGAGATCTTCCCAACCCAGAGATGGAACCCAGGTCCCCTGCATTGCAGGCAAATTTTTTACCGTCTGAACTACCAGGGAAGCCGTAAAGGGGAACCTTAGTGGTCATTTAATCTAAGTCCTTGGCTGATGAGAACTTTCACATTCCTTAATTCTGGTGGGTGTTTTGTTTAGTTTTTGCTTGTTTACAATGGTTACAGACAGCTTGTGAGCAATGATAATTCTGTCCCACTGAAATAGTTCTCGGCTGTACACATTTGACTCTCAGAGCAGGCTATGTAGGTTGAATTAGCCCTGGTTTCAATTAAATTCTAGGTAGGTCATATCCACCTTCAAAGAGGAAGTTTTCTCTGCTCCTTGCCAATGCAAGAAACCCATTCTTCCCAGGGGACAGTCATCTCTGAGGGTGTCACAAAAAAACTGGGAGCTTAGCTCAGGAAGTTTCAGGGATCCTCTAATTCCTCTTCTTGATCAGGAGGTCATGCTCCTAGATGACCCTCACGCCTGAGACCAAAGGCTCACCCACACTTTGAGGTGAAGATGAGGGTGGGTAGAGGGTGCCCCGTTACGACTGAATTTCAAGTAAATGGCAAATAATTTTTTGCACTAAAAATGTCATGGGACACAGTTATACTAAAATCTATTCATTGCTTGTCTGAAATTCAAATGTAACTGGAAAGCCTATATTTTATCTGGCAATCCTACAGATGAGGGATCAGCATTAAAACTAATGACTCCCCTAAGATGAAACCTGGGATTAAGGGAAAAAAGAGGTCACAGTGAGCCATGACTTTTTGAGGAGAGGAATGAAGTTGGTTTCTTTCACGCTAATTAAGCAATCACAAATGACCCCATCAGAAATCCAAACTCGTGATTAACATGGGACTCGAGACCAGGGGGGAAAGAAAATTAAAAAGGTTAAGAGCCAGAGAAGCAATCTTCACACAAACGGCAGCCAGCAGACGGAGTTGGTCCCAGGCAGGCAGGTAAGAGCAATGCCTTTTCACCCACTCTTTCAGAACAGAACAGGGTTTGGGAGATTCCAGTGGACTCCTCCAGCCTCCCTGATACCTGGATGTCGGCAGAATTCTCCTCAATATTCACAATTCTCCGACTTTTGAGGGTTCACAAAGTCTCCTCCTAGGTCCTACCTCTAGACTGCCGGAAGCAAAGCAGAGAACCAGGAAAAGCAGTTATTCGTAGGCTGTAACTGGCTCGTGAACAGCTGTGTCTAGTCTTCTGAAGAACCACTTTTCTTGGCTCAGGTAGGATGAAGTACATTTGCTGTCCTGCCACTGTTTGCCAAGGCTTGAAACTGGAGGTATAGATTTACAGAAAACAACTGAATGCAGAATTCGTTGTGTGTCTGTCATTTTGAACAGAGTTCATCCCCACATTATTCACCTGAGATGATCAGTAAGGTCAAGTGTGACTTCTTCTTTACAACTGGGAAGTGCAAATGGCACATGAAATTCCCCAAGGAAAGAGTTCATGGGGTGAACTCTACACTCCCCTTTCCCACTTCTCTTCAGCTGTTTTAAACGGGCTCATTAATATAACTCCATGGGGATCAGACCTATGCAATTCACGAGAACAGTAAAAGGGATGAAAAACACACAATAGCAAGGAGAGAAGAGAAATCATTGTTGGTTTTTAATAAGCACACTCTAATAATGACCACTGAAGTTCACGAGCTTTTTATTTGTTTGTATCATAGTTTAAAATTTCATATTTGGGGGACAGTTTCCTTTGTTGGAAAATGGGCTTGAAGGATGCTGTGCTAAGGCACATGCCCATTATATCATCAGAGCCTTTTATTTGTCCAAGGATTGATATAAAATAATACCTCTGGAGAGAAATAACTCCTCTTATTAATCTGTCTTGAGCCAGGGAAAGTAAGCAATGAATTAAAATGCTTGTTTGTTTCTCTACAAGTTTATGGTATAGAGTCATATTAACTCTCAAATCACAACTCAGTTTGAAAGTTTTTTCCTTTTGTTTATAGTTTCTTCTTTGAACTTAAATTTCAGTTGGTAGAAAGGGGTTAAAAACCTGAGCAATTCCCACTTGATATCTGGGAAAGAAACAAGTACAAGTCCTTGCAGAGACAGAAAACAGAGGGTTTGGATGTCAATTTTGGTCACCTAGCAAGAATGTCTTTGTGGGTGTTTTTGAGATGGTAAGAATACTCTGGATGCATGAAATGACACCTCTGTGCCCCTGCTGCTAGGTGTCCCGTGGCCTGACCCTACAAGATGCCAAGAGAAGAGGCTCACTTCTTCTATGGTTCCCCCAGGAAAGGGCACAGCCACTCTTATGTCACGGCTGAAGAGTAAGTTCAAATCCAGACCCAGCGGGGTTACAGTTTGCCGTTTGCTGACACAGCCTCTGGCTTCCACCAGCACGTCTGTCCGTAAATCTCTCTAGTGTTTATTTCTCCAGAAATAAACCTGGCAATGAGGGAAGGAGACCCTGAGGTCCTACAAAAGGTCTCAGGTTTCTCTGAGACCAAAGAGGCAAAGAGGGAGGGAAGGCAAAAACCCGGATCTTGCCATTTTTGTTTGCATTCTTGGCTATGAGGCCTTCGCTGTGGGTTCCCAGGCTGAAAAACCTCTGTCCGAGAGCATGATGCCTCTGTCCTCAAGCCTTGCCTATCTACTCCACTTGGGCTCCCAGAGGTGGTTTGCAGATAGAACAGAGGCAAGTTGCCAAAGGACAGTGAGGTTGAAGGGCAGGTGCATCCCTCCACCTGTTGACTGAGTCCAAGGTGAAGAGGGTGGTCATAACCTTTGCATCAATGCTTTACCCTAAAGAAAGGTGTTTTGTATTATGAATTATTTTAAAATAAGCATTTGCATGATTAAACATTTCTAAGTGCTAAGCAATATACACCAGCTCAAGATGCTGTTCTCTCCTTTGAAAAAAATCTTACAACCTACTGGGACAGTTAGGCATGGGAGTAATTTCATCAGGTATAAGTGCTGTGATGGGGACATAAGCCACAGGACATACTCTGCAAGGATGAGAGTGAGCAAGGGGTGGTGGTGGTGGAGAGGCCCCTCTCTGAGTGGAGACTCCAATAGGACAAATGAGGAATTGCCGGGGTCCAGCCCCGGTGGATCCAGGGAATTCGAAGCGGGGACGGCGTTGGGGAGGATCAGGAAACAACTGCTTATTTAAACTTTAATTAAGGATATAAGGAGTAATAGAATAAGGATAGCTCAGTGAGGAAATTCAGTGGAGAAAAGAGGCTGAAATAAGGATAGCTCAGTGAGGAAATTCAGTGGAGAAAAGAGGCTGAATAATTCAGCCAGAAGGTAAGAGAAAGAACGACATGGTGAGACCAAGTTTCGGTGAACAAGGCCCGCACTTTATTTTCCAAAGTAG
>NW_011494508.1:424291-424823 GCF_000754665.1 Bison bison bison
ATCATATGCAAAAGTTTAGGTGATTTGCATCATCTTCTGGCCCGGAGGCCTGTTAACATTTTAAGAAACTTATTTTTCTCTAAAGGTGATTATTCTAAAGTCAGGCGCCAGCCTCCAAAAAGCATTAGATAAAGTTGCATTCCTACAGAGCAAATGTGTGGTGGGCTATAACAAGAAAAAGAATTAACTCAAGGGCCCCAGGTTACAAACATTAAAGCTACTACTTACACCAATTATATTAATCAATACACTGCCAGGGACACAGCAGGTAAGGGATATGGAAACTTAGCAGCAAACATTGGCCTGACAAGTGAAAATCCCTTCACCAATACAATTTCTAATCAACCTTTTAACTGCTCAAAGGAATCTGTATTTAGACAGTTTAGAACATTTCATGCCCCTCACAGTTGGGAGGCTCTGAGCAATCACATGTGGCCGGAAAAACCTATTCAGGCAGGCTAGAGGACTTCCAAAGGAGTTTGTAGGTTGAAACACTGTCACACCCAGGAATTATTAACTGGAGCTGTAAGCT
>NW_011494508.1:424923-427267 GCF_000754665.1 Bison bison bison
AATTATTAACTGGAGCTGTAAGCTAACTCTTTTTTCAGAGAGAGGTAGTGGGGGACAGCCCCCCGTAAAATCAGAGGTGTAGGTGAAAGCACAAAGCAGAAAGTAGGCAGACTCTGGTTTTGGGGGTAGATGCTCGAGAATTTCCAGGGAGACTCCTGAGGCTTGATCCCGCCTTTGCGTATGCCGAGCCTCCTTCCTCACGACCTTTGCCAGGGGCGGAGCTCGCTCCCCGCATCGTTTGGACCGTCTCTTAAGTGATCTGCTCAGAACCTCCTGCAAACCTGCTGTCTTGGGAGAGAACTGTTGAATTGCTTTACTGGAGTGAACTAGCAGGGGCAAGAGAGATGGAGAACCTGTGAAGGCACTGAAGAGGAATTCAGGCTGGAGTATTTCTTCAGAAGACCCTAGTGGGATTCTCTAATATCCCCGCATGGTCAAATGGGATGTGGTGGTGAGATCTTCTGGAAAAAAGTCCCAACAGCAAAAAAATACTCTTGAGGGGTGCAACTGCACGTGGTATTAGGTAGTATACTTTTCAGGATTTACATGATGACTCAACAGACTCTACCTCTGTGAAACCACAGTTGAGAAGTTCTCAGTTGAGGTGGCACAAGCCACCTATGGAGCTTGTGAAAATGCAGCTTCCTGGGCACTGCTGCCCAAGAGGCTGACTCAGTAGGTCTTGAGGTCAGGGGCCCCGGATCTGTACTTTAACACGCATCTCAGGCAACTCCCTTGCAGGAGGTATTTGGGTGACATCTGAGGAGCCCTGCCCTGCTGGGCAATGGGTTCTTATGGTGTGTCTGGCACACCCCAGCATTTTTGGCTCTCACTTCCTGTGTGTGAGCGCAATGTGACTGTGGTGTGAGGAGTTCAAACAGAGCTCTGTGTGTGTCGAGATGCCCGAGCGGGTGACCACAGACCTAGGAGGTAGAATGAGAGCACAGGCATGCTGGGAATGGAATCATCTGCCTTCAGTCACGAGAACCCACTGAATGCCCTTGTAACAGCTCCATTTCAGGAAGGGGTGATGCGGTCAAAAGGGCACTGGCTGGGTACCTCAGGCCAGTCGCTATGAATGCTGGTTCTGTCTCTCTCTGGTTGTGCAACCTTGGGCATATTACCAGCCTGAAGTCTTGGGGATGTCAGATGTGAAATGAATGTCATACCTACCCCTGAGGATTGTTGTGACAGAGCCAATAGCAGGGTGCTCGCCATAGTGCTTGGCAGGGTTGTTGTGAGAATTAAATAATCTAATGAATACAGAATGGTTATCATGGTACCCAGCTTACAGCAGACATTAAGTCAAAGTTAATTTCTGTTTCTTTTTTGTGGACTGACAGTTGGGGAAAATGTTTTAAACTAGCCCTGATGGAAAGATAACTCAGTCCACAGAAGGGTCAGCTGCCACTGCACCTGTTGCACTTGGAGCTGGGTGCTAGGGCCCATGGCACTTAGCACTGCTGCGTGGACACACACCTGAGAGGCTCCTAGAGATGGTTCTGTCTCTGTATATGCATGCTGGACGCCCACGGGTGCCTGGTGTGGGGTGGGGTGGAATACTCCTTGGGGACTGGGAGATACTGCTCTGATCACAAAGCCCCTGTGAAGAGAGAAGACTGACGCAGGTTTCATCATAATCTGGAGCAAGGTTTCCATACCAAGGTGGACTTGTCTGTCTCTCGGGCCAGGGCTGCAGGGATTGGCATCCTGATAGTGATTCTGGGAATTCTACTACTTCTCAGCTGCTGGTACTGCAGACGACGAAGTGGATACCGAAGCTTGAAGGTCAGTAAAGTGTTCCCACTGCTGAGTCTCTCCAGTTCCAGGACCTCTCTTCTCCTTCTTTCTCTGAAATTCTGGGGAGTGTAGTGACAGTCTCACGATCACCTCCAGCACTGATTCATGGTTCTGATGCATCTTTCTCTACACTTTACGTCTTATAACTCTTCCTTTGCCTCTGCCCAGGCATGAATCCCAACCAGGAACTTGGTCCATCTTTCTGATTCCACTCACAGCAAACTCGAGGGCCTGCCTATGTAGCTGATGGTTTGGGGGGCAAGGAGGAAGGCTTCGTGGTCCTCTTGCACAGTTGAACAGAAATACATGAGACACTCCAGGTCTTACCAATCCTTCTGGGGATTCCCACTGGCTCTGTTACTCCCCTTAGTGGCCCATTCTTCTTTTTTTTTTTTTTTTGGTATTTTATTTTATTTTATTTTATTTTTTTTCAACAAATATTCTGGTATTTATTTATTTATTTTTTTTTTGGTTTTCAAAATATCGTCATAGTAATTAGACACCAAAACCAATCATACATTGTCACCACTTGGTTCACACTCTT
>NW_011494508.1:427519-430338 GCF_000754665.1 Bison bison bison
CCCTCCTCCCTCCCAACCTCCCCATACCATCCCCCTGGGCCTTCCCAGCGCACCAGCCCCAAGCATCCAGCATCGTGCACTGAACCTGGACTGGCATCTCGTTTCATACATGACATTTCACATGTTTCAATGACATTCTCCCAAATCTTCCCACCCTCTCCCACAGAGTCCATAAGACTGTTCTATACATCAGTGTCTCTTTTGCTGTCTCGTATACAGGGTTATCGTTACCATCTTTCTAAATTCCATATACATGCGTTAGTATACTGTATTTATGTTTTTCCTTCTGGCTTACTTCACTCTGTATAATAGTCTCCAGTTTCATCCACCTCATTAGAACTGATTCAAATGTATTCTTTTTAATGGCTGAGTAATACTCCATTGTGTATATGTACCACAGCTTTCTTATCCATTCATCTGCTGATGGACATCTAGGTTGCTTCCATGTCCTGGCTATTATAAACAGTGCTGCGATGAACATTGGGGTACACGTCTCTTTCCCTTCTGGTTTCCTCAGTGTGTATGTCCAGCAGTGGGATTGCTGGATCATAAGGCAGTTCTCTTCACCCCTTTCTTTCCAGGTTTCCTGGGAATTCCAAGTTCTTCTAACTCTATTAGCAAGCAGTCCAGCATAGCCAGGACCCATGTAGCCATCAGTGCAGTGAGGAAACTGTCCACCCCTTAGCAGCACAAAGCACCGCCAGGTTTTTAACAGGCTCCTCCCTCCTCTGATGCTTGATGTGGTTATATTAGGATTTTTGCTCCTTTACCCATATGAGCAGGAAGTTAACAAATGACAATGTCCAGTCTTGGGGTAGCAGGATCCTTCAGAAACAAGCAACATCAACAAAGTCACTAACCTGTGAAGACTACAGGTTTCAGAAACCTTGCTTCAAAGACAGATAGCAGTTTGGAACTTAAGCATCCAAAGGCATTCTCCACAGTGAGCAACAGGATAGAAGGAGAGTTGCAATTTTTCTTTCTCCTCTCTATTACAGATCTGAAAGCTTCTGAGGTTGATATATAATGGGAAAAATTTTATCTTTACAAAAGATGTTGGAAAGTCCCCTTCCTCATTTAGCAACACTTCATTCAGAGAAAGTGGTTCTGTGATGGAGAGGAGGGCTGGTCTGGGTGGAAGTCTAGAGCCTGGCAGTTCCTGAGAAGGAGAAGGAGAAAGTGAAAATGGTAGCTTCAAATTCTTCTCCTTGCTGGAAAGCTTGGGAAATCCCATATGACCCTTTTCCTAATGGCCATCTTGCCATAGTGTCCCAGATATAAATCATGAAAGGGTGAACGTGGGGAGACACAGTCACCAAGCAGCAGCCCTCCAGTGTGGTGGCATTTATGGGAAGGAGAAGTTCTTGAGTCTGAATAAGACTCCAACCATAGCAAAGCCTTGGGTTGAGAGGTTAGGGAAAGAACTCTTTGCTCTCTGCTATACGCTTACTCCTTGGAAGGAAAGTTATGACCAACCTAGACAGCATATTCAAAAGCAGAGACATTACTTTACCAACAAAGGTCCGTCTAGTCAAGGCTATGGTTTTTCCAGTAGTCATGTATGGATGTGAGAGTTGGACCGTGAAGAAAGCTGAGTGCCGAAGAATTGATGCTTTTGAACTGTGGTGCTGGAGAAGACTCTTGAGAGTCCCTTGGACTGCAAAGAGATCCAACCAGTCCACTCTGAAGGAGATCAGCCCTGGGATTTCTTTGGAAGGAATGATGCTAAAGCTGAAACTCCAGTACTTTGGCCACCTCCGTGAAGAGTTGACTCATTGGAAAAGACCCTGATGCTGGGAGGGATTGGAGGCAGGAGGAGAAGGGGACAACAGAGGATGAGATGGCTGGATGGCATCACTGACTTGATGGATGTGAGTCTGAGTGAACTCTGGGAGTTGGTGATGGACAGGGAGGCCTGGCGTGCTGCAATTCATGGGGTCGCAGAGTCGGACACGACTGAGCGACTGAACTGAACTGATACACTTCATGTGTACCTCTAGAACAGGGTTATGACATTGCCTTGTAATTTGTTACTTTTTGCTTCTTCCACACCTTCTCTTCATCCCATTTGGAGCTGATGCAGAGAGTATTTTTATTCCCCTTTTACTTCCAGAGCCTAGCACAATGCCTGGCACATGGCAGTCAGCCAATTGTATGGCATAAGGATTTGGTCTCGCTCTGCTGTTGACTTACTGGTGGCCTTAGATTTTCATTTCTCTGAGCCTCATTTGCTCTATTATACACCTGGACACAGATGACATACATGATGCATATCACTTTTTATGTAATATATGCTTTCTTCTATAATTAAAAAAATTAATTCTATGTTTACATATTAAAAAAAATGATTAGTCGTTCAAGGAATAAAAGCTCTACAAACTCAGTATGTTGGTATCCATTCCTTCAGTTCAGTTGCTTAGTCACGTCCGACTCTTTGCAACCCCATGAATCACAGCAGGCCAGGCCTCCCTGTCCATCACCAACTCCCGGAGTTCACTCAAACTCACGTCCATCAAGTCGGTGATGCCATCCAGCCATCTCATACTCTGTCGTCCCCATCTCCCCCTGCTCCCAATCCCTCCCAGCATCAGGGTCTTTACAGTGAGTCAATTCTTCTCATGAGGCGGCCAAAGTATTGGAGTTTCAGCCTCACCATCAGTCCTTCCAATGAACACCCAGGACTGATCTCCTTTAGGATGGACTGGAGAGTGAAAAAGTTGGCTTAAAGCTCAACATTCAGAAAACTAAGATCATGGCATCTGGTCCCATCACTTCATGGCAAATAGATGGGGAAACAGTGGAAACAGTGTAGACTTTAT
>NW_011494508.1:430438-430598 GCF_000754665.1 Bison bison bison
AAGCTCTACAAACTCAGTATGTTGGTATCCATTCCTTCAGTTCAGTTGCTTAGTCGTGTCCATTCCTTCAGTTCAGTTGCTTAGTCACGTCCGACTCTTTGCAACCCCATGAATCACAGCAGGCCAGGCCTCCCTGTCCATCACCAACTCCCGGAGTTCA
>NW_011494508.1:430939-441474 GCF_000754665.1 Bison bison bison
TCTGGTCCCATCACTTCATGGCAAAAGATGGGGAAACAGTGGAAACAGTGTCAGACTTTATTTTGGGGGGCTCCAAAATCACTGCAGATGGTGACTGCAGCCATGAAATCAAAAGACACTTACTCCTTGGAAGGAAAGTTATGACCAACCTAGACAGCATGTTAAAAAGCAGAGACATTACTTTGCCAACAAAGGTCCATCTAGTCAAGGCTATGGTTTTTCCAGTGGTCATGTATGGATGTGAGAGTTGGACTGTGAAGAAAGCTGAGCACCGAAGAATTGATGGTTTTGAACTGTGGTGCTGGAGAAGACTCTTGAGAGCCCCTTAGACTGCAAGGAAGACTGTCCATAATTTCTAGCTTGATGCTACCCAGACAAAAAAGCAACCTTTCCCCCCTTATTCTGCTTCAACACTCTCTTATCTTAAACGCGTTCAATGGAAGAATGATAGTCTGAGCCATGGCCTCCGACACTGAACATTTGCCTGGCTGTTCAACCTGCCATCCTCCAGTCCTCTTGCAGAGTTTCTGGAATTTTTATGAGATTTAAAAACTGTGTTTAAATTCTCTGATTCCTTCTAATGTTTTAAAATGGAGTCATTTATTTTTAAAATTAATATTAAAATCTTGTTTTGAGCTTTCGTATCTCCTGAAAAGCCAGGTTGGGGACCAGCAGTCTAAGAAATGTAGGTAAAATTATGTAAAGTAGTGCATTAAGTACTGTATTTAATTACATAATTACCTCCCTGTCTCTCTTCGGTGATTCTGTTTTCATTATATAACAGAAGAAGATAAATGACGATTAATGCAAGCTTCAGGTACCACTTTTAAGCAACCTTTATTAAGCTTTGAAATATGTTTATTTTTCCACTTTCATTGACCACAGAATGGTAGAAAGGTTGGTTGGAAGTAAGGCCTCCTAAAATTTCTTCCTTGCCCAACAATTCGTCTTAGACCTGAAAAACATCTTTTGAAAGGAAAGACTGCTTTTTGCAGAAATGCGTTTCTGCAGAAAAATGATTTATAAGGCATTGGAAGTTGGCTTTCATATATATGAATTTTATTCTTTCACTTCTAAGTTTAGGACATAACACTTCTTATTCTTGGGGAAAAATTCAAAAGCTCTCCTGACAGCTCAGTTTCCACTCACATCTTTCAGTGTCATGTTTCTCAGTGTGCACTCAGGGGCCCCTGCACTCAAATAACCTAGGGTTCTTGCTAAAATGTAGAGTCTGGGACCATCTCTGGTGGTGGGACCCAGGACCTTGTATGAACACACACACTGAAGTTTGATGCAAATACACAGAATTGGCAGTGAACTGGGGAAGTGAATCAAGCTCCTAACCTATGGTAGGTGAGAATTAAAAAAATAAAGAATAAAACCAATAATCGAGGTAAAGGGAGAGAATGCATTAACATTAACACACCTTGTGTTGTGCTATGCTGTGTTTAGTTGCTCAATCATGTCTGAGTCTTTGCAGCCTCAAAGACTGTAGCCCGCCAGGCTCCTCTGTCCATGGGGATTCTCCAGGCAAGAATACTGGGATGGGTTGCCATGCCCTCCTCCAGGGGATCTTCCCAACCTGGAATGGAACCCAGGTCTCCTGCATTGCAGGCAGATTCTTTACTCTCTGAGCCACCAGGGAAGCCCAAGAATACTGGAGTGGGTAGCCTATCTCTTCCCCATGGGAACTTTCCAACCCAGGGATCGATCCAGGGTCTCCTGCATAGCAGGCAGATTCTTTACCAGCTGAGCTACGCAGGAAGCCCATTAAGCACCTTACTGGAGGTATATCACTGGTAGCTGTGGAGGGGAGCAGAACCTCCTTGGATCCTCTCGTCAAGATTGGGGTCTCTGTGCTTATATACTTCCAAAAGGTAGTGTCAATAATGATTTCAGAGTAGAGTTTAGGAAAACTTCTTTACAGCCGGCAGACTCTATAGGTACCAGCCCCAACCATGTCTGGTCTCATCCAACTGATGATCCAAACACTTCTCCTTCCTGGGAGACCCATATGGATGCCATTCTCTTTCAACCCAGTAACGCCAATAATCAACCACAGTCTACAGACAAGACTGCGGAGGAGGCACTGAACAGGCATGGCCTTCCTGTTCCAGTTCCCCTCAGCCAGGACCCCAGAGAGCTGCTCATGTCCTACTGGTGGATTTGGTTCACAGATAATGTTTGGGTCTGTAACTTAAAAAAACGGAATTAGGTGCAAACATTTGAAAGTAACATTTTATATAAAAATCTTAATTTCTTGTTTATTTTTTGAAAAAAATCAAAAGATCTGGAAAAACTTGGCAGCTATGCAGTGGTTTGTCCCTTTAGAAGGGACACATACTCCCTCCTTTTCTATGGCCCCCACCTGACCTCCTCCTTCCTCTAAGGGTCATATCGTAGCAGGATCATGCCAGGCACAGGCAATAAGGAAGTGCATTGCCTAGAGAGCCCGGGACCAGCAGTATCAGTATTACTTGGGAACTTGCCAGAAATGCAAATTTATAGGGCTTTACCCTATACCTACTATGTCAGAAATTCTGGGTGTGAGCCCAGCAATCTGTGTTTAACAAGTCCCCCAAGTGACACTGCTGCATTCTAAAGTTTGAGAATGACTACTGTGGAGAGGCTCTGCCATCCCTGGGATTCTCCAGGGTAGAGTACTGGAGTGGGTTGCCATTGCCTTCTCCAATGCATGAAAGTGAAAAGTGAAAGTGAAGTTGCTCAGTTGTGTCTGACTCCCCACGACCCCATGGACTGCAGCCTACGAGGCTCCTCTGTCCATGGGACTCTCCAGGCAAGAGTACTGGAGTGGGTTGCCATTGCCTTCTCCGTGTCATTATGGGGAAGGCAGAAATAGTGTCCCTGCTATCAAGCTGTTCCTATGTTTCTCCTCACTGTGAAACCACCTCCTGCCTCCCTAGCTCTGATCTACTGCTCTTGTAATCATTCTCTGAGATCCAGTTTTGTATTTCACTCTTCTTCTCCTTCCTTTCAAAAATATTCATTGACTAACTAATAGATGTCAGGCACTGTATTAGGTGTTTTGTTGTGCTCAGTCATGTCCTATTCTTTGTGACCCCATAGACTGTAGCCTGCCAGGCTCCTCTGTCCATGGGATTTTTCCAGGGAAGAATACTGGAGTGGGTTGTCATTTCCTCCTCCAAGGGATCTTCTCGACTCCACATCTCCTGCATTGGCAGGTGGGTTCTTTACCACTGAGCCACTGGGGAAGCCTAGTTCTGAGAGGTAGGTGACATTATCTTCATATTACTGATTAAAACACTGGAATTCAGAGCGATTAAGTGCCTACCTGAGGATACACTGAAGATAAGTGGCAGGGCCAAGATTAAAACTCATTCTTAAAACGTTAGCTTCCTTCTCTTTTTCTTTAATGGACTCAATTATTTTTTTCTCACCCATTGACCTTCATGAATTCACATTTCAGGACAAAAACATTCATGCTGGTACTCAAAGTACCCTAACAGGAAGATGTTCACATGAGGGGCTTGGTCAACAGGACAGCAAATTGCCTTTTCAAGAGAACAATTGTGAACCTGTGGTAGGTTGAGATCTTGCATCCTGGTGTTTCTGTATATGCCTACTTTTAACTCTAATGAATAAAATATTGCCATTTAAAAAACAAGGGCAATGTGAATATATTTAATGCTACTGACTAAAAAATGGTTAAAATGTTAAATTTTATATGGTATATTTTACCATAATAAAAAGTAAATAGTAAGATTAAGAACAAGGGAATTCACAGAGGTTTTCTTAAATTGTGTCCTCTCATATCCAGAGTTTCCTGGGTCAATAAAGAAACATCTACATGTAAGGCCCAAAGGAAGAACTTGGTTCTGGATACAATGTCCTTTTGTCTCATGCTTTTTAGTATAATTGCTTTGGTCCTGAACATAGACATAACTAACAGAGGGAAAAAGTACCTATTATTAATTGTTTAGAGTTGCACTGTCCAACAGTTGCACTGTAGCCACTAGTCACATGCGGTTATTGAAAACCTGAAACGCAGTACTTTGAATTAAGACATCCTGGAATACGTACTAGATTTCAACAACTTAGTACAAAGAAAATAACATAAAAATCCACTAATGAGTTTTATACTGACTACAGGTTGAAGTGATAATATCTCACTTCAACATGAAAGTGGGGTTAAATAAAATAATTAGTGAAATTAATTTTACTTGTTTCTCTTAATTTTTAAACATGCAGCTACTAGGAATTTTAAAACCACATATGTGGTACACTCTATTTCTACTGGACAGTCCTGGTATAGATGCAGTAATTATAGCTTTTGAGAGCACTGGCTCCAGAGCCAAATTCCTATATTTGACTCTTAGCTCCATGACTGGCCAGTTGTAAGACATTCATCAAGTGATTTAACCTCCTTGTGCCCCAGTTGCCTGACCTGTAACATAAAAGCAATGGAAATATTCCTAAGGTTGTTGGAATTAAATGAGGGCCTGATACATTTGTGCTCTGTTGATAGAAGCAACAGCCTTTAGACACAGCTATCAGGATTTATGCTTGTGGTAAAGATATTGTGTGATCAGTGTCTGTAACAGGACTGAAAAATTTGTAAGTTAGGGCTTGGGGCTTCTACTGATAAAGATAATCCAAGGAGATTTTGGGGAAGCCACTTAGCCTTTTTTCTCCCCCCACCACTGCCCAAATGCTTCAACATACACACTTGCGTAATTTAACATTAATTACCTCACTGGGTGGAAATTAGATATGGACAGTTAAGCGAACAAGTTTCAATCCAGAGCAAAAGTATAAACATGATGCTAACTATTTTGACTTAATCCCTCTTCGAGAACCATGTGTGTTGTTGTTAAGCCCATGCTCTCCTTTCTCATCCTCACAGATTCCCAATGCTCCACCCGCTTATGAGAAACTGTCTGCAGAACAGTCACCACCACCTTATTCTCCATGAGAGCCAGCGAGGCCTTGAGAGGTGCTGAAATGATTTCCCTCATGCTTTTGCTTAAAATTGATGTGGATATGCAATGTTATGCTTCAGAATGCTGTAGAAACAATGTATATGAGCTCTACTAATAATAATAAGCTAAGTGTCAAATTCTTTGTAGGGCAACTGATTGAGGAAATGATAAGAAACATTAAAATGGGAAAAACTTTGTCAATAAACATTGTAATGGACTGATACTATCTGTGCCAGTAATAATAAATCTACAATGTTATTTTCTGAGGGAGAGCATTCAAGTGCTGTTCTGGGACCAATGGATTTCTTTTTAAGTTAAAATGTGGCTAAAAACTAACTACTATTCTGATTTTTGAAGAAGCAGCCTCTTGACCAACATGAACTCTAACAGAACAGTTGCAGGTTAGTCTGTGTTATGGAGTACTCAAAATGATACCTTTACAGGTTTAAGATAAAGAGCTGAATGACCTAACAAATTACAGTCAGATCCATCTGATCAGGAATCAGTCATGTCTCTTTGTGTTCTACAGTTCCATGGTGCAATAACAACACACTGCAGAGATACTGTATTTTCAGTAATACAGTTCATGCAGTTCTAATTACATTTCACTTCAATGCTCAATGCTATGATAATTAATGACAAGGATTTCCTGTTAAATCAAAAGGTGGTGTAAGGACTTAAACAAATAAAAGCTACTCTAGTTTGGCTGACACCTTGGTTTCAATGTCCCAAAGGCAATTTAGCTCCTTTGGGCTCCCAAATTCCTCTCAAAAGAACATACAGAAGAAATCATAAAGGATCAGAAATTCTGGAATGGTGTCTTTATTTGTATAGCAACATTGCAATTTATGTGACATCTACATATTATTATCTGTCTAATGTTTTTCTTCTGATCAACCTCATTTAAAGTTTTTTGGCTTAACTTATATCACCACTCTAAACGGAAAACCAGTATCACTTTTTCTAAGTAGGGAATAAAGATAAAAAAGAAGATAATGAAAGCAAATTACTTTCATTGGAACCTAGAAAGATACTGATGATCACAGCAGGCCATCAACTTGAGACCTGCCCTCATTATTAAATAGGAAGATTAGCAAGAATCAGAGAAAATCTTCTGACATGATTAGAAGGCTTGTAAGAGAAAGAGATGACTTTCTCATTCTGTGACTATGTATCTAATGCTGAGTCAGTAAACCACCTACCATCCTCTTGTGTCAGTGGAAATGCCAGTGTGGCAAAACTGCATCATTTTCACTGAAGACAAGCTTGCATGGGGTGGGGGGACACTGAGTAAAGATATTTAGTACACACATTGAAAAAAACACATCATTCCTCAAAGTGCTAAAAGACATCCCATCTTTCCCGATTCTGTCCAGTCTAACTACTTAAACCCTCTCTCCCCTTTTCAAACAAATATATTCTGAGAAAGAAAACTTAATTAGGATTTGGCTAGCTCCTATCCTCATCTGTCTTGAGCCTCAGTCCTCCACTTCTACAGAAGAACTTGTATCCCTGTGCCCAACCACAACTGCTTATTTATCATTGTGTGTCACTGAGGGTAGGGGTAGGGGTCTGAGACTTACTTCCACCCCTGCTATAAACAATCTTCCTGCTATTAATAAAGTCCCAGTAGGAACGTCAAAAAAATTTTTTTGACAAAAAAATAAAGTTGGAGCCCTATCTCATATCATTATAAATATTAGCTAAAAAAAATTCATAGAGCTAAGTACAGGAGTTGAGACTACTTTTTAGTTAAGACTTCTTATTTTTCTTAGGAGAAAAAGAAGAATAAATTTTTGCAAAGTTAGATTTGGTAATGGTTTCTTAGATATGACAGAAAGCCACAAGTGATGTTGGTAAATGGAATTCATCAAAATGAAAAGCATCGTGCTTCAAATGATGAAAACAATCAAGAAAGAGAAGACACACAGTACTGGGAGAAGATATCTACAAATGATACAACTGATAAGGGACTTGTACGTAGTTTATATAAAGAACTCTTACAACAACAACAAACAATTAAAAAGTGAGCACATTTACAACACTACATATATTATATATATATATATATAAATATAAAATCATGGGTTCATACTGATAACTCCAATTCTAAATCAACTACAAAGGTTTAGTTGTAACCTTTTTCATTCTAAACTCTTTTCATGTTTTCAAATCCATTTTTCCTGCTAGTTGGAAAATGACTTCTGTTAATCTCAAATTACCAACTTACTGCATTAATCACCTTAGTATGTAAGCATTTTACCATCAGTCTGCCATGCCATTCCACGCCCCCTCAGGAGATGCCGTCCAGTCTGCTCAGATCCTGACATCTTGCTGTGGACTACCACCAACCAGCTCCCTAACTGGAACCCTCCTTATCCTGCGCAGGTGTCCAAACCCTGTGCCCAAGCTTCTAACGGTCTGCCTCCCCCTGACATAGAACTCCTATGGAACCTATTATTCAAATGTCCTCTTTATCACAACTGGGCTCTGAAAACCTTAGCTCAGTGATCACCAACCCCATCCCCCTACCCACTGTGCACATGACCTCCTCAAACTTCTTTGGCTGCTCACTCCCTACTCTGGGCCAAAGTCACCCTTGCCCTCACCTTCCCACAGATGTTCTATCTTCTGCAGAGACTTCATTGCCACTCATTGGCCACTACTATTACCTACACCCTGCAAAACTTGGCAAAGAATAATAATAATAATAATAAAGAACCTATGGCTTGAGCCCTGGACGCCTTCAAGATCCCCAGACCATCATTTGCTGAGAGTTCTCTCTTTTCCTCATGGACAAAGGCTCTGTTTACAGCATTTTTCAAGGTAGTGTTCCAGGCGATGGACAAGGCTTCACTGAGTTTGCCAGAAAGAAGCTAGAAGAGTGAAATTCCATTTAAAGGAATAGAAAATGCCAGACAAAAGAAGAAACTGCTTCCTTCACAGAGGCAGCTACACTTTTGAAAATGAATCTCTGGATTGGAGATCAGCTGACAACTCTGGGAGCCAGGAGTTGAAGATAGCAGAGTCACACGGGAGGAGCCTGGGTCACTGAGTCACTACTGGAGGAAAGGTTCCCCCATCTAGGAATGCTTTGATTAAATGGGGGTAAATTGGCCCCAAAGAAAATCCATGAACTGTTAACACATTGCCAAATTTGATACTGAAACCCAAGGCTGTTACTTAATACCTTTTTGAGGACCTTCAGGGCTCTGCCCCTGCCCATGTGAACTGACCAAACACAAACCAGAAGCCTCCAGGGGAGAGAGGTCTCTGTGACCTCTGCAGCCAGGATTAGGCTTCCACCCTGTTGAATGCAATTATAATTCAAGAGAATGAGCCTCACCCTGGGCTGTGGGCATGAGTCCTCTACTGCAGTGTGCCCTACCATTATGCCTGTCCAGCTCATGGGCAGAGAATACACAATGGCATGGAGCTGCTTTGATCTCAGAGGCTTCCTGCAGAATTGGGTTAAGATTAGAGTAGTCAGAGCTCATGGGTGATCTCCTCAGTGTTTTCCACTTATCCAAATGCACTGGACAGATAATATCACTATTTGTGCAGTAAGCAGAGCAAAGTTAGACAGTTCTGGTCTTCCCTCATCCACTCACCCTGCACCAGCCTTCAGAAGCTGTTCTCATTTTTGAGATAAGGTGCAAGTCTCCATGGGTTTCCTGAGGAGATTATGATACTGTAAAGATGAAAAAAAGCTAGCCAAAAGATTTTTAGCTCAAGTTAGTCAGTGAGAAGACCAGACTGATTACACAAACCAATGAAGTGCTCAAGTCACCTCCAGTAGAGACCAGTTCTCTGAAGTTACAAACACTGAGTTTGGTAGTACTTATAAATATCTGGACAGGTCCACTTGTCATTTGAGAACATTGTAGATCTTCTCCCAAAAGAACAAAAGTGAGCCCCCTAAACTCTCATTCCATGGCTTGATTTTAAGGACACTTAAGGGCTTCCCTGGTAGCTCAGGTGGTAAAGAATCTGCCTGCAATGCAGGAGACCCAGGTCACTTAAAAGTTGCATCAAAATCCCTTAATCTCAAGTGACTGTCCCAGAACATATTAAAAGCATTTCAGAAGGATACAGAACAACTTCAAAAGGAAATCATGGATGGTTTGAAAATACTTATTTTAAAGAAAGCCTAAAACTGCTATCCCAAGATGGAGGAAAAGAGTGGAAAATAAAAGAACAGGAAAAAATGCTTGGCAACTTGAAAACACAAAGGAAAGAGGCTTTCCATGGTAAAGAGGGCCCATTAAAATCTCTGAAACTGCACCAAAGACAATAAGTTTGCCTGATTTCTCTAGACATTACATGGTTGATGGCAACTTGAAATTAGATAAAGAGCAAGGCAGAAACTTGAGAACTCTCTGGACTGTCAATCAGAAGTCAGTTTGAAGGAATCCACTGACCCTGACAAATGTATCCTTAAAAAGGTTTGAAGGAGAAAAACTGATGACTATTTAAAAAGTGAAGAAAATTAAACGAACAAATCACTTACAGTTCAAATGAATGCTCTCCAAAGTAGACAAAGTCTTTGCAGTCTGAAAACAGTTTGAAAGTGAGGTCCAAAAAGTTCAGCTAAAACTTCAAATAGTGTCTGAACTATGTTAAGAATTAAGAACGTGTGACACAAATTTGCAGAAAATAATCAAGGAGAGAATTTACTGCATTATGAATTGAGAAATGTCCCAAAGTGCACAAAAATATTAGTCATATACATCAGAAGGATGATCCCTAGAAAGTATGGCCTTGAGAAAGAGCTGGAAAGCACTTCCTTTTATCAAAGCTGGATTGTCTCCCATGAGAAAAAAAGCTCAAAAAAGTTGTTTAGCAGCTGAAGGTACAAGTCCATCCAAAACTCCCCAACTATCCTTCCCTCTCCAACCCTCCCACCAGCAACCATAAGTTCGTTCTCTAAGTCTGTGAGTCTCTTCCTATTTTGTAAGTTCATTTGTATCATTTTAGATTCCACATATAATGGAACTCTGCTCACTGTTATGTGGGGCCTGGATGGGAGGGTGTTGGGGGAGAATGGATACATACGGCTCTGTATGGCTTTGCTGTTCACCTGAAACTATTACGACATTGTTAATCGGTTATAAGTCAATACAAAATAAAAAGTTAAAAAAAAAAAAGAAAGAAAGTTGTCTGGCAGTTACTGAGCTAAGAAGATAAAATAATCAAAACAAAAAATTGGCTGGAGCAGTTTAAATCCAGCGTTTCCTAAGTTTCCCACACTGTTCCACATGTATCCCTGGACAGAGGTAGAAGAGTATCAGGAGATTCTGAATCATCAGGTCCCCAAGGAAGACGGAGGGTTAAGCTCTCACCCTGAACAGTTCCCATGTCTTTTTAACCTCACCTCTCTTTTGATACCATTACTGGGAGGTATCAGGTCCTCACATCATCTGGTCAACTCACCTAGTAGTCAATTGGTCTTCCTCTGTCTCAGCTGTCCCTCAGCTGTGTCTGACTCTTTGCGACCCCATGGACTGCAGCATGCCAGGCTTCCCTGTCCATCACCAACTCCTGGAGCTTGCTCAAACTTATGTCTGTAGAGTC